>NC_044919.1:4906849-5049966 GCF_003576645.1 Ipomoea triloba | reverse complement strand
GGGGGGGGGGGGGGGGGGGGGGGGGGGGGGGGGGGGGGGGGGGGGGGGGGGGGGGGGGGGGGGGGGGGGGGCAGATAAGTTTGGAAATTCAGATCAATGACAGGAAAAAAAAAAAGAAAAAAAAAAAGGACTCTCTACCTTCCACCATAAAGTAAAAAGCCCAGGGCCGCAAATAAGGAAACACCTGCAATTGAGATGTATTAGTGCATTGTAGTATAGCTTTACACTAAACAGTTATGTCATAAAGTATCATACAAACCTGCAAAGAACATTTTAGACAATATGACCAAAACTGGCATAGGCTTCCACCATAAAACCAACCACAAAAGTATCTGCAAGACATTGAAAAGAGGAGTTCATCAACCAACATATACCTGCCACGTACCTAGTGGTGAATAAATTAAAAATAAACATATGTATATCAGTATATGCAAATGTGTATTGTTTTCAACCAATAAGCTATTTAAGTCAGATGTTCTCTTATGTTAAATTGTTAACTACCATGTAAGGAAGAAATGAATATAAAAAGCAATAAATATTGCCAAGTTGTTATTAGAAAGCTTTTGGAGAACTGTGCCAATGTATCACCAGTGAAGATTGCCAGGTTTTCATTATAAAGTTCAATTGAGGTATACAATATAGTTCTTTATTAGGAATATATTGGCAATTATGGCTCTCATTTGAAAATAAAAAATAAAAAATAAAAAATTATCTTCAGTTTTTTTTTTCTATAAAAGACCTGATGATAGAGGGTAAAAGCCTGAACATACATCTTATCACACCCAGAGTTAGATCCAATCTAGAATACCATTCTGAACGGTTATGCTGTTGCCTAAAAATTACACACTACTTTCCATCTTTAGCATATGCTTATTCGTTTTCCCTTTCCACAATGATTCCTAAATCCATAACTTTCCATTTCTTTCTATATCCCTACATTATGGTAAGAAAGCAACATCAATATCAAAGGGCATAGGTGTCATTCATGCACTTTATGAAAAAGTGCACTCCTAATTACAAGCAAACCTCAAAAATAAATAAGGTTCAGTCTAAAATGAATCTTCAATTTCCTGGATGAATTTTCTTTTTACTTTTTTTGGTTGTGGATATGGACGCTGGTATTTGTGTCTACAATCAACAAAAAAATTCTAAATGTGTAGTGGCAGTACTGAATCATCACCTGGATAGCATAAACAACACCATTAATTGTGAAGAAAGTAGGCCTGAGCCCATCAGTAGATACAGCTCGTGCCTGCAAAGATGAAACAGATCAGAATATCCACCAGAAAAGAAAAATACCCAGAAAGAAGATATGAATATCAAACAAACCTGATAGTATATTTCAGCCCAGAACAACACTAACAATGCATAGGTTGTGAAGAACGCAAGACTTGGCATATCAAGCAAAACATGTTGCATAATCTACCAAAGATGGAAAAGCAAGTTACAAACTGCATGGAAATTCAAATCTTTAGCAACTAATGATTTTGCAAATTGAGTATGTCTAACCTCAGGGTGCAACTTTTGGATGTCCCGACGAAAAGCAAATACCAAAGAACGAACTGCAAAAGTACATTTATACTTGATTCAAACAAAAGTTACATTCAAACTCAGTCAATACAAAAGCCAATGATATGAAATAACTGAACTAAGACAGCGATGTAGAACCTCTGGCAATACAAGAGTGCAGTCAGTTTCCTGAAAATAGTCAATTGTCAAATGGAATTAACAGTGGAAAAAGGAGATACAAACCTCCATTCACCAAGAAATTAAGAAAATGGAAAACTTTCTGAGTGGTCCAACCATACTCGGGCACTCTCATTTGAATGCGAATAAGTTGTACCTAAAATTGTCAAACTACAAGTATTAGGTGGCATTCAGAGCATAGAAACACACACACACATACACAAAATGTTGAAGAATGTCAATGTTCAACAATGACACAAACAATGTTAGTGGCACATGTATAACAATTACCCACATACTACATTTATTGGTAAAAAAAGAAGCACAATTGGCAATGCTGAAATGTTCTGTGCGTAGCTACAGGATTTACAAAATGATTTCACAACCAAAAGCATTCAAGTAAAACAATAAATCCAAAGAAAGATAGATTTTCTTTATAACAATTCAATGAAATAAAAAATAAAAATAATATAATAATGAAAAAACTCCGTATTGTGATTATTAAATTAAGAAATGAAGAATTTCCTTAGAGGCATAAACCGAGAAATCATTACTAGTAATAAATAATAAATAGCCAACAACGTCAATGTTCTCTTGTCAACATCGATTAGGTAACGAATTTCTAGTTCTCTCAGAACCTTAAGCAATCCAAATTGTTTATTAAATTTCAATCGCCCCTTCAAGATTGGATTATCCATTTCGGCAATACGTCAAACATCCAATTCCACGACAGACATATAAAACCCTAGCGAAACTAACCCGATACAATCTGAATATAACAAGAAAAGAAATGCTACGCTACGAGATTAACAATACAACAATTTTTTTTACACAGGAAACGATTACCGAAATGGATTAATCAAGGAATTACATACAAGAGCAACGGCGGCGACGAATCCGTAGAGAATAGCGAGTGCGTGGAAGATACGGTCTTGCCAGAGAGGAGACTCATTGACGTGGTCCCACCAGCTTCTGGCATCTTTGAGGTCGAGCGCTACAACCGCCGACGGGCTCAACGCCATTCCTGCCCGCCCCATCGCCGTCTGCAACCTCCGATCACGATCAGATTTATTTCCTCTTTATTTTTTATTTTCTTCCCCCTTTTTAACTTTTTCGGTCCCTTTAAAACGGCCGGCGAGAAAGCCCGTATTGAATTTTGGTGGTTTTTAAGGCTCGGCGGTTTACTATATAGGGAACTCTAATCTCCTGCTCCTCGCACCACCGTAACTGCCTGGATTTTGTGCATTAAACGATGTTGTACGCCGAGATGCAGGGGTAAAACTGTCCTAAAAGTACAGCTGGCATGTGTTGTAGGGACAAGATGCGCGTGCACTGAGGATTAAGCTACACGTGGGCTCAGGATGAGGTGGGGCCCTCTGGGCGGTGAGTCATCCCTGGATTTCAGTTACGTCACGTGAGTAGCTTCCCGTCTCCTCTTTGGATTAAGATTGAACATAAGCAAGAATGTTCGATCAAATTCTTTTCTTCTTGGTGAGTCCAAAAAGTCCATATCACTATTCTATTAAAAAAAAAAAATTTTGTTTCATATCTATACACAAATATAATATAATTTTCTCTTTTAATCATTGGACAAGTAATTTATTTATAAGTTTATCAAAAATTTTCCAACAATATTTACTTTTGATCATTAGCTTGCATTTTTGGGTATTGATTTTAAAAATATTTAATTTAAATTCAAAATTTGGTAAAAAATTTAACAAAAACAAGGACGGTATGAGTACTTATTATTTTCGAGTATAGTCGGTTCAAAGTATTATGAATAAATACTCGTTTGTTTATATAATATGTAGTAAAGCTTAAATAAATGAAAGAATGTGGGGTTTTCTTCGTGGATAGGTATAAAGATAATAAATTACAATCTTTTTCAATGTTATAAGTTAAAAGATTCTACTATTTCTTTTGAGATGTTATATGTACACGGTTGAGTTTTGAAAGCATTTCTTCCTAAAGAAAATGAAACTCAAAATGAAAGAAAAGATGAGCTAGATGAAGCGTGTTATAAGACATTTTGGAATCATGTGATAGTTTAATGCAAAGTCTGCTACCTTTTTTTTCTTTTTTACAATTGTAAACCTCAAATAAAATTAATCATATTTTTTGAATAATTAATCATATTTAATTCTTCATATGAGTTCCAATATATTGGGAAACTTTATTGGCCTTTAGGTGAGGGCAGACTCATAATTAAAGAATAATTAAATAGGATTAGACATTAGTTTTGTTTATTTTATAGTTTATAACTTATTTTAAGTTATAAATAAACAATAAAATCTGTTTGATAAATTATATGGAGCTTGAAATAATAATTTACTTTAGAGTAGCGTTCCAGAATAATCTAGTCATTATTAATTACTTTTAAACTTTCAGCTTTAAGCTAATTATGCCAAACAGAGTCAAGGTATCATTGGTATACACAAATTTTAATATGGACTAATATCCATATTGTATTGTGGATCATTATTTAAAACGACATTCAGATTATATACTTACAACTAATATATTATGTACCTTCAATTAACAGATTATATCATATAAGTAAACAAAATCCACGAATATGTTGACTAAATATGTACATAATATGCTAATTGAATATACATAATATGTTAATTGTAATTTGTTAATTAAATATACATAATCTAAACATGATGGACCATGGTCTTTTATTATAACAATTGATTAATCTATGTACCTTAGAAGCTTCAATTCTTCTTTATTTTATTTTTACAAATTAGAAGTTAGAGGCAATAAATAGGTCGAGCCATGGGGTGGTGGCTGGAGGGAGAGTCTAATGGCCAACTTACTGTAACAAAATTGTTGAGAAACTGTTTAACAATTTTAAATATTTAACAAAATAATTGTTTAACTTATTTTTCTTTACAACTTAGTACATTATGAATATTTTATAATGTTTGAAAAGTAATTTCATATAATTTCTTAAATAAATAAACCTAATAGTTAATATCTTAATAAACAATAAGTCAATAACTGTACTGATCTTCTTGTTTATTATAAATCAATGAACTTATAAAATTAATAATTTAATAAAATAATTATTAAAAAAATTCAATATAAATCAATAGACAGATTGATTCATCTACATATTATGTGCTAATACGGTCACACAAGTTTACTATATATGTGGGTCAAACTAAGCCAGACCCATTCGATATAATACCAATTGCCATCATAACATTCTAGACTACCTTAATTTGTATCATACTCCTATTAGTCATTCTTATTTATTAATTTTTAAACTTTTTATTTTTATCAATGTGAAGCATTCATGTGGCAAAAACCTAAAAACTACGTCTTACTGTTAAAATTGGATTTTAAGTATTTAAAAGAAAAAATTACTCGTGTTTGGAAGCACACAGAGCGTCCATTAAGAGATTTAATTTAAAGTGATTGCCAACTAAAAATCACCCTATATCTAGAGATACATTTGACTATCCAATGAAATTGATTGAAGTTGGAAGTATATTGATCATTTGATTGCATCACTCGATAACAATAATAATATCATAATATACAGGCCTAATTCACATGGTTACAGACTCTTTTAAGTTTTAATAATGAAGATTCACCTTTTATTCTAATGATGATGAGGTGTTATGCTTTTGAATACTTCAATCAAATTAAAAAAATATTTGATGTAAAAGGTTAGATCCAAATTTACCTACAATCTTATAATGTAGAATATAGATCAGATATAACACTCTTTATAATAAATGTCGATATAGATCCCTATTATATTAAAAAGAAGAAGAAGAAAGGTATATAAGATCCAAATTTGATAAACAAATTCAATAAATTTACACATCATATATTTAAAAAAAAAATTGAGAAATTTTCACTTTTAGTAATCGACTATTATTAAATTGTCACATTTAATTATACTCTTTTAATTATGTTGCATTACATCATTAACTTTCATTTGTTTGCCACAATTAATCATTTTAAATGAAGAACTATTCATGACAAACAAATAAAAGTCAAAGATATAATGTGGCAAAAATAAAATAATTACTAAATGTGACAATGTCGATCCCAATAATAGATGACTAAAAGTGAAATTTGTTATAAGAAAATTCTGAAATGAGATCAACACAAGTGCTTTTTACATTTGATATAACCCAAAGTGAAAGATCGAAAACATTTTGAATTTGTACTGAGCACTGTGGAGACAAATATGTTCTAACACAAACTTAAAATATTTTCCAGATTTTTTAAATTTGTACTTAGCACAAGAGATGTAGATGCCAATTAATATAGTCCATATATAATTCATTCATTTATCTTACCATATAATTGCATTAAAGACAAGATGACTATTGACATTGTTCCCAAAAAGATGACTATTGACATGGCAACTAAGGACGATGACCTTCAATTTCAATTTTATATTTTATTTGTTTATTGCAAAATTTAATAGTTAATCATAAAATTTGTATTCTTTATTTTTGAAATGCTTACTTGGATAAAAGTGAGGAGGATTACATGACATGATAGCATTAAAACTAAATATAACTACCAAAGCATTATTTTGTTAGCAGGTTAGGGTAACTTTTTAAATTTTAAAAATGTTAATTGCATTCTTAAAAAAAAAAAAAACAAAACAAAACAAAAAAAAAAACCTTCATTTCATTGTTTTTTTAATAAAGATTTAACTATTTATTTCAAAATACTTTGATAGACTATTTGTCTTTTATTTCATATACTAATATTTTATGCGCAGAAACAAATGCTCAATATTTATATTTTTTTAAAATAACTAACAAACCCTTGAGCATCCTTACCAATGGAGGGTTTTTTTTTTTTTTGGTGGTTTTTGTAAGTGTGATTAGGAAAGAGACAATGGGAGGCCCAAGGAAAAAAAAACACAAATATGATTTTTTTAAAAAAATTAATAAAAAAACAGCTTTGTCAGCCGCGCCCGACCGAGCGCCTGCTGTGCGCGTTTCAGAGCTCTAACTTTGTTTTGGATATTGTTCCAAAAACTTTATTTTTGCAAATGATACTTTGCCCTTCTCTCCCCTTTCTCTTTCTTCCACCCCACTATTTACTATTCACCTCAAAAAATCCCTCTAATGGATGCTCTGAGGCCATCCTCAATAGTGTGAGGTTTTTGAGGAGATTTTGCAAGTGTGACTAAGAAAGAGAAAATGAGAGTGAGGGAAAAAAAAAGAAAAAAAAAAGCAAAATCTAAAAATAAAAAAAAAAAAAGATTTACGCACCTAGGCGGGCACATGTAGACAGTGCAGTGCACGCACCTGCCTAAGCGCGAGAGTTGCGCCTCACACATGGTGACATGCAACTCTCTTCCTCATTAGTGGACCCCACATCTCTGAAAAAACTTCAAATTACCAGAAGGACCTTTCCCTTTCTCTTTCTTCCCTCTCTCCTCCAAGGTATTAAAACCTACTCAAAAACCATGCTAAAATGGCTAATGGGGTGGCCTTACTAATTAAAATCTATATGAAATCAAATTTATTTATTATATTAATCCAATATATAATATCTACAAATATTATTACCATTAAAGAATATATAAGAAAATATATGGTGGATGCATGCGAATAGTAACAATAATGAAAAAGATAACGGAAGTTAATAAGGGTATCTTTATCCAAAAAATTATATAGTACAATTCTAAAAGCACAATGTATAAATTACAAAATGATTAGCACTAAAAACATGGACATAAATTAGGGATATAACTTTGATTGAGACTTATTGTGCCCAAAAAATTATACGGAGTATAATACAACTCTAAAAGCATAATGTACAAAATGATTAACAATAAAAACATGGAAATAAATTAGGGATATAATTTGATTGACACTTATTATGTTTTTAGAAATATAATATTAAATACCATAATTTACTAATATTTTCAACAACCAAACAGGTTGGTGGGAATTGCAATTCCATTCCTACTTAATTCCCACATAATTCCGAAGGCAACTAAATTCCTTCGTTTGGTTGGAGGGAATTTGCAATTCCACGTAATTGCAATTCCCTCATTTTTATGGAATTAGAATCCCATGGCCCCCCTTGGGATTTTAATTCAATGGATTTTCGGAAGAAAAAAGATAATTTTGAGACAAAATTATCCTTCCCTTTTTGTTAACCTAAAATTGATATATGTCATTACCTTCTAGATTATAGCATGTATTATTCTTCGACTACTGTCAACAGAGAACGTCATTCCTGAGCAATAATCATTCTAGGCTAACATTCGATGATTTTATGATTTTTTTATGTGAGCTTATGAAGTTTAACATTTGATGAAGTATTTGTATGAAAATTAATTACAATATGTCTAGTTCAAGAGATACGGTAGATGAGTGGTATTTAAATTTAATATGTTATATTTTTTTATGTTTAAATATGCAAATGGGTCCAAGAGCTACTTGTCATTTAAGATTAATAATAATAATAATAATAATAATAATAATAATAATAATAATAACAATAACAATAACAATAACAATGAGCATTTTAGATTTTATACTACTTATTCCCTTTCAATTCCCATATAAACCAAACATTGGAATTGAAATTCCCAATAATTTTATTCCTACCAACAAAACATTGGAATTTAAACTCACACTTTATTCCCACACTATTCTTTTCCCATGGAATTACAATTCCTTTCCCACTTAATTCCTTCTCTCCAACCAAACGCCCCGTTAAATGGTCAGAATTCAGAAAACAATCAAATTTTAATTTATTTTCCAAGATAGATTAATAGAGATGACAATATCTAGCATATATAATTGTCTGCTAGGATTGATATTTTTAAAAACTGATAAGTGCAATTCCAAAAATATAATTACTATGTTTGATTATATTGGAGAAAGAAGAATAAAATGAATAAAATTTATGTATTATTTTTTTTCCGACGAGTGAATAAAAAATGTGTAATCTAATAAAAAGTAAGAAAAGTGTCCAATTAGCCTCATAAGTCCAATAAATAGTTTAACTGAGTCTCATAACTAAAAAAAAAAAAAAAAGGTTTGTCACTGGTTGTCCGTAAAATGAACAAGGCAGCCATGCATATTTAAATTTGGACAAATAAAGGCAACCAGCCTTAGTCAGCTTCCACCTTGAACAACGAATGTGGTCATTACTGCCTTCATGGTTGTCTTATTTATTTGATATATAACCCATAGACTATTGATTAATAAAAATAGTCGGCGGTTAGTGTCTATTTGAATAAAACCAAAACAAAATAAAAATGGTATACTTATGATTCACATAAGTAAAGATGTCAAAACCGGTCTAATTCGGTGCACCCATTTTTATTGTGCATTAGAATGGAATTATTCATACATGGTCAAAATGAGCCCGGTTCATGTATCATGCAGGCTACATAGGCCAACTCGTATAACCCACCACCCACACCCCAAGTTTATCCAATAGGTTAATGGTTTAGTATTTAAAAATATTGTTTATACAATAATTTAAACCATTATCCTTTCAATTAATATAATCTTAGCAAGACTAATTATGCTAATGATACTTGTTAGACTTGTTTTGTATAATTATACTAGTTATAATGTGCGCATTGCGCGATTAAATTAATGTCCAGTACAAAAATTAAAATAAGTAAATACTTAGTATAATTTTAAATATCAATATTAATTATATATAAATAAAAATGATTATTTTCAATATGATTATTTCAGATCATTTCTGCCTTTCCAAATAACCCATAGCAATGCCATAGTGTTTCTGGTTTGACTTTTGTTAGCTGGTGATTTACCTCATAATCTTTACCCAAGAATCACATAAGGAGGTAAATCACGAATCACCAACTCATCAATTCACTTATTATTTAATACGGAGTAAATATTTGTGTGGGTGGGTTCATGATTCAATTGATGAGTTGGTGATTCGTGATTTACCTCCTTATATAATTCTTGGGTAAAGATTATGAGGGTTTTCGGATTAGACAAGTGTAAATTGAGATAAGTAACGTGTAAAATAAAAAATAAAAAATATCGGATCAAATAGACCATCCAACTATATATCAAAGTGCAATGAGATCCTCGAACTAAAAAAAAATCTTCAATTAGACACTTACACTTGTTAAATTTGTGCAATTAAGCTATTTGACTTATAATATCATGTTACTCTTAAGTCACATGCCACATAGGATGCCACTTAGATTAGTATTTCTTTAAAATTATATTTTTATAAATATTAATATTTATTTATTTTTTAAAAAAATATCAATCTTCCACGGCAACTTCGCTGCCATGGATGAAGGACATTGGTAGGCTTCTCCATCTTGGACAGAGAAGCCCGCCATGGTAGCCAAACAGCCTGGCAGTCGTCTATGACAGCCCCGCAGCTTGGCTGCCATGGACGAAGAAGCTTGACGCCGTCAAATCGCATTAAAAAGTTTTTTTTAAAAATAGTTTTAAAAAATAATTTTTAATTAGTTTTAAAAAAATATTTTTTTTAAATTTTGAATAGAATATCACGTAAGATGCCATATAAGCAAAATTGATAGATTATCTTTTGGTAATTTGTTAAATAGGTTAAGCGTATAAATTTAACAAATTAAGGGTCTAATTGAATTTTTTTTATAAGTGTTAAATAGATCCTCAAATTATACCCAATTGTGCAATTATGTCTTTCAACTTCAAAAGGTTTCAATTAGGCCATCAAACTTGTTATTTTGAAACAAATAAGCTCTTTTAACCTATTTGTGACCTGTGATTGCAGGTCAACAACTATTACGACCAACTCCAGTGATCCTCCGAAGAAGTTCCAACGAACAAGCCAAACCATCAACCACAGTGCCACCGTCACAATCGCCTGTGGCTTCTGGTGGTGCAGAAGGCGACCAAGTTGGTCGCCTTCTCCGGTAGTGGAGATGGAACTGGTCGCCATCTTTAGTGACCGAGATGGGTGACCACCAACTTGGTGGCCTTCAAGATTTTACTCATGTGATCAATTTGGTGAGACTCAATATTCTTTCAAAATTTTATTCATGTGACCAGTTAAGCCGTAGACATGCTCTCAAAATATAATTACACTAATGGAATGGAGGCTGCGACAATAGTTTTTTGAATGGGAAGAGTCAATTGCTAACACTGCACATGAAGAGTGGAGTGGTCCGGTGGGGCAGTCTTCACTGTCCCCTCCCTATTTCCCTCTGCAAACTAAACTGCCACTCTCTACTCCATCTTTTGTCCATTCGCTTCTTCTTCTCTCTCTCTCTCAACTTCATCCCCCAACACTGGAGCTCAGATTCCGCCATTGCCGCCACTAAATGGAGTGTTACGAAAGAATAGAAAAGCCCAACACTTGCACTAGTCATCTACAGGTGAGCCAGCCATTATCCGCACCCAATCCTCCCATTTCTCGTCGCTTCAATTCATTGTTCCTCCTCCTGCTTTTCCCACTTCCCAATGGGCTTTTCACATCCCAATGCAAGGAACAATAATGGGAATTTCGCCTTTTGCTTTTCTGTCAATTCGAGATTTTTTTTTTTTCTGTTGTGGAAAAGTTGCAGTTTTGGGCTGAAGGATTGCTGTCATTAGTGATTAGTTTTCTTCTTCTTATATATTTTCGTATATATATTTGTACAGTTGTCCCCGAAGAAACTGCGGAGTATGCTCCTTGGGACTCAGAAAAGGAGGAAACCTCAAGCGGAAGAGGAAGAGGAAGAAGAAGAAGAAGAAGACGATGACCCGGAGCTTGGTGTATCTTTGAGATCCGAATCTGAGATCCATGAATCTGGTTTGTTTTTTCTTCTCTTCTCTTGCATTCTTGTATTCTACCTAGGGGAAGTTTTTATTTTTTATTTTTTTTGTATTTTTTTTTATTTTAAAAAATATGTGTTTTTATCTTGTTTTGCATACTTCTATCTAATCTTTTTGCTATAATTTAGGGTAAATATCTATAAATAAATAAATTTATGAATCTGCAATGACTTTATCCAATCTTGCAGGTTCACTTTCTGACCTTCAAAAAAAAAAGTGAACAAAATAAGAGACAAATCTTTGTAATTAATTAGTGGCTTTTGAAATTTGAAAAGGTTTTAAATTGTAAAAAGGGGAAAGAGATCATTGTGCTTTTCCCTCATTTAAGTAGAATATGCTTTATAAATCCATAAAGATATGTTCTTTAGGCAATTTTATCCAGGATTCTGACAATCTGCCATCTTCTATTTGAAAATCAAAACAGACTAGGAAAGGGATCTCTGTCTTGACAGAAAAATAATCTTCTTTCCAAATTGCCCTTAACTTCTCTTTGAAGGAGTTTAAGGAGTAGTGAGTAGGTTTATGCTTCCTGTATTGCTCTGAATATTTTTGCAATTCAGTTATTAAATATTAATGCAGTATTAGTTAAACGCGTTATTGGATTGGTGTATCAGAGGCTGGATCGGAGAATTGCAAAGATGTGGCTGTTGTAAGTGTGCTACATGGGAGTTCTAGGGAGTGGGAATTTGGTTCATCAGTTGCCTCGGAAATGGTTAAGGATAGATTGAAGGACCAATCGCTGGTCACTTCGAGGTTTAGGTCTCAAGATCTGAATTGTGATGGTGGTGGGCTTGATGGAATGGTCACAACATCATCGCCTTTTGAGTTTCAGAAGTCAGAGCGGGCACAGAGAGTTCCCGTTGCACCTTTTTCGAAACCTGCCCCGTCCAAATGGGATGATGCACAGAAGTGGATAGCTAGCCCGACATCCAACCGGCCAAGATCTCAAGGCGGGCAAGGGGTGGGACCACGAAAGACTAGTCATTATGGACATGGCAACCTGCAGGTGTCCACAAAACATGTCTCTGAGGTCTCTGATCGGCGGGTGGTTCACTCTGAGGAGCCTGCTGATACAAAATTGGTTGATTCAAGCCACGCTAAGGACAGTGCAGTACAAAAGTATTTGAGTTGGGAATCTGAATCACACCCAGTTGCTGAATCTTATGGAAAGGCGACGCTCATGATTGAAAACTGTACTGAAGAATCAGCAAGTAAGATTAAAATCAACCCCATGGCAGGGATCCCCTTATATTTACTGGCATTTTAGCAATACAAATTTTGATAACATGCCTATATAACTATGTTGCTACAACCTAAAATTATTATTGTGCAACCTACTAGATTGATATCATGGTTGCATTTTTTGCAGTCAATTTGAGCCGCCATGACTCGTGTGTTTCTATCCATAGTGCAACAGCATTTGTTCCACTACCTTCAACCGCTAGGTCTGTCTCCATGAGAGATATGGGCACTGAAATGACTCCAATTGCAAGCCAAGAGCCTTCCAGGACAGGAACGCCTGTGAGAGCCACAACTCCGACTCGAAGTCCAACTTCTTCTCGGCCATCAACTCCTGGAGCAGCTCCAAGCTCCTCTCTCATCAACCATCCAAGTGATTTTCTGGATCCCCAGAGAAAGGAGTTGTTTGAGAAGGAATTACAGATGAAAACTCGGAGGGAAATCATGGCTCTAGGAACTAAACTTGGTAAGATGAATATTGCTGCCTGGGCTAGCAATGAGGATGATGATAAAAATGAACCCACTTTGCAAAACGCTGTTGGGGCAGAACAATCCTCAAGTGTTGTCAATACTCGAGCAGCAGCTTGGGAGGAGGCAGAGAATGCCAAATACATGGCCAGGTTAATTTCTTTTGTTACATTTTCCCGTTCTTTTTTTTTTTTTTTTTGGATGCTTCCCTGAAGATCTTGTTTGTGTACATCTAGTTATGTGCACTCTCCTTACTTCCATAGCTCCTGTAATTATTTAAGCTGTTGCCAATTCTTGCTAGAGCCTAGCTAGTTTGTGAATCATCAAAATTTTGAGTGTCTCTAGTTGACTAGTTCTCATAATTCAAGTTAATATTGTTCATGATCATGTGCCTGGGTGTTTTCTGTGTATATAGGTTTCCTGCTGTGGTATAATCCATCATAGCTTAGTTGTCTAGTATAAAAATGTCTACTGAGTCATAAATGTTTTAGAAAATAAAAATAGCAACTAACTGTATTCCTTTGAAAAAATATTATAAAAAGCTAAATTTGATCTATTCTCAGATTCCAGAGAGAAGAAATCAAGATACAAGCATGGGAAAATCATCAGATAGCTAAGGCAGAGGCTGAGATGAGGAAAACTGAGGTAGTTTGTTCTATACATTGTTTTCCACTTTTACTTGTCAATTAAAAATATAAAGTATTTTTTTTATAGCTTTTTGCTTAATAGAAATATGCAATAAAAGTTCATGGGAATAATAGTACCTCGGACTTGTTTGTAGACACTGCAGCCGTACAGTTACTCTCGTAAATTGGCCTTTCTGGCTTTCTGTATGAGAAATAAAGAGTATCTGCATTTCATATTTCTGTCAGTGAAGAAGATGTTCCAAAAGCAACAGCTGGAAAAGCTCCAAAATTGGACCATCTTTCATAGTTTCACTGAAATAGCTAGAAAGTGGAGAAATAAAAGTGGGAGAGGAAAAGACATTAAAAAACAGATAAAGAAAGTAGCTTAATAGAAAATGGGAAAAAGGGTCAAATAGGCAACCGAGCCATACACACATGCAATTGATCTGATATGAAGCTTCTTCATCTCATATTTAAGACGAAGGAGCCATCTCAGAACAAGATGAAGATGCTTCATCTTCTTTGTCTCCAGCGGTTACTGCCTTACTGGTGACATGTTAGTGGTGTTGGTTGGAAAGTGTTTTTTTTTCTCCTGCTTGACTTGCAGCTTTTGTTTGCCGGAAAACTAATGTCCAAGAGAAAGAAACCAATTGAGTTGTGTAGAAGATTAGCAATCACATGCTTCATAAGGTCGGCTCAGCTCATAAGAAAAAAATTTTATTTGGATTTTTTAAGGTTGGTAGAACCGCAGTCCACAATAGAATTTTTTTCTTCGTAATGATCCATGTAAGAAACTTGATGGATTTGCCTAAGTTTAGCTTGCTCTCGGAGTTGGCTGCACTTTTTAAAGGTTCAGTGACCCAATTTGCATTTTTGCATCTAGTTTAGTGGCCTATTTTACCCTTTATCCTATAAAATGTGAAGGATAAAAGATCAAAGGGAGAGTGCAAAATGTAAATTGACCTCAATTCTGTGATTCTAGTAATGGTAGTGGAACCAAAAAATTCTAATTAGAATTATTTCTATCTTGCAACAAAATCATAATAATGTTGTTCTAGATTTGAAGATCCTAATGTTGAATTTCAAGTTCTAAAGTTGCTAGATGGAGGAATTCGAATCATATTTAACGTGAAATGTTGTTTCCGTTTAAAAAGTCACTCTTCAAGAATCATTTTCATAATGGCAGGCATTTGGTTTGATAATCGTGAGCTTGTAAATTACTATTAGGCTTCAAATAGATGAAGGTACTTTTTCTAAACCGTGCAATCTTTGCTTTTGATGCTGTGGACGTATAGTTGTTTATAGTTTTTGACATTCGTCTTAACTTGAAGTTCAACTGAAGTCTTTCATTTAACGGCATACTTGTTTTGAAATGTCCTATCTGCAACAAATATTTGATCATATGCCATATCTGAAATGACTTTCGAAGTTTCGATCAACCATGACCTGTCACTGCTTCTTGAAAGATGTTGAAATATGCTACCTAAATGTTTTGCCAACGAAACGTTTTTCAGGTGAAGGTGGAACGGATGAGGGCGAGAGCCCAAGATGAGTTAATGAACAAGCTAGCATCGGTGAGGCACAAAGCTGAAGAGAAGCGAGCTGCAGCCGAGGCTAGGAGGAATGATCACGCTTCAAAATCGGAGAAGCAAGCAGAACATATACGACGAACAGGACATGTGCCATCCTCGTGTTGCTGCTTCCATTGGTGATTTTATGTAGTTTCTGCTCAAATTACCCCCAATTACTTAACATGGTTGGAACAAAAATGGTAAATCTATACATGCATTGCATTATAGTGAGAGGTATTGCTGTAATATTGTTCTCTGTACATCTTTTGGTTCAGTTGATCCAATGATTTGAAATTAAGACTTGCAACGTTTTCTCTTCCTAAAACTGTCTTTTTTTGTGGGGCAACCAGATCAAGTTAGTCAGATTATTAACTTGTTATTTATAAGTTCAACTCCCAACAGGAGCGACGTATTAATTTTATTTTTTATTTTATTACAAACGGGAGGGGGACACCCCAAGGATTAGCTTTCGGTGCAAACTAGTCGGGACACCGGAATACCCAAAATATCATCATTGAGCAACCCAAGAAGCTCGCTCTCCGGTTGAGGCAGGAACATCCAATCATTCGTCGATTTCAAAGCCATCCTTGCCAAAGCGTCGGCTACTTTATTTTGTTCTCTAAATACATGATTTAATTGAATCTGCCAATTCATCCTCAACCACTTCCTACACTCATTAATGATATTAGCCACCATACCAGTAGGGGATTTCTCGTACTCACTAGCATTAATCCAATCCACAACGCGTTTGGCATCTGATTCAATGATAACTTTGCGGTAGCCATGATTCCAAATAGTTTTAAGCCCCTTAAGAATACTCCAGGCTTCCGCTTCTTCAATGGAACAGTGGCCAACTTTTGCTTTAAAACCAAGCAGCCAGTTGCCGTTAACATCCCTGAGGAGTCCTCCACAACTTGCATGGCCTGTGAGTGTATCTCGGCTTCCATCAATGTTCATCTTCGTCCAACCATCTGGGGGTTTAGTCCAACGAATGAGGCGTTGGACCTTATTATGAGTATTGCTAGCCGGTTGTGAAATCTTCTCAAAGGCTCTAACAGATTCTGCAACCTGCATATTAATCCACCTAATTTTATGATCAATATCCATGTTTTTACCTTTGAAGATTATTTCGTTTCTCCACCTCCAAATCCACCAAAGAGTAATGGCAAAAAGGATCGGACCATTTTCAACACTACTGAAAGCATCTTTACCTGCAACATTCAGATCAAACCATGTTAGGAAATCAATGTTCCAAAATTAATTTTATTGATTTGAGCAGTTTGAACCGATCAGCTATGGACACTATAGGAGTATAGGCTGGTTTATCCCTTGAATTCCATAGGTGTAATGGTAATTCATCCATCCATCTTCAACCAAACATTTTGATTTTACAATAGAGCATACAAAATAGTGAAAGCAAAGTGGCTCAAAGGAATGTTAAAAATAGATGAGTATAAAAGATCAAATTATTATTAGACAAATCTAATGTTACGGCCATGACCCTTTGGGCAATGCTAAATGATAAAAAAGCAAGAGCCATCCATGGATGAGGAAATGACCCCATCCCATCGAGAAAAACAATTTAATAGTACAAAGAGTAACAAAAAAAAATGTAAAATAAGAATGATTCCTCTACTTCTAATGACAAAATCAGTAGAGAGCCTGTTGAATTGCTCATCTGGTGCCAAGCTAAGGGGGGCTCGTGAAGGCTACAGGAAACCAAGAGCGGCAGTAATTGAAGAATAACATATCTATTTTATGAGAACACAACAGCCATCTTCTTTGCAAAGTCGTCAGCATCATCGTCGTCTTCCAGGTATTCCTCATCTGGGTCTCCATTCTCAGCTTCATCTAAATTAACATCTTCCCCATCAACCTGCTCGTAATTGTAGTCCCCATCCTGTGGATCGTAGCCCTCGCCATCTTGATACTCTGCCCCTTCATCAGCTAGCATTCCATCTTCAACTTCAAGATCCTCTGCTGATTTATTTTCGAGTGCACCAGTGTTGTTGCCTGATGGAGGCTGAAAGTCTTCCTTCTGAGCTCCATGGTCAGCTTCATTCTTGTGTGAGTAAGGTTCCGTGGTTGTAGTTCTTTCCTGTTGGTTATAGTCTTCATTCTCACCAGCTCTTCTTTTCCGCTTTAAAATCTCTTCTAAAGGCTTTGGCCCTTCAAATGACAGATCCCCTCCAGATTGCAGCTGGTCATCATACTTTTGGTGCTTCCTTTTCCCTAGGGACTGTGGCCCATTGCCTTCAATGCCGCCCTTCTTTCCTTTCAGTTCTGCTAGACTTTTTGGCCCGGCAAAATTTATATTAGTCTCACTTAACATATCCCCTCTTAATGGTGGGCCTCTGATATTTCTCCCAACATAATTAAGATCCTCTTGCACTCTTCCCTTTATTCTGTCTTGAAGCCTTACCTGGTGAGATGGAACTTGTGGCCTTCCGTGAGAGAATCTGCCACGGTCTCTGCCCCTGTCCATTTCTCTATCTGAGCGATTCTCAGCAACATCAGTTGGTGAAGATGATCTGCCAGGAATCTTTATCCGTCCCCGAAGGCGATTGCTAAGGGAACTCTCATGTGAAGACAGATTGTTAGACTCTCTCCGCGAACTCCGGTAGCTCTGATCCTCAACATGTCTTTCACGGGTTTGTTCATGGCTAATGACTGATCGTAAACCATTAACCCTCCGATGCTTTGACAACCTATGTCTTAAATCTGACTCGCTAAATTGATCTGAGCTGTCAGCATTACCATACCTCCTTTCAGGATGTGATGATCTCCCTGATTTCCTCTCGGATGAAGCTCCACGCTGCTCCCAACCATAGTGGGCATAAGAGTCATAACCATGTGCATCCCGATACATATCTTGGTCAATATCTCCAATTGAGTAATCAGCAGCGGGGTCAATATCATATTCATTCCTCTCATGGTCCCCTGCTCCTCCATATTGATCTTCAACAGGATAATAATCAGAATCTCTAAGCTCATCATCCACAAGAACATCAAAGCCAGGAGAGGCCTCTCTTGAGATCTCGTCATCCTTATTATGCATGCTGGGGTCATCAAACCCATGTTGATGCTGCATTTGGCTTGACCTACCGACAGGATTTCCATTCGGAGGAACACTAGTTGGCTTATACTTGAGAGGCTCATTATCAATTACGGAAATTGGTGCCATGTTTTTGTCAACAAGAAAGTGATTCTTTGCGAGTGCAGGTCCCTCTTTGGCTACTGGTTTTGCCACCTGAGGTCGCTCTCCTGTCTTCAGAACATTATTTTGTGGGGTATTCTTCTCCTGCGTGCACTTTTCAAGCCCACCAAAAGTCTTCTTCGAAGAAACCTCAGTGGTGGGAAGAACACCTTGCTTCTGTGGGGGGGCTTTGTTAATCAGAGTGTTGGGTCCATGCAAGAAAGGACACCTGTCCCCTTTCAAGCAAATCCCTTTCTGGAAGAAGATGCAAGGTACTCCCTGCTTATTAGCAAAATAGGGAACCTGAGCCGCAGGGGCCGCAGCCTGCACAGGAGGCATGAACGGTGCCTGCACAGGAGGCATGAATGGCTCCACCGGATTTGGGGCTTGGTTGCCTAGTAATCCATCAAGAGGCTGTATAAAAAAGAAAAATTTAACGCCTCATAACGAGAAAACATAACATATAAATGTAAAGAGTTTATCTGTAGTAGAATTGGTAAGAGAACTCACAGGGTGCCGGAATGCACACTTCGGATTTAAGCAATTCCCATTCAACCAATACCAGCAATCTCTCGGGTTAAGCCGAGCATTATCACTATGGCGATACTCACATTCACTTCCCTATTGATGGACAAAAAAGCATAGGCATCATTAATAACAACCTAGGTATTTATACAAGAAGATTGACAAGATTTGCACTTCACTCATTCTAATTCATCTTGACAAATGAAAGATTATACAAAAATTGGATCCAAATTGTACATGTTAAACTATTACTGTACATGTATTATTGTATTAATACATAGTAATCAGGAACATAGCAATTCTATAGATCAGTTATCAAATAACAAAATCAGCTATAAAAATAAAAGCATACAAAATCACAAAACTAAAATTAAGAAGAAAAAAAAACAATTTTTATCAGCCACTCCACAGATCTAGTACTCAAATCTGCATGCAACCCTCAAATCAGATAAAGAAGACACCGAAATACCTATATATTCACATAAATATACATACACAGGCATACAGTATATGATATACTTTGTAATAATACTTGACAGATGACAAAATCAATTATTTTTTAAAAAAAAAAAAAAGAAAAAGGAAACTTTATAATAAAAGCGGAGGAGCTGGACCTTCTTGCACGTTAGAGGAGAGGCGAGGAAGTAAACGCAATCTGTGTTTTTCTTGATAGCTTCTTCCTCAGCTGACGTCATCGGCGGCGGCGCGGCTGCGGCTGCTGCTGCTGCTCCAGCTGGCGGAGGCGGTGCTTGCGGATTCGGCCGGTGAGAACTATCCATGGCGTTGGGTTTCTGAGGAAAACCCTAGGAGATCTTTCACAGACTGCGGCCGGATCTAGGGTTCCAGAACTCCGCCTGATATATGTGTGTATAAATGCGCGTCAGTGACACATCTGAATCAGTATAGCTGATCCGGCTTGCAATTCGAACCCCGGGGGTTTGATGGCCGGAAAAAGTCGCCGAGAATTAGATGGTTTTATAGAGAGAGAGACAGAGAGAGAGAGAGGGAGAGGGAGAGAGGAATGAGGCTCTGGAAAGAGGAGTCAGATGTGGTGACGGGAGCCTTTAAAGTTTGAGCTTTAGAGAAATTTTCCTTTTTGCAATTTACTCCTCTTTTACTTTCCGTTTAATTCATTTCCGACCCCTCTAATTTACTATAATTACATAGTTTCCCCATAATTTGTATCCTTGTCCCATTATATTTCATTATTTTTTAAATGCTTTTTCAAATCTATATAACTCATAATAGCCTGTTTAGTTTACATGACAATACTTTTTTAAGAGGATTTTTTCTTCAAGCTCTTACGAGGTGTTTCGAGTATAATGATTTTTTACTCACGATTCTTTGACTTTTACATTGTTAGAATATGTCGTCCAAGTTAATCACACATGGCCTTTCAACTTTCAAAATTTAACCAGCCGTGATTCTCCTGAAAAGATCATGGGTGGTTAAAATTTGATAGTTGAAAGACTATATGTGATTAACTTAGACCACAGATGGTAACAATTTGAAATCGTAGGACTGCGAGTAGTCAATTTAAAAATTTAAGACTAAACATGACAAAATTATTATACTCGGAGGACTCATATGATATATGCTTTAGTTATATATGTGGAAGTACTGTAGAAGACAACTTATATTCCGGTTGGTGCTATTTCCTTGATCATTAACTGTACTTCACAAACATACTTGCACACCCCTCCAATAGCACAATTGGGTTTTGACCAAGTATCAACTAACATAATCTAAGCATTGATGCTTGATAAATGCAAACTATATACTTTATTTTATTTATTTTGGATCAATAAATATTAGTAAACGTATTAATTTTATATTCTTTTGTGTTTTATATTTGTACCTATAATAACAACAAGAAGACTAAAATAAGAAAGCTTAACTATTTTAATCCATTATCTGTGAATATTCAATGAGCTCATTTTTTTTTTTTTTTATAACTCCAACCAAAGTAGTATTAGCTAGTTTAAACAATAAAAGATAGTCTTAATTGATTGCTAGCCCATTTGTCCTATTCTTTGTCGTAGTAGTGAAACAACAGAGTCATTAATCCAATTAGCATATTACAACAAAGGAACTCATCCCTTTAACGTTGTACTAGTTAAATAATTTGTCAATTAAGTTAACATTTTATTTTTGATTTTTATTTTTAGTTTCATTAGCTGTGTTAAAACTAGTCAATTTTAGATTTTTAGTGTAAATTATTAGTCCCAATTCAAATCTTTTGATTACTGTCGAGATTTAAGCTCAACGAGTCAATATCGCTTTCACTGAGGTTCGTGAACCCATGACCTCCTAGTTGGGAGAGTCACTCCATATCACTTGACCATAAGGTCTTTGGCACGATAATAAAAGATCATATCTATAGCATTTTTGAAAATTATCTTTTTGACCGATAATGAGTTAGGACCCTTTTGAGCTATAGGAGGCAAAGTGTTGGTCAATTTGATTTATGAGTGTCTACTTTTCTTAAAAGGTTTTAAATCTTGTGAAGTTTATTCATGTAACTTGTTCTTGAACTTTTGAATTTATAATATTTATTTATTCATGAAGTTTATTCACCAGCCGAAAGTGAAGGAGCTCAATAAGTGGTCATACCCGAATGAGCTCAAAAAGTTGTCATACCACTATTTTTTTTTTGGGCGTAACCCAATGTTTTCACCGTCGGATACAGTGGTTAATCCCATCGTTGGATTGTAGACACCATTATGTCTACTCTTTTGTGCTGGTGATTCTCACATCGCCAACAGTGAGAGACTAGTGATAGGGTTATAGGGCAGTCCTACTTGTCATACATGGTCTACTTCTCGGCCCAAAATGATCTACACGTGCACTTCCCAACCCTTGGAGAGTTTACATGTGCAATTCCCAACCTAGAAGGTCCTAATAGATGCGACCAAGTATATTTCCCGACCATAAGAATTACATGTCTATAGTATATACTAACATATATGTTAGTATACTTACTGGCCTTCATGTATGTAGACTTACTGACCTTTGTATCAGTAAACTTACCAACCTTCATATATGTAGACTTATTGCCTTCATATAGGTGGACATACTGATCATTGTATTAGTAAATTTCTCGACAATCACCGCTAGATAAGTCAACTCATACATCACCTCACCAGCCACCCCCTCAACAATTTATACATGTCATGGCCGATCTAAATGTTCAGTCAATAGATGTCATGACAACTACATCAGTACTTTGCCATCATTATATCCATTGCCACTTAGTATAAATAAAGCACTATGTCTATTATGGGGACCTGTTTCCCCCAACTTACACCACACCAACCAGAGCTTCCTGACTATATATTGTTGGACCCTTAGTTAGTCTCCCAAGTCCTGACCACGTAAGGTCGGACACTCGGATCTTAGTAGCTTCCTGACCTCGTTTTCCCTCTTGTATTTTAATTTATATTACACTAGTTGACCAGTATTAAGTATAGTAGGTTGGAACTTGTAATATTTCAACAATAATAGTGAATTCTAACCTAACTCAACCCACAATAGCTCATATTTTGTTCCTTTTGAATTCACACGTAAAATGTCTTGTCTCGTTACCCTTTTTCTATTATTCACTTATGCAAATGTAGGTTGACCCGAACCAATTTATACCATCAAATTAAATGTGTTTTATTAGATTACACATTGGTTAAATACTTGTGCATATTATATATCAACATATCTTAGTTACTTTAAACTTGGTTTACATATTATAATCCTCGTAACAGAACACACAACTACTCGTATTAACTAATGCTAAACACGTGATACAATCTATTTTTTTAAACATTTATAGTTCTTTATAATATAATATTTGTTTCATACTATATATTGTGACCACTAGCCAAGGACCTTGTAGTCCAGTGGCATCAAACCCTTCCCTTTATATGGGAGGTGGATTGAAAAAGTAGTTATGAACAGATACTACATTGTAATATCAGTAGTATTAAAAAAAATTATATTGTAACCACTAAATGGCAACAAGAGTATCATCACATCGTATAGACAATACGATCTAAATTCATTTAAAAATTATATATTTAGTAGATCCAAGAGTCTTTAAGAAAAGTATTTATTCGTTGGACCATATATGGTATCTAAAAGAAAGATACAGAATATGTTGTTTATCGGATAGCCACCAACAACGAACTCAAACTTTTCACCTAAAACCCTACAAATAATTTGTGTCTTCCGCCTCACACTCACACACCATTTCTTCTTCTTCTTCTTCCTCTCTCCCTCTGCAAAACTCACAAGCCATGGAGTTGTCTTTAGGCGCTTCTTCATCCACATTCCATTTCCCTAAAACCGTCCAGAAACCTCACTCCATATCCCGCCTTTCCGCGCCTTGCAGCAATAACAAGAGGTTCACCATCAGAGCTTCCGCGAGTTCTAATCAGAATCCGTTGATTGCGACTCTCAAATCCGCAGGAATCGCGGCGGTTTTCGCCGCCGTCACGTTCGGGAAGTTGTCGTCAATGCCGCTCGCGAGAGCCGAGGCGCAGGCCCCGGCTGTCGTGGAAGAGGAGCAGCAAGAGGTTGTTGAGGAATTGGAGGAGAAAGAGGATTCGCCGCTGAATCAGTTCCTGGAATCGAGTCCCGAGGCCGTTGAATCCCTAAAAGCGCTCCTCCAGGAGAAGGTGGAGGCCGGGGAGGACGAGGAGAGCCTCAAATTGCTCAACAAATTGGCCGCCGCCCAGCCGGAGAACACGGAGTGGAAGTTCATGATTGCCAGGCTGTACCACAAGATGGGGAAGGTCCAGGAATCTAGAGCCGTTTTCGAGGAGGTTTTGTCCGGCAATCCGCTCTCATTCGAGGCTTTGTTTGAGAATGCATTGCTAATGGACAGGAGTGGAGAGGGGGAGAAGGTGCTTGAGAGGTTAGAGGAAGCACTGAAGATGGCTGAGGAGGAGACTAGGGCCAAGGAAGCTAGGGATGTTAAGTTGATTATGGCACAGATGAAGTTCTTGCAGAAGAATGTGGAGGGGGCATTGAGGAGCTATGATGAACTTTTGAGTGAGGACCCTAGTGATTTTAGGCCATACTTCTGTAAAGGGGTGATTTACAGTTTGCTCGATAGGAATGAAGAGGCTAGAGAGCAATTCGCCAAGTATCGGGAGCTTTCTCCCAAGAAATTTGAGGTGGAAGGCTACTTGAGGTCTCCATTGTCGCGGATGAAGCTTTTTGGGATGGATGAGGAGGGGAAATGAATCTGCATTTGAGCACCATTGCAGCAATTGCCCTTTTTTCGGGGTAAGAAGAAGGCTTATATAGATAGTTATTAGTTAATAACCTGGCATAGTCCTAAAGATCAACTTTTGATTACTTAAATATGAGTAAGAGTTTTATAAGAAAGTGATAGAGTAGATACTATCATCATCGAAAAATGATACTTACTTGAATGTGTCTCATTTCAGAATGTACTTGGATGAATCCTGCATTTCTGACAATAAATGTTATTGACTTGAACAATATCTGTCTATTTTGATAATTCTTTGATCAAGGTTAAGAACTCTTCAAATTTTCTTGGATTAGGATCTTGTTCTTGTTCTCAGTTAAAGATTGGCTTATCATGTGTTTTGATTTTGCTGGGTGACCTGTTACTCTGTTGATTGTTGATTAGGTTATCTGCTGAAACTGATGAATTCCCTCGAGTTTTTACCTTGTTACTCATCTTTATTTCACAGTGAACCATATGATATTTCTTTAGGGTTAAAGAATTTGATTCTTTCCCAGTAAAATGCTTTACAATGCTATAGAGAGGTCACTGCTTGTGCATTTGTGTTCTAATTTTACAGTGCAGCACATCTTTAGGAAGGAAAGAATTTTCTTTTGTTGTTTCATGTTTGTATTGAATTCCCAGTGCATTTTTATATGTTCCTATAAATAATATATAGTTTTCAGCAAGTGCAGTTAACCACCTCGAGAGGAACAACTCTAGAGCTATGTGCTTGTGACTATTTAGCCTCAAGAGTTGTTATCTGATATACCCTCCCCGATCCGATCCCATTAGGCCATTATGTCTTGCTTTTCCAGTAACACTATATTTGCTGATACTAGAAATTTGAGTTAAGGAAGAAAGCTTGTGTAACTTAGCTGTTTTTGGCAAGGAAGTCATTTGGAGGTAATAGAAACAATGTATGAAAGGCATCCAGCAAATGAACAAAAGAGCTGGTGGAGAGGGGTAAACCAGCTAAGATAGCTAAGGATACAAACTTGTAACCACAAAGTCATGAGTTCGAATCCCAAACCTTTGGTTTGAGCCGGTTAACTATGGGCAACCTAGGTTGGTTTACCTCCTTGTGGTTCTTTGCCCGCTAGAGTTACAAGGCGGGATTTACCCGTGCATACCTTTAGGTAGTGGTTGCGGGCTTCCTTCATCACCCCAAAAAGAGCAGGGTGGAAAGTTTGTTTATGTGATCCAACTTTCTAGGAACAATACATATTGTAAACATTGTAGCATAGGTTATTCTCATGAGACATGTTTCAGTGAGATATTTTGATTCAGATGACTCGGTCAAGCTATTGAATTTGTGCAGGATATTGGTTGTGAGAATTTGATAGATCATGAATGATTCAAATGCTGTTTCTGGTTGAAAACTTGAGGAGAGTTTCTTCTAGCTCATTGTGATAACAATCTCTTACAGCAATTGAAATGCATTTGCATATGCATCTGATTCTGTATACACAACACTAGCAAACAACTTGATTCTTGCAACAAGATCATCCAGTTTGTGCATAATTCAAACCAATTTCTTGTTTCCTGTTTAGGCTGTTGGATAACTATTATTTCTTTTTGGATGTATATCAGAATATGAACTGTTGTATACTTGTATCCCAGATATAGTTGTCACTCACCCTCTCTTAGAATTAGTTGATTTTGTTCCCAACATCACAAAATAATGCTACTTGAACCAAATTTTATACCATCTACTATACCCACTTTTGATTGGGGTTTGGTAGAAATATTATGACACTTATTTCAGGTCATATTGGAAAGAGTTTTTTCCACTTTTGGTCCTATGACTTTAGTGTTTCCGTCAATTTAGGTACACGACTTTGATTTTTTTTTTTTTCACTTTTAGTCCTTTCGGCCATTCGAGCGACAACTTTTAATCGAAATCAACAAATTGTTGTGCCATTAAGGGTAAAAGTGTATTTTGATAAAGTTCTAAATATATTTATAAATAAAATCAGATAAAAAATAGGAAAAAGAAACGTTATTTGCTTGTTCTGCTTCGCTTTTTAAGCAACAACTTTTAATCTGAATCAATAAAATATTGTGCCATTAAGTGTAAAATTGTCTATTGATAAATCTCTAAATACATTAAATGTTATTTACCATTAATGGACAACAATTTGTTGATTTCGATTTAAAGTTGTCGCTCGAGTGACCGAAAGGACTAAAAGTGGAAAAAAAATCAAAGTCAAGGACTAAAAGTGGCAAAAAAATTAAAGTCAAGGACTAAAAGTGGCAAAATGAAAGTCGTGTACCTAAATTGACGGAAACACTAAAGTCATAGAACCAAAAGTGGAAAAAACTCTATTAAAAAACTGTCAAATTAATCTTAAGTCAATTGAATAGTTCCCACATTGTTAGGTGACTACCTAGAGGGTACCCTTGGGGTTTCCCCCTCCGATCTTGATTGTTACTTATTTAGTGTACTTTCACTAATTAGATGAAAATACTGGACAGAAACAATCACTATTGTCTCTATATTTTTCTTTTCCAAACTTCACAATTGTAATCAGTTAAGCTGTTCATGTGGGTATGATTGTCTCTATATTGTAACTAGCCATGGCTGCCAGATTGTCTCTATATTGTAACTAGCCATGGCTGTTAGAAATAAATAGCCACGATTATCTCTTAATTTAATTTAATTTATTTTTAAAAAAAAGTTGTTTAATTAATTTAGTCATATTACTATCACATCTAAAAGTACATGTGAAAGTGTTAAATAAAAAAAGTACGTGTTTAATAAATAGCCACGATAAATTATTATTTTTCTTTTGCTAATAGTGAAATATTTTACTTATTATGGCCAAGTATTTTCCAGCATAGTCAACTAACAAACTAAATAATTCTACATTTTACAAGATATTCTTGTCCGTAAAAATGCACTTTTATAAGTGGCTAGGAATGAGTGTGATAAGTTAAAGGTCCACAAACCCAAACGTGTCATGCAGGCAGTGGCTAATACAAGTCGCATGCATGGCACAATCCAAACCTGATAAGCTAAGCTAAGATTCTTAGATTCCCATACACACACAAACCATCATCATCATCATCTTCCCCCAAAAAAAAATTCTTGAAACCAATGTGAAAAAAAATATTTTCTGTTCCCAAATTTCCCATGGCATTTCCCACCACTCCAGATTGGGCACAGCCATGGATGATCCCTTGCAATAACACTGCAAGGATGAGTAGTAACAGCAGAGTGATGAATATGAGCAGAAACCTCCCTTTGCTCTCTCTTCTCTGCTTCAATTCCAGCAGGGTTTCTGCAAGATCCTCCAGTTGTTCAGCCCCAGTTCTTGAACACCAAGCTTCTTGCACTCAAACCTCCATAGGATTGGATTTGCAGCTTCAGGATCTTTGCCCTTCTCCTTTGCCAGAGCCTGAGGATTTGAATGGGCTAATCTGCAGCTTGCTCAAGGATCCCCAGACTGCAGGGATCGGGCACGAGTATTACGAGAAGGCGAAGGAGAATCCGGGGTTTATCCCGCAAAAATCCACCCTGAATCTTCTTGTCAGGTACTTTATGAGCTCCAGAAACTGGGGCTCAATCTCTTTGTTGGTTCAGGATTTCAGGGCTTTCCATGTTTTCCCTGATAGTTCCACCTGCTGTAGACTGATTATTAGCTCTGTTAGGGCTAGGAAGTTCAAGATTGTAGATAGTTTGCTTGAATCTTTGATTGGAGATGATGATAAAGGGGCTGCTGTTTTAGGGTTTGATTCTGCAATGAAAGGGTATAACAGTTTACATATGTATAGCAGCACTGTTGTTTTATACAGAAGGATGAAATCTGCAGGTCTTGTTTTAGAGCCTGGTTGCTATTGTGGCACCATGGAGGCTTTCTTGAAAATGGGAAAGTATGAGAAAGTGGTGTCTCTGTTTCAAGAATTTGAAGGGAGGAGAGTGGAATCCAAATCCACACAATTTCATGCCCAAATCTACAGGTGTTTATGCAAGGCTCTGGAGAAACTGGGGCGGCCTTTCGAGGCGTTGGAGTATTTCAGGGAGATGACGAGGAAGGGAATTCCCGAGGATCAGAGCTTCTATTCTTCGCTGATATGCGCCTTTGCGACTGCCCGGGAAGTGAAACTGGCCGAAGAGCTTCTGGAGGAGGCAGAAGGGAAGGGAATGGTGAGGGATCCAGCTCTGTTCTTGAAGCTGGTGCTCATGTACATTGAAGAGGGAATGCTGGAGAGGACTTTCGGTGTGATTGCTGTGATGAACCGGGCGAAAATCCGCGTTTCTGATTGCATTTCCTGCGCGATTGTGAACGCTTTCTCGAGAAAACGAGGGCCTAGAGTTGCAGCAAAAGTTTATGAAAAATTAGTATTCCAGGGGTGTGAGCCAGGCCAAGTAACCTATGCTTCAATCTTGAACATTTACTGCAGAATTGGGCTCTATTCCAAGGCTGAAATGATCTTTGCAGAAATGGAACAAAAGGGGTTTGATAAGTGCATTGTGGCCTATTCCAGCATGGTGAATATGTATGGGAAAACAGGCAGGCACAAAGAGGCAATGAGGCTTGTAGCCAAGATGAAGGAGAGGGGTTGCGAGCCGAACGTGTGGATTTACAACACTCTCTTGGACATCCACGGGAGGGCCTCGAACACGAAGCAAGTGGAGAAGATATGGAAAGAGATGAAACGACGAAAAGTCGTGCCAGACCGAGTTAGCTACACCAGCGTTATAAACGCTTACAGCAAGGCCAAGGAGTTCGAGAACTGCATCAAATACTACCAAGAATTCAAGCTAAACGGGGGCAAGACGGACAGGGCAATGGCGGGCATAATGGTCGGGGTTTTCTCCAAGATGAACAAAGTCGACGAATTGGTTAAACTCCTGCAGGATTTGAAGACGCACGAGACCAAGCTAGACGAGAGGCTTTACCGGTCTGCTCTGAACGCTCTGAGAGACGCGGGGCTGGAAATTCGAGCAAAATGGCTGCAGGAAAGCTTTGCTGTTGCAACATAAATCATTTCCTGCAATTCTCCAAAGAACATTGTAAATACAAGGTGATGGAGGAGATCAGAGAATTAATTAGCTCATCTGAAACATTGGTTAATGTCACATTTTCAGGTTTTAAGGTTGTCCCAAACCTTTGTAACCATCCACTTGCTGTTTATGAAAGTTATAAAGAAGTCATACTTTGCCATTGTGTAGACAACTTCACAAATCATATATATATAGCGGGGCAGCGCTCTGCAGTACGGTACATGGGTAATTTTGTACGTGTACTATGTTTAGGGTTGCATATATAAATATGTTGCTGATAACTTTGGATGTTTTATTATCATTATTAATAAAAGAGGAACTTTGTTTTCATGGACATAGGCATGTTGCCAAACTACATAAATCTTGTATTCTTTACTTTTTGTTATTATTATTATTATTATTATCAATCTTTGTTCTTGTTAATTAATCACAACTAGTATTTTCACCCGTGTGATGCACGGAATTGATTTGTTATAATATTTTAAAGAATATTTGGATTGATATATAATTATATAAATTATAATATCAAATATTGTATAGTGCAATTAAAAAGATGCTTAGTAAAGCAAATCTCTTGCATGGCAAATGGTTTATGTCTCGCATGTTGAAAATAAAGGGAAGTCACCTCTCGTGCAGGCATGAACATTTCATTTTGAAATTCACTCTAATTCTATGCACGTGATTATATACTTGAATATTTCTTGATTTGCATGTTCACATGCATGTGAGATACTAAGATACAAATATAATTGTTCAATTATATTTCATGCATAGGTTCAGAGTATTACGTGAATTAATACCAAAATCATATATATTTCATATATATATTTTTGGAAGTTGATTTTTTAACTGCTATAAACTTCCAGTAACTTCTCCTAACATCATATTTTATCTCTATGAAATCATAGGAGATTCATATGATTATGCACACAATTAATTTGCATGAAACCTTGATATTTCACAGTCCTACAATTCTACAAGAAATTTTTAAACAAAGCAACTTAAGAATTTCATTCATCTTCTTGTATCCTATAAGATTAAATCTTGAACCTTTATTACTTTTTTCTGAGGGAGATTTAAAGCTTATAGGAAAGTCATTACACCCCTGAAGAGGCCAGATGATCCAATTTTGTTCCCTTGTTCTTCTATATTTTTATTGTATCTTAAATGTATTACAGAATACCAGCATCCTTTCCAACACCGTACATGGGTAATTTTGTACGTGTACTATGTTTAGGGTTGCATACATAAATATGTTGCACCATCCCACCGGAGACCGGGCAGCATAACAAATGTTTTTAGGACCATATGACGTCCAAAAACACCTGTCAAGCACACCAAGCACATCACACGGCACACAGGCCATCCAAACGACATAAGCACACATGCCACCCAATAGTACAAGATAAAACCATAAATCAAAAATGAAATGATCCAACATAAAACAAGATGGCACGCAGGCCAGCAAATGACAACATAAATTAGAAAGCAGCTCAAATCCAGAAACCCCAATAGGATTAGCTACTATAGGCCAACAACAAGCCTGGACAAACCGTCATCGAATTTGATGAATTCCTACCCGGCCATCGTTCAGCCCAAGTCAGAGTGTAACTTTTTATCGTAAGCACCTATGTTGAGGCATGATCTGTTCAAAAGATACCCACAAGGGCCAAACCAAACGAATCAACAGATCAAAAAATGCCTCAGAAGCTAAATTAAAAACAGAAGGGAAGCATGCATGAACAAGAACACATATACTTCCAACTCTATTATTTGCATAAGAAAAGGAAGAAAACAAAAGAAGAAAGAAAAGAAAGAAAAGTTTCAGAAATACGAACGAAAAGCACACCCCCTCAAACATAAAACCCCCCACCCGGAACCCATAAGGGGTTCAACCACTATTAACCAGTAGCAAGCTTGACCAGGTCAACGGAATTGATAAATCTTGCTCGACCACCGTTCAACTCGGACTAGGTTCAGCTCGGACTAGGGTGCCTCTTGTATCGCTGGCACCTACGTTGAGACTAGACCTGACAAGCCAAGCCATCATTGCCTTCAAACAAACCAAGCCTATCATCTTTTCAATTCGCTCACTCATTTTCCTTTTTTTAACTCTTCACATTTCTTTTTTCTTTCTCTTTTTCCCCTTTTTCTATTCTTTCACTTTTTCTCTTTTTCTCTTTTTTTTTTTTCATTTTTATTATTTTCTTCTTTTTTTCAAATTTTCAATTTTCATTCTAGGATTTAGGTTTTGGGTTTAGGGTTTAGATTTAGGATTTAGGTTTTGGTGTTTAGGCTCGGGGATTTAGGGTTTGGGGATTAGAATTTTAAGGTTTTAGGGTTTTAGAGTTTAGGTTTATGTTTACGGTTTAGGGGCTTAGGGTTTTTTTGTTTTTGTTTAATCACCCCCAATTATAATCGTTCGTATACAATTTTTTTTTACATATAAAATCTTTTTTATATATCTATAGGAAAAAAAAAGAGTATTACATGAATTATGTAAAAGTAAGTTGTAATGACTCGGGAAGTCCGACGACGTCGTTTCGGCTGCAAATGGTCGTTGCGGTTGCTGAGCTGTTATTTGATGTTATTTTGTTATTTTGTTTGTTATTTGGAGTAAATCTCAATAGGTAGGAGGACTATAAATCAGTGTAGGATTGTAATTAGGGCAGACTTTTGGATATCAATATAATTTTAGATTTTCTCCCCAATTCTCTTCTGCTTCGCCATTTCTCCTCTGCTTCTTCTCTCTTTCTGCAACTTCTCCCTTCCTTACCTCTCTTCTGCCTATTTTTTCCCTTCTTCAATACTGCAAATTAGCAGGGCATTACATTTGGTATCAGAGCTCGTCTTTTCTACGTCTCAAATGGTGAATGTGAATAACCCAGAGCCCTCATCCATAGCAGCCCTATCTCCATTCACCATGGAAGCTCGGATGGACAAGCTGGAAGCCCAGGTGGTAGAGTTGAGCCACAAAATGGATACACAATTTCAGTATACTCAGGAGTTCTTTGAGAGGTTCAAAGTTCGAATGCAAGCTGAGTTCTCCAGTTTGAAACATGAGTTGATGGAGGTTCTCAGTCTCAACGAATCTCCGCCTCTGGTTCCGGATGAAGAATTAGGGAATCCCGCCGGAGATTCAGAAGCGGTGAAGATGAACCTAGGTGTTGAGGATGATCTTCGTTACCTCCACTCCAGGCTAAGCTGGGAGGTGGACTAAGAAACAAGACTAAGTTGAGGGGAATTGACGACGATGATCTCCGTTAACTCCACTACTTCATATTAGAACCATTATCATACCTTTATTATTATATTGTTATTAGACATATTAACACAGTGTACTACTAAACTTATTTGTTCTTGATGACTCACATCTGGTAGTAGATCAGAGCATATCAGAGCTAGGATCAAAGCATATCAGAGCAATTAGTTGTGATTCTATTAACTGTTCTACTTTTTTTTTTAAAATACTTTTTTCACTTCAAGATAAATGTTTTTCACTTAGAACTAAACTTTATTTTTTCGGAGTGGAGAAAGGGAAAGCAAGAAAGAAACAGCGAAGCCCACATCTCTCCAAAGAGAGTCTGAGAAAATTGGTGAGTGGTGACTGCTTAGTCTATCTCCAGTGATTTTTTATTTTTTTTTTGCAGAATTTCGTAGCTTATTTAATTTGGGTACTACTCTTTAATGTTTAAACATAAAGAAAGAAAATAAATCACTTATTAATAATTTTTCATTTTTTTTATGTATAATTGATTTCAAAGTAAAATAAAAAAAAAGTTATGAGTAGTTTATTCAATTGACTTTATGGTTTTTTAATTGATTTCGGTATTTTGTTTTAGAACTGTTTGAATTTTTCAAAATTTTCTCTTTTTTATTTGTTTATTTCGTGGAAACAAATTAAAATAAAATACGGAGTATATAAACTTGAATGAATATAAATATAGTATATATAATATTGAAGAGTTACACTTGTGTTAAACCCAATATTATAGGCGCCGCCTGACCGTGGCGAGTTTTAATTTAGGCGCCACCTAGTAGACCGATCGATTAGGCGCATAACTAGGTCGATTTGGCGTTGAAACGACTGAGTCGGGCAAGTTAACTCGATTTGGCGTTGAAACGACTGAGTCAGGCAAGTTAACTCGGTCAAATCGGGCGAGTCAGCTGAGTTGATTTGGCCGAGTTATTTTTATTTTTAAATTTTATTTATTATTATTATTATTATTATTTTTTTTTTTTTGCAATTCTAGAGTCCTTTGTAATAATTTTTTTATGTGTATAATATACATATATAAAATACAATATACGCACGCACACCCTTTGTTTTTTGTGTCTTTCGCCTAGGTAGCCTTTGGCGCCCGACTAGCGCCTAGGGTATTTTGGAACCTTGGTTAAATCCATATCTTAATTCGTAAGATCGGTCGAATTTATGATAATTGTTTGTTACTTATAATAGAAATCATAATACTTATTACAAGAAATTTAATAGCAATTTGAAATAAATAAATTGATCCTTATAATAAATATATTGTAATATTTATATATTAAATTGTGATATTAAGGTTAAAATAAATGTTACTAATGATAAATATTGCAATACTTATCACTTGTGATACTTACAAAATGTAATTCTAATTTAAAGTAGATTAATTTTTCAAAATTAGCAAAAAAGGGAATTGAGGCTGCAAAGAAAGGATTTATCAAGGGAATAGAAGAGAGTGAAATGATGGTGAGGCTTTCTTTCTTAGATTGAACTCTTCCTGGTTTAATTGATTCCTTTTTATATTCTTAATTTCTTTATAGTGATTTACTTTGATTTCCACTTTTGTAATGCTTTCTTTCTCAGGCCACCATGATTTACTTTGTTGATGGTTCTTCATTCAGAAAGAAAGGCTTTGGAAGCAGCAAGCCAACAATGGCCGTTTCCGGGGCCTTCCAGGTTAGTGAAGCAAGTCTTTCTTTGGTTCTAATTGTTATCCATATTTTATATATACTTCTGATATTGTGATGAATTGCCAAGTAGTTTAGTTCTTAATGTACGTAGTTTCTTGCTCCAGTAATTTGAGTTATTTCTCTGAAAGCTTTTGATTATTAGCTCATTTATCTATAAGTAATTTTATTGTTATCGATCGAATTGTAGTATACTCTTGGGCTTTATGGCTTACTATTCTATAACCCCATATCAAAAAGACGAAAATTTGTGTGGAATCATAAATCTTTATTTGTGAGACGGGTCGAGTCGAGATGAATGCAATATTTGCCCTAACTTTGTCCAAAAAATGGAAGTTGCGGAGCCTGAAATGAATCGATTTGGCAGGAAATACAATATGAACTGTCATTAGCTAAAACAGTGTCAAAACATCTCATTCCATCAATGTTCTGTTATTAACTTAAAAATTAGAACCAACACTACTCTCATCATTGCACAATAGTATGGAAGTAAGAGGAACAATATAAGAGTTTCAACTAAGTGTAGTGCAAGCAGGGGTATTCAGCCTTATGCATCAAACTTCAAAACTAAACTACAATGGCATGTTGGCAATGGAAGATCGAAGCAACTGAGAGTCGTCGATGGTTAAAATGGAGAATTTTATTTTTATTAACAGTATAGATATAGTGCAGCATGATTCTCGTACGTGAAGGTCACAGATTCGATTCTTGCCAACACTGTTTTGGTCGAACTCGTCACACAAGGTCTTTGTAATGAGATTTACCAGTGATTTATCGGCTATTATACAGGATCAGAGTTTACCTAATGCATCCCCTCGAATAATAGCAATAGATTTCTTCCGTGAACCAAAAAAATAAAATAAAAAACCTAAAAAAAAAAATCTACAATAATGGGCCGTGCTAGTATGATAGCGGCCCGCTACTTTAGCTTCACGGGCCATATCAGCACGGCCCAATTTCCATCTCTCGCATCAATGCATCATCCACCATTTTAACCTTAGCATAAACAATCCACCATTTTCCACTTCATATTAAATACCCAAAGCTATGTCATACTTTAGAAAAATCATTGTAATAATACTAAGTTCCCTACTAAGCGATCGGACAGTGTCAAACACACCAAATTTCATTTATTTCATCATGACAAGATTGATCTAAATAAGAATATCAACGCCAATATTATAATGGGATTTGACCAATTTTGATTAGAAAATCATTTTTAAGCGATCAATCAGTGTGTTGAGCATATAATATATAAACATAAATATGCAATCCAACTATTAGCTTAGACTTTTAGTTAAGATGGAGTACATGCTTTAAGGTCAAAGGTCAAAGCTCAAAGGTCATGGGCGTGTTTGACTCAAAAAGTATTTTCAAGGATTCCTTTCTCGATCTTGTACTTCACATTAGATGCTATACAATACTCACCTCTTAGCTAAAAATTTATTTATTTTCCCGACACTTTAAATCTTAACAGTAAGGAAGAACCCTTTAAGGTAATCACGTCGAGTGCAAGATCGTGCTTGAAGATGGTTGTCTAGGACAATCAACACCACTATACATGTCTTTGGCAGTTTTTCTTGATACACTAAATAGTAAATATAATTCGTTATTCTTTAACGCTCTATGTTTTTATAAATACTTTATTAAAATATAGTGTTAAATATAACGACAAATGTTACCATGTTGAATATTTAGTTCAAAATCACTTGAATTTACTAGCTAAATCTAACTTCAATATAATTTACGACTGCTTAATATATTTCTGATCAATAAATCAACAAGTTAGTGCATTTGCTAGTCAAAATTATTGAGTCTCCTAATTGGCTTTCAAAACTCAATGATACTATGTCATGGTATGATTACATTGTGGAAAATTTTGCACCAAACCATAATTGACACCAACATAAGTGGGGATCAAAAAATTTATAAAAGACCAAACAATGACATTATATTATCCTAGGTTGCATTGGCCATCAAAACATTTTCAAAGGAACAACAATATCACCTGCAGTATTTGATGGGATTCTATCATCAAAGTTGGCCTCCACTTTAAACGGAAAAAGACTAATAGAAAAATCCAAGAAAAGAAGATAATTATGGACCGTACATGTTTACTCCACTTCTTGATTTTTCATTTTCCATCATCTTTTATTCTCCAAACTATAGAAATGTACAAATAAACGGATTCTAGCTATATTCTTCTTTATTAAATTTTTTATTATTCTAAAAAATAAAAATTTTATTTCGTCAGTAAATACATTATTAATTAAAATGATTGTTGTTTGAACTCACTTAATCCTTACTTCTAGCGGTATGGTAGGGGTTCAATTCCTGTCACGAACATTAGAGTTAGTTAGGGTTTGGACTGAACTCTTTGTACACAGTAGTGTACAGTTTGATATTGAGTTTCAAAATTAAATTGACTGAATTTACCTTCTCATAGCCCTAAGAACGGATTCATAAGATTCATGATATATAATCTGATGAAATCGAAAACTTGGTTTATCATAAAAGTATATATGATGAAACCCAGCCCTTGATAGTGGACACAATCTAGGCCAGCCCACTTTGGTGTTATCCCAATGTCCTGATTAGCCCTAGGTGGATCCTCTGCACAGACACTTCACATAATTAAGTGGGAAGGTGAGTACATCTTGTCCACTAAATCTCCATAGATTTGAATGGATTAGTATATAATAATAATGGACATAAATATGCTACTCAAGTGCTTTGCACAACTCAAAAGTTGATGGATTGTGATTGCTCTATCATATCTTTATATATATATGCACATCACCCTAGTGTACTTCCAATTACCATATTCTTCTACTTTTTACTTATCACAAGGATTATGGTTGCCATAAATTGCAAAATCCATAAAATGTCAATTCATTCTCTCATCTATACTAGCTGGTCTCATCACATGCAAATCCTAGACGACCCTTGTGTATGTGTGCTTTAGAACAGATTTTGATTTATTTTTATATTTAGAACAAATTTCAATTTACTTAGCTTTTATCTAATTCAGAATGAAGTAGAATTCTGTCGGTTTTAATTGATATATATGATGAATACAACAATATTATTACAATTTTTATGTTAAAAAAAGTTAGACTCTAATTTTTTTTTTAATCTTAAATGTCATAAACTATATATGTTCTTCTAATTTTTTTTAATCTTAAATGGCATAAACTATATATGTTCTTCTAATTATTTTATATATATATATATATATATATATATATATATATATATATATATTGGTCATTGGCATACCAATGTAGAATTAGATATGACTTTTTGGTACATCATTTTTTTTTAGGTGGGAGAATAAGGGAGAGTTGGTCTCTTGTTAGCTCCTTTTGCCAAAATATTTTCTTTGCCCATTGGTTGTACTAAAAATATCAGGACTTGGGACTGCACATTTATTATTTATGTTGGTTGATACCAAATTGAAGTATGTGCTCCATCTCAATTAAAAGTCTAAGCTGATAGTTGGACGGCACATTTATTATTTATGCTCAACACGTACCTTTAAGACATAAAGTGGGGGAAATTAATAATAGGGAAATCACCCTAGCCTCTCACGAATTCAAGAGATCGGAGAGAATTTATGAAAATGTTAGACGTGAAAATCTGTAATAGGGAATTTTCACTAAATCATATAATAAACTAGAATCTCGTGAAAATTAATTCGCTCTATCTCTTAATTAGAAGTGTTCAATGTGAGCATATAATATTATAAGATCGAAGACTCCGTAATTGTTTAAAAAAGAAAATTTAATCATTTATGCATTAGTTTTAACTGTTTCTAAGCTATCGATATATGAATCCAGTTTAACCCCGTTATTTTTAAAAAAATAATATTATGTTCTTTATAAAAGATGATTCAAATTGATCGAATTATTACACCCCGATTAATATATATATATATATATATATATATATATATATATATATATATATTTATTTATTTATGACCGGCCTAGGTTGTTGTGATGAAGATATAATGTTAATTTATGGTAGGTAGTTTAGTTTCAATATCATAATAACTAACTTATATATAATGCCAATTGAGTTGACAATCATGATTTTCTTCAGCCAATATGTTCTGTTATTCCACTCATAGTTTAAAAAATTGGAAAAAAAAAAAAGAAATTGCTTGAATTGGGCAGCAAATGAAGAGGCAGCATATGGAGCACACCACTTACTTTTGGGAAATCTTAATTATATTGCGCAATTGTACTTAATTGGTGCTCCACCATGTCTAAAGAGCCTCCTAGGAAATACACCATAACGCAAAACACAACAACATATTTTAATTTTAAGGTTATAAAGGTGTCTTCTAGGCAAAGTAACCAAGTTGTTATTATATCATTATATATATCCACTTTTAAATTTGAGTTGTCGACTATGATTAAGTGGAAGAGATTCATCCATCTTTAACCAAATATTAAGGGTTCAATCCTTAACTGTATTTTGGGTATGAAACAACCTTAAACATCCAGACCAACTGTCCAACTGTCTCACTCAGAACAATAGAGGTACCTATAATTCGATGGTGGACCAAAAAAATCATTATCCACTTTTTTTATTTTCAAATATATATTATATTAACCTAGCTACAACATTATTGTGTATGGGCATTAATTAAACTATATTATTAATTTATTTTTCAAAGGAAAATAATAATTAACACCCCCACTTCCTATGAAATATATTAGAAAAAGGAAATATTGCTAATTTTTCAAACCCCAACATGGGCTCCCCCCAAATTTGCTATTGTGGGTTAATTTTCAACCCCACACTTGCGCTCTAAGCAATTGTCAAACCATTTGATTATATATTCATCAGCCTTTGGGGGTTCAATTTAAACGTATAGTATATAGTATATGGTTGTAATTTCCTTTACCCAATTTTAGTGCTCAATTTTTTTTAAACGCTTCATTTCTATTCAAAATATTTAAATACTCTCACATGTAATAGAAGATGTGTTCCAGATTTTCTTAAACGCAAAATATTTTTTAAACGCTTCATTTCTATTCAAAATATTATGTGTAGGTTCTAGATTTTCTTAAACGGAAAGGAATTAAGGAAATTAATGACGTGACAATGGATCTGGTCGTTAATGATGATGCATAATTGTAATCATTAGTATAAGTTTGACTTTGGCATCTGGGGGTTTAATTTGTCCATGACACAACAGCTATATATATATACATTTTATTATTATTATTTTAAATATAATGGTAGCTGCAGCAGTTATATTTGAAGCTGAATTTTCAGTTATTAAAAGTCAATTCAGTTAAGGCTTAATTCGATTGTAAAGATTTTCCAGTTTCCAACGTGGAATCTTCGTTCTAGTCCATGCATTCATACTTAGGTTAGAGTTGAACGTACAACGTACGAGGTAAAAACTGTACAGTCTCGATTGCTTTGGCTTTGTGATGCTTGTTCTACACTTTGCATTCAACAATTTTGTTTGACATTATTTCCTTAGCTTTTTATTTTCGTTATATACATAGACAAAAATTTGATACTTATACTAAAAAATATAATACTAATAATCTAAGGAATAAAATATTTATTACTAGAAAATGTAATATTTTTGAATAAAAATATAATACTTTTACATCTTGAAGAAAAGTATTACATTTTCTCTTATAAGTAACCAACATGCACTTACCAAGATTACTTATAAGAGGGAAAATATAATACTTTTAATGAAAAAATATAATACCTTTACAATATTTTTTTCATAACTTTTTCAAGTCACAAACATTATTATTATTATTATTATTTGAATAAAAGGGAGTAAAACTTTAATAAAATTTTATTAATTGAATTAGACATATTTGACCAAAAAGTAATTAAATTGTTCTAGTAATTATAATAGAATATTCACATAAAAAAGGCGTGAATGTTTGCGTGAATAAAGTTACGTTGCAGCCTTGCATGGGTTGAAAGTATTTTCACAAGAATTTGTAGGAACATGAAAATAATAATATTCACATGACTAAATTAAAGAATACACGTACCGATATTTACGCACATCAATATATTCCGTACGATGATGTAAAATTTATGTGTCGCAGACAGAAGCGACGCAATAGGCCGTTAAAGTAATTACCGGAAGCCGGCGAATTGAACCGTCGAAGGTTGTCGGAGGAGGCCCGGCGTGCCTGCACCTGTGCACGTGTCCTACCCAACCCTTTTGACTTTCTCATCTCTATCCCCTCTCCTTCACGTGGGTATAATTAAATCTAGTTGAACTGATCAAACAATCTAAAATAAATTCGTAAACTTTGTTTACTAAGAATACATAAATAGAGATCAAGTATGTATTTAATTTTGTTGTGAACACTAATGTAAAAATTTAAAACATATCGACTAGTTGAAGCACATCATGCGATTTACCTTCGTTCGAGATTCAATTCAACTAAATTCGAGTGTTAAAAAGTTTAATTAAGTTCGATTTAATTTATTACTCAAACTATATGTGAGTTCAAACTTGATTGAATTAATAGTAATCGAATCAAGTTTGAACATTAGTCAAATTAAGCTGATTATTTCGACTTACTTATAACGCCCCTACCCACAATAGTTGATATTAAAATAATCAGATTAATCAAAATATTGAAAATATAAATTAAAATTAATTAAAAATGACAAAATTGACTTCGCAATAGTAATATTAGTATAATGACTAAATTAAATCTTTAAGCATTTATATTATAATTCTATTTGTACTACTGTAATCTAATTATCTTCTTTTTCAATTATTTATAATAAATTATTTTGCCCGTAATCTAGAATCTAGATATCAAATGCTTTATAATCTAATAGTATAAACACATAGTTTTAAATAAGAGATCTTATATTCCATCGTCATTTTCTTAAAATTTACCAAACTAAAATTTGTAATTAAAAAAAGAAAGAAGAAGAAGCTATAATAATCGTATAATACTCATCCTTAATGCTTGGGTTAGAGTAATTATGTGAAAAATCTATTTAAAAAAATCATATTACTGCAATTTATTGGTGAAATTAAAATAGTGAAAATGATTATATACACATTTTCATTTATTAATATTATGCTTAAATGTACCAATATAATTATTATGAATATGATCATATAGGCTATCAAATTACACACAAAAATGATAATTGGACCATTCAATTTAAAAATTACAATAGTTAATGATGAGTGTTATAGGATTATACAAAATTTTTATAATTTGGTTCACCTTATAAGGTACGGTAGACCATGGTCTTTGGTATAATAATCTTTAATGATGAGTGTTATAGGATTATAGCTTTTTTTTTTTTTTAATAATGTAATTTGTTTTGTATATAAACGTAATATCTGAGATTATGTGCGTCCACCAAATACAGTGTGTTCTGTATGTAAATATCAACCAGACCTACAAAATAATAAACATTTATGAGTGCCATATTCACTGCATTTAAGGTGTAGTTATTGGTTATACCAACTTATTGCCAAAATCAAAGTTTGTAAAATTGGCCCCAATTTCCACTTTTCAATTTTTATTATCTATTTTAATAATTATCTATTTTTTAAATTAATATTTTCAAGAAGTTGTGAGGCACATCTAATCAATACTTAAGTCTTAAAATTAAGAATTTATTTCATTTTTTAATTATTTGACTTTAAATTTTGACAAAATGAGTACCTAAATTAAATAGTTTCGATACTATTGAACATGCCATTAGATTTTATTTTTTAATTCTGACAGAAATTCAAAATTAAACAAAACTCACGAGGGATGTTTATTCCATTATTATGTCACAATAATAGTCAAATTTTTTTAAAAAAATATTAGTCAAATTTTTTAAAAAAATCATAAACAAAAATTTAACAAACAATTTAATTTTAATTTTAGTAATCCAATTTTGATCAGAAAGTCAAAGCACTTTAAAACAAAACTTAAATTTTTATGTATATGTTTATTATTCAATATTGTAAAATTTTATTTCATCCTGATTCACAGCTTCCAGTCGGATAGAGTGTGGGGATCTCGAGACAAGAGACTCCGCATTTTATGGGCAAGATTAAAAGTTTGCAACCGTAAAAATTGGTGACTTAATTCTTTAAAATTTTTATTTCAAGAATTAAAAAGATATATTACGGATACACATTGGAAATAAGTGAATATTAAGTGAAGCTGCATTGGTTGAGGCAAGGCTGATAGGAAGAGTGGGGAAAGTAGTCAACTTGTTGCTTAAAAAACAAAAGATGGGAAGAAACTTTAATTTTCAGAAGACTTTGCACAAAAGATTACAAAAATTTTGTTTATAAAATTGGTTTTGATTAATGGAAACTATTCCCTTTCCCACTAGCATCGGCTGAGGAAGATGATGACTATTCTTAATTTCTTATAAATTATGTTTAACAGATATTCAACCTCTCCCTCCCAACGGCTTCTTCATAGATAGTTCATACTCTCTCTCTCTCTCCCTCTCCCTCTCTCTCTCTAAAAAGTCTTCAACTTGGAGAGCAGAACGCAGCGTCAGCCGTCTCCTATTTAGACCATTAAACGAAGGTTGAAGTCAATATTCTCTTCCTTCATTCTTGCTTCTCCTCCTTCTCTTTCCTTTTTAACTTCTTGGGGTTGAAGCCAAATTACCCAAAGATTCTGTTGTTTGTGTGTTTTGAGTTGATCTTGGGGCGAAATGTTGAGAAAGGAGGAGTATTGGTGAAAAAGATTTGAGCTTTTTGGGGAATAAGAGATGGGTTTGCTGATTCTTTGTGTGATTTTCATTCTTCTTGGGGTTTCTGTAGAATCTCAGGCCCAGAATCCCCAGAAACTGACATGTAATCCGGTGGATTTGAGAGCTCTGGAGGGGTTCTTGGATTTACTGGAGTCTAGTGTTGATGGGTGGGAGAGAAATTCTTCATCTTCATCTTCTTCTTCTCTCAATTGCTGCAATTGGGTTGGCATAACTTGCCAGTCTTCTTTATCTCTTGGGTTAAATGAGGCCTCAAATTCTGGCAGGGTGGTCAAACTGGACCTTGGGAGAAGAAGGCTTAATGGCAAAGTTTCAGAATCTATAGGCAATTTGGAGCACCTTAGAACCCTCAATCTCTCCCACAATTTCTTCCAAGGCTCCCTCCCAGAATCCCTATTTCATCTCCCTCACTTGGAGGTCCTTGATTTGACCAGCAATGAATTCTCCGGCCCATTTCCGGGCACTCTAAACCTCCCTGCTATTCAAGTTCTCAATGTCTCTGACAATTCTTTAATTGGCTCAATTCCTGTGGGTATTTGCAAGAATTCAACCCAGATTTCTGCCCTCAAACTGGGTGCCAATAACTTCAGTGGGACTGTTCCTATAGGCCTTGGGGATTGCTCTTCATTGGAGAATCTCTGTTTGGGTGCAAATATTCTGTCTGGCAGTTTACCTGATGATCTCTTCAAGCTGCCAAGATTAGCCAGTTTGAACCTTCAACAGAACAGATTCTCTGGGCAGCTTAATCCCCTAATTGGTAACCTCTCTAATCTTGAGTATTTGGATATATGTTTAAATGAGTTCTCAGAAGCTATCCCAGATGTGTTTCATAGGTTTAGAAACTTAACATATTTCTCTGCTCACTCGAATTTATTTGCTGGTAGTATACCTCTATCTATAGCGAATTCTCAGACTATACGCGTGCTCACTTTGAGAAATAATTCCTTGAGTGGTACTATTGATCTTAATTGTTCTGCAATGACTAGTCTCGAGTCACTTGATGTTGCTACGAATCAGTTCCGCGGGTTGATTCCCCGAAACCTTCCTGAGTGCCCGAGATTGAGAACTGTTAATCTTGGTAGGAACAACTTTGATGGGCAAGTCCCGGAAACTTTCAAGAACTTTCAGAGCCTCTCCTCGCTTTCGCTCTCCAATTCCAGCATTTCTAATATTTCAGCTGCCCTCCGAATTTTGCAGCACTGTCGAAACCTGACTACTTTGGTCCTGACATTGAATTTCCGTGATGAACAATTGCCTTCTGACCCTAATCTGCAGTTCGGGGAGCTGAAAGCTCTTGTAATTGCCAATTGCAGACTCATGGGATCAATTCCCCAGTGGCTGAGAGGCTCGAGCAAACTGCAGTTGTTGGATTTGTCATGGAATCGTTTAGAGGGAACAATCCCGCCTTGGTTTGGTGATTTCGACTCTCTCTTTTATCTCGACCTGTCTAACAACTCGCTCACCGGGGATATCCCAAAGGAACTTACAGGGCTGCAGAGTCTCATCTCTAATAATATTTCGTCCGAGAATTCATCACTAGACTTCCCATTCTTTGTGAAACGAAACGTGAGTCTTGGAGGGTTGCAGTATAATCAGATTTGGAGCCTCCCCCCGACTTTGGAGCTTGGTAACAATTATCTCACAGGAGAGATCTGGCCCGAGTTTGGAAACCTTAAAGGCTTACATATTTTCGATCTGAAATGCAACAATTTATCTGGAACTATTCCCAGTAGTCTGTCGGGTATGAAGAGCTTAGAAACATTGGATCTGTCTCACAACAATCTGGTTGGAACAATCCCGCCTTCATTGGTTAATTGCAGTTTCCTGTCAAAGTTCAGTGTGGCTTTCAATAAACTTTCGGGGGAAATCCCTACCGGAGGCCAGTTTTCAACGTTCACGAATTCTAGCTTCGAGGGGAATGCAGGTCTTTGTGGTGAACATAGTACACCTTGTGACCATAACGATAATTTTCCACATGGATCAGCAAGGAAAGCAAGGCGACCTCGAGGGACTATAATTGGAATGGGAATTGGGATTGCTCTAGGAACTGTTTTTCTTCTTACTCTTATGTTCTTGATTGTTCTACGTGCCAGTACTCGGAGAGTAGTTGATCCAGAAAACGAGGTTAACGGTGCCGAGAAGGAATTGGACGAATTAGGCTCGAGTCTGGTGATATTTTTCCAGCACAAAGACAATGACAAAGAGATGACACTCGATGATCTTCTCAAGTTCACCGACAACTTTGATCAATCGAACATTGTTGGATGTGGGGGGTTCGGTTTGGTCTACAAGGCCATCCTCAACGACGGCAGGAAGGTTGCCATCAAGCGGCTCACGGGCGAGTATGGTCAGATGGAACGAGAATTCGAAGCTGAAGTGGAAGCACTCTCGAGAGCCCAGCATCCGAATCTTGTCCTTCTCCAAGGGTATTGTAGGTATAAGAATGATAGGCTATTGATATATTCTTACATGGAGAATGGAAGCTTGGATTATTGGTTGCACGAAAAACTCGATGGACCGTCCTTGCTGAGCTGGGATAAGAGGCTTGTGATTGCTCAAGGGGCGGCCCGAGGGCTGGCTTACTTGCACCAAGCGTGCGATCCTCATATCCTACACCGGGATATAAAGTCCAGCAACATCCTTCTCGATGAACATTTCGAAGCTCATTTAGCTGATTTTGGCCTCGCGAGGCTAATTCTGCCCCACGACACTCATGTGACCACTGATGTTGTCGGGACTTTAGGCTATATCCCTCCCGAGTATTGCCAAGCTTCTGTAGCTACCTACAAAGGCGACGTGTATAGCTTTGGGGTCGTTCTTTTGGAGCTTCTCACCGCTAAAAGGCCAATGGACATGTGCAAACCAAAAGGAAGTCGCGACCTAATCTCGTGGGTGATCCAAATGAAGAAGGAGAAGAGGCAAACCGAAGTGTTTGATCCCTTGGTGTACGATAAGCAACACGCTGACGAGATGTTATGGGTCCTCGAGATCGCTTGCCTCTGCTTGCACGAATCGCCAAAAGTAAGGCCATCGACACAGCAGCTAGTTTCATGGCTTGACAACCTAAGTTTCACTTCCAGCTTCAATTCAGGCTAGCAGAACTATTATTGTCTTCCATTTGTTTTTCTCATAAAGTTCACATCTTTGTACTTAGTTGTTCATTTTCTGCACATAGAAACAGTATTTCATTGTAAATATTGATCCATAAAACTGAAACAAAATTTGGGTGGAAGGCATCTCAATAGCCATTCCTTAGAGCTTAATTAAGTCTTTGGCTTTGATTCCTTTTGTCTGTAGCATTGCATGTGAAATAAGTTTCAGAATTCTGTAACATCTTTTTAAACATTGTAATAATGAACAGATCAGAGTATTATGAATTATTTTCAATTGAAAACTTTCTTGCTTGCTGTCTGATGCCTATTCTATGGTAATCACCAATATGAAAGCTTTACTTTGTTATGTTGCACAGTATATGATACAGTAGTTGCTAAATATAGCTTCTCGTTCCCAAATACAATTCAACTGGTTGACCAATGCAAATAAGTCAGTAGTCTTCACCATTACTAGTCGCAGTGTGTAGGGTTTGATTCTTACTAAGAAGGTATGGAATTGGCTTTATATTGAACACCAACATCTGGATGCAACTTTAGCCAAGTTGGTTAGACTATTAACTTGATAACCACAAGGTTCCAAGTTTGACTTTAGTAGGAGCAGCCTATTGACCTTCTTGGTTGAGCTGATTAGCAGTGGGAAACCTAAGCTGATTTACTTCCTTGTGATTTTTTGCTAGTTAGCATCATAAGATGAGATTTATCCAATACACATCATTGAGTAATGGTTACGATTTTTCCCTCCTGCTTCTATTTGGGTAGCATGGAAATAAGAAATGGAACAAAGAGAAAAGCATAATACGAAACGTAATATGTTTCGAAAAAAACGTTTCTAAATTATGAAAACGTTTACTTTTTAACTTTTTTTTGTGTCTCATCAATTTTTATCATCACCCATTTTCCGTCCCCGTCTCCTGCCCCACCCAGACACTTTAGTCATGGGGTTGGTATTTGATAAATGTAAGCTATTTTTGGGGATGGGTGAAAGAACTGTTGTCCTGCTATTTAGGTAAATTTGGTTGAACAGCTTTGAGAAACGTTGGTACAAAGCTAAGGTTAATGGGAAATGTTAGAAGAAAGCAGAAAACAATGTTTGACCGGCGTTAACCAAACCTGGGCAGATTATGTACTGTTACATTGGAACGTTCAGACATAGGAAAAGGATGGGGGCAGTTAATGACCAAAAAAGTCCACTCACCAACCCACATTTTCTAACACATTTTCTAATGATGGTGAAAAATTGATGGGTTTGTTGAAGGCAAATTTATTTATAATTTCTACCTAAATTTCTATAAATAATAAAAGATAATAATCACGGTTGATCAATAATTCAATATTTGGTCTAGAAAATTTTAATAGTTTTTTTATTTTTTATTTTTATTTATTTTTTTGGGTGATGAGTGAAACCCGCAAAACCGCAATCAATATATGAGAATGTGAATGGGGTAAACTATACTCTTGTGTAATAGTTCGTAAATCAAGCCCGAGCCTAACTATTGACGAACCCCAAGCCTGTTGAACTATTACTTTCATATGAATTGTCTTGCCTACAATATAATATCTTTTGTAGCATGAAACTGCGAGGCATGAAGGAAAGGATATAAACACTCCGATCTGTCAATAATTCCATGACAGAATCGAAATCTTAGGCCTAATAATATATGCAATTTGAGTGGATCAGTGCATGCTTCTAACTTTGTTGACAATAAACTAACCTTCAATTATTTGGAATATTATAATGTTTAAAGAAATGGGTTGCCTTGTAGATATGCAATGAAAAACACAACAAATTATTACATGTATTTTTCTAAAATACGAATCAATGAGTACGGTTATGAAGAAAAGAAATACAATTAATTAAATTGATAGAGAGGAAAAATTAAATTGAAGAAATGAAGCTAGTTCAAAGCACTGCAGACCTTCCTAATGATCCCATTTTGACCTGTGAGTGGCTGAATTTCAGATAGTTTAACCATTGCTGACGCGAAATATGCTTGGAATGCTTGAGGGCTCCTTGCATACTCGGAAACTATGTTGTCAGTTGCTCCACCGCTAAATAGAACTTGATCCGATTGAAGTAGACCTTTCTTTTGCAACAAGTTCTTATAGTAGTTGTTATCAAAGGAATTTGGTGTCACCAAATCAAGGGGTGCTAAATTTCCATTTCCGGTTTCTTTTGGACAATTCCGTCTTCTAGTGTTAGCAAAACCGGCATCAATGTCAGTTCGGTTGCCATATATTCTATCGCGAAATAGGAAGCATTGAGCTTGGCCGAGAGTATGTGCACCAGACAAGGCAACCATGTCTCTTGTATTAAGGCCTTTGCTTGCAAAGCTGGATATAAGTCTATCCAAATTGTCGAAAGGGCTAGGGAGATCTATGGTATGACTAGCCATGGTGGAATCTCTTCTTCCCAACTTCACTGTCCAAGACGGACCTCCCACAACAACAGTCGCATCACGTGTAGCCACAGACAATACATCAGCACAAGATACAATACCGGGACAAACTTTCTCTAGCTCGCCCTTTGCAGCCTCTATCACATCATAACCCCTGACAGAGCCAAGGTTGGGCAACGCTGTCTTTTCGCTCATAATGGTCGGTGACTCGTCCAACAAGATGGAAGCGTCGCAACCCTGGACAAAGCAGTCGTGGAAATGGAGACGAACCAAGGAAGCAGCCATGCGACGCTCAGTGGACACGGCTTGCCTTACGACAGTGCGAATGATGTTGAGAGCGTTAGGGCATGTGTTGTCGTATGTAGGGGACAGTTGAGCTTGGCATTGCGAGAAGGAGAGCTGCAATGCATGGCGTAGTATGAGAAGCCATAGAGAAATGGCGCAAGGTTTAGGCTAGTTGCAAGAGGAAATTGAAAGGGATTATAGCTAGCTCTGTATGGGAAAGTGAGAAGATTATTAATATTGAATAATTTGACTATGCAAAGTACATAGAAGGTTTATTTATAGGATACAAATAATCCTACTTAGATAAGGAATTAGGGATAAATAGTCCTAATTAGATAAGGAATGATAAAAGAATATATATAATAATAATACATTATTATTATTATTATTATTATTATTATTATATTTTTTTAGTACTATTGACTCTGTTACAATAGTATCTGTTCATACATACTTTCTCAACCTACTAAGCACAAAGAGTTAATACCCCATACTGGGATTCGAACATTATTATTATTATATTAATCCTTCAGAAATTCTTTTTCATTAAAATTTTTACCTATTACTCTGTATTTTAATTAAACTACAGTCATAAGTCATGAATATTATTGTACAAAGTAAGAAATTAAATATTGAAGTAATGAAATCATTATAATCAAGTAACCATTTAAAATTTAAATAATTTAGGAAAAAAGGTTAAATGTACTTCGAACTTTATATGAGAAGTCAATTAGACCCAAAACTTTTAAAATATATTTAAACATCAAAATTATTTACAACAAAAATTATAGTATGTCTAACATAGTACTTCCAACAATTGACTATTAACATACATAAAAAGTCATGAAAATATATATTACTTTAAGTATGCTAGTAACACCCAAATAAGCCTTCAAATCCAGCACTGCTTCAATGGCTTTGATAAATGCAGCATCCACAGTCTTCTACTTCAATGACTTTGACCAAGTGTAGATGATGGTAGCTTTGATCAGCCTTCTACTTCAAAGCCTAGAAGCCTTCTATGTATTGAAGGTTATCAGCAAGATTAAAAGGAGCTGTCTAAAGAAGAGTATTAATTGGTAAGATTAACATTTTTCTCATGCATTTCTAAAGTGATTTCTAAACAAAGGAAACTTCATCTCAACCAAACCTCTAGCATAGCAGTCAGTACTCATTGCATTGGCTCTTCTTTGGTCCATGTCCTCTTTCTTTAGCATAACAGTTAGCTGCAAAATAGAAAAAACACCAAGTAATAATAACAAATAAAAGTAAACATCAGCATATGCTTAAACAATCTATGTTTTTCTCAGATGATGGTAATGTTAATCTCAACCCAAACACCATTAGCATCTAGATAATTATTAATATTTACCAATTGGATATTCAAAACAAAACACATTGCAGAATATAAAACTGGTATACTCCTAGCCATTAGCAGTGTGCAAGGATATATAATTCCATTGTACACACTAGAGAATGTAACACTTCTTTTTACCAAATCACTAAACATTCATATCTTAAGTCTTAACCAAAAAAAAAAAAGTGCTATATAAGGATCAAACGAGATCCAAAAGTATCCTGAAGCAACCATTAAATCACAAAAACAAAACAAGAAAAGGAAAAACTAATATACCTTCAAATTTCTAACTAGATGAGGACAACGTGCTGGTATAATAATAGCATCTCCTAAATTTTGAACGAATGACCATGGTTCAAACCATAAACAGTTCATCATCCACCATAGCATGTATGAGAAATTTTTAAAAATGTATTTAAAAAAAGTGTAAGCTGACAGAAGAAAACTATCCCCACCATAGCATGTATGAGAAATTTTTAAAAATGTATTTAAAAAAAGTGTAAGCTGACGGAAGAAAACTAGCCATATTATTATTCTTTAAGCCTTTTCTTATGTTCAACAGTCAAGTACTGGGTGAACAACCTAAGTAAAGAAAAGATGAAAGATAATCAAAACAAAAGAATCACCAAAAGGAACATACAGTCATACATCTCTTAAAAGGTTAATGCAAACAGTTGTACCCCTGAACTATTTGAAGTCCCTTAGATACTCTTCCAACTTAGAGACATCTTCCTTTCTAAAGATGTCCCAGAGAGCACCACCATCAGATTCTTCAAACTTAGCACAACCATTTCCCTTACATTCTAAGTTCCATTATTATTCTTCACAAGTTGATAACCACCATCAGATTTTTTTCAAACTCAACACAATCATCAACTAATATAAAGCAATATCACACAAAAGAAAATTGCTTTAAGATTATTTCAAAAAAAAAAGAAAATTGCTTTAAGATAAATAATCTACAGAGTACAACAAAGAGAGCACATATCAAGCTATATAAAGCAAAGATATTGTAAATGCATAAGCAAAGAGATCACTTATCAAGCTTTGCAGTACTAAACAATTTTATATTGTAAATGCAATATTTTAGGGCAAAATGAAATTAGGATTTAGGTATAAATGGAATTAGGAATTTATGAAATCAGGAACTTAGTGATTAGGGTTTAACAATTAGAGTAATAGAACTAACCAGCTTGGAAACACGAATGAAGCAGCAGAAATCGTTGCGACTGCATAGTCGGCCAGTCGGGGACGACCGACACAACGACCACCCATGCGGCGGCGAGGAAGCGACGGCGGTCAATTAGAAGGCTGACGTTGACTCAGTAAGCTGTGGTTGATTTCATAATCTCACCACTGGTTTCCCGTTCGTATACACATGTTTTTTTAAATATAAATTTTTTTTAACTTTTGATAGTACTTAGTTGTAGTTTAAAGAGTCAATATCTCATCACCGGGATTCGATCTTATAAACTTCTCTCATTGAAAGTCAGAGAAGTGCTAATTAAGCACAAGATTCTTGACATATACACATGTTCTTTGTACAACTTTGTACGTATTAAATTTCTATCAGGTGACTGAACGCCATTCCAATTATAATTTAACGAAAAAGGAGGTGATTTATATATTATACTTTAAGTAATTCCAAAATCCATATATGTAGAATGTAATTTCAAATTTTTATTAATTTAAATTAAAGATTGTGATTCATTTGTGATTTTTGTATAAATTAATTTCCTATACAAAGTATAAATTTTACAGTAGACATTCATTATGATTGTTGTTCATAATATAATCGGAAAAAAAATGTATTTGACAATAATATTGGAATGATGTTCAATAAAAGAAACAGGTTGCGTTGTAGATATCCAGTGAAAAGTACAACAAAGTATTACATGCATTTTTCTAAAATACCAATCAATAAGTACAATCATGAAGAAAAGAAATACAATTAATTAATTTGATGGAGAGGAAAAACTAAATTGAAGAAATGAAGCTAGTTCAAAGAACCGCAGACCTTCCTAATGATCCCATTTTGACGTGTGAGTGGCTGAACTTCAGATAGTTTAATCATTGCTGACGCGAAATCTGTTTGGAATGCTTGAGGGCTCCTTGCATACTCGGAAACTATGCTATCAGTTGCTCCACCGCTAAATAGAACTTGATCCGATTGAAGCAGACCTTTCTTTTGCAACAAGTTCTTATAATAGTTGTTATCAAAGGAATTTGGTGTCACCAAATCAAGGGGTGCCAAATTTCCATTTCCGGTTTCTTTTGGACAATTCCGTCTTCTAGTGTTAGCAAAACCGGCATCAATGTCAGTTCGGTTGCCATATATTCTATCGCGAAATAGGAAGCATTGAGCTTGGCCAAGAGTATGTGCACCAGACAAGGCAACCATGTCTCTTGTATTAAGGCCTTTGCTTGCAAAGCTGGATATAAGTCTATCCAAATTGTCGAAAGGGCTAGGGAGATCTATGGTATGACTAGCCATGGTGGAATCTCTTCTTCCCAACTTCACTGTCCAAGATGGACCTCCCACAGCAACAGTCGCATCACGTGTAGCCACAGACAATACATCAGCACAAGATACAATACCGGGACAAGCTTTCTCTAGCTCGCTCTTTGCAGCCTCTATCACATCATAACCCCTGACAGAGCCAAGGTTGGGCAACGCTGTCTTTTCACTCTTAATGGTCGGTGACTCGTCCAATAAGATGGAAGCGTCGCAACCCTGGACAAAGCAGTCATGGAAATGGAGACGAACCAAGGAAGCAGCCATGCGACGCTCAGTGGACACGGCTTGTCTTACGGAAGTGCGAATGATGTTGAGAGCATTAGGGCATGTGTTGTTGTAAAATGTAGGGGAGAGCTGCGCTTGGCATTGCGAGAAAGAGGAGAGCAGCAGAAGCAAACATGATAAAGCTGCAATGCATGGCAAAGTATGAGAAGCCATATGTATATATTATAGATAGATAGGGAAATGGCGCAAGGTAGGTTAGTTACGGTGAAGGAAAAATGAAGGGATTGTAGCTAGCTTTGAATAGGAAAGTGAGAAGATTATTAATATTGAATAATTTGGCTATGCAAAGTACATATAGAGATTATTTATAGGATACTAATAGTCCTATTCAGATAAGGAATTAGGGATACATAGTCCTAGTCAGATAAGAAATAATAAAAGAATATTCACAATAGTAAAGTGAGAGGGAAGGTGTAACCATATAATAATAATACATTATTATTATTTTTATTCTTTCAGAATTTTGTTTTCATTTAAATTTTTACCTATTACTCTGTATATTAATTAAACGACAAAAAGTTGACCGCTGACTTGGTACGGTGATGATCGGTCTGCTTTTGATCGACATTATTATATTAACAAAACTTGAAGATGAATTTTATAATGGAAGTTGGTATAGCACACCATGCATATATGTACTGTCCTCCTCATTCAATAATAGTAACACTATGATCCTATCTAAGTTACACAGCATAAGTTTAAAATTATTATATAACATTTATATATTTATAAATTACATTAAGGTTTTATTTGCAGAGTCTATTTAAAAGCTTATAATTTATTTTAAACTACTAATAAATTATAAATTTTGTTTAATAAAATAAGTTAGTAGCTTAAAATAAGAGTGTGTAGCGTTCCAAATAAGCTAGTAGTCTAACTTTTTTTTTTTCATTATTACTAAATTTGTGTTCAAGTCTTAACTATATGTTACTAGCATTAGTTTAAAATTATATTTATAATTTTAAAATAATTAATTATTTGTATTTAAGTCTTAATTCTATTTCTAAAATTAGTTTAAAATTATAATTATATATAACATTTATAGTTTGTTTTTTTTTTTTTTTTTTGCTTTTATTATAATTGTCCATATAAACAATAGTTTGTTTGAGAAGGAAATTGAGTTAAATTATCTATTTTTCTTTATTTTTAACTAATCAAAGGCCTATTTAATTATTAGAGAGGGGAAAAACCGCCACTTTTAAAATATAGATATATGAATAATTTAGAAAGGTATAATTCAAAAAGAAAAAAATTATCATTTTTTCTATTTTCTAAGGGTATAAACTATGATAAAAAGCAAAAACTTGTGTGAGACGAATCGGGTCGGATCGGATCAATGTGAAAATGTAATACTTATATGCACAAATGTCATACTTATATGCTCAAATGTAATACTTATATACATTTTTTCTTCAAAAGTATTACATTTCCCCTTATAGATGACAAAAATTTTATTCCTGATTAGTATTATATTTGAGCATATAAGTATGACATTTGTATATTGATTCGACCCGACCCGCATCACAAATAAAGATACGAGAGACGGTCTCACACAAGTGTCGCAAATTTTACTGTGGATCGCAGCATCAAAACGACGTCGTTTTGATTAATGAAAACAGACAAATGAAACGGTATCTGTTCCGCGCAACTGCAGTTCTCTTTCAATACAACTACAGTATCAATTCAACACAACTGCAGTATCAGTCATGACCATGGTCCACAGTAAAACAACTGCACAAGTGTGACCCATAATAAAATATAGTAAGTCAAATGCATGCATGGAGCAAGGCAATGTCCGGTCACTATTGGAGGCCGCGACGCCGCGTTATAGCGTCACAGAACACTAGCATTTGCATGCCAGCTAATTAGAAGGCTGACGTTGACTCAGAAAGCTGTCGTTGACTTCATAATCTCACCACTGCTTTTCCGTTCGTATGCACATGTTCCATAAATAATTAAAATAAACTTACAATGAGAAGTACGTTTATTGTAATCTCACTTAATGAAATAGAATACAACAATTAAATCACAGAAAATGGGGCACATCAATTCTTGATGTACGGCGGAGGGATTGGTCAGTGTTCTCAGGAGTGACGCGGGAGGCAAATTATATTATGGACACGAGTCCACCTTGTAAGGTGGACCCGGATTTATGTTCACAATATTATAACTATATGTTCATAATTTTAGAATTCTATGTTCACAATTTATATAAGTAATTTTGAACTCTATGTTCACAATTTTAGAACTTTATGTTCACAATATAGAGTTATGAAATTGTGAACATGGAGTTATAAAATTGTGAACTTGGAGTAATAAAATTGTGAACATAAAGCTAAGAAATTGTGAACATGGAGTTATGAAATTGTGAACATAGAATTATGAAATTGTAAACATAGAGTTATGAAAATGTGAACATGGAGTTATGAAATTATGGACATGGAATTATGAAATTGTGAATATAGACTCGAGTCCACCTTGCAAGTGGACCCGGGTCCATGGCATAACAATTGGACGCGAGAGGCGCGTTCCCGCGTCCACCCGTAGAATTAGATAATTTTGAGGCTTAGCCTCTCTTAATTCACCAAAAAAAAAAAAAAAAGAGTTATGAAAAAAATACACAAGGATTGATTGAGAGGAAAACTAAATTATTAAATCAAGACAAGCTTTCTCTAGCTCGCGTTTGATATCTTCTATCACGATTCACGTCGTAACCCTGACAGATCGAGCCGCAACACCATCTTTTGCTCTCGATGGTTGGTGACTCGTCCAATAAGATGGAAGTGTCGCAGCCCTAGACAACGTCATAATCGTGGAAATAGTGACTAACCAGGGAAGCGGCCTTGCCTTACTACAGTGTGAAAGATGTTGAGAGGGTCGGGACATGTTTTGTTGTAAAATGTAGGGGCATGATCAAATGAGAATCACATTTTTTGTGCAAACTAACTTATTGTGCATCTTGAAATGTCTGATTGTACCTCGGCAGACAAGTAATTAGGCATTCTAAAATGTGAAAATAAATACGTATTTCTGTAACTATTTTTATAATTATGATTATATATCTTGTAATACCTGATTGTACATTCCTATAATTTTACAATTGTGCATATACAATTTCTGTTTGTGCCAATTACATACTTTAAAATTTATTTGGCATTTATATGGCATTTTTATAAAGTGTAACTAAAAAACAAGAAAAGTAAACTAAAAAAATATATATATATTGGAAAAGTCAAAAGATTTCGAGGGCTGACTTAAGAATGGGTATATCAGTCAAATGGATGCGCCATATTATATAATAAAATTTTGAGTTTGAATTTTATTATGTAATTGTTGGTAGCCAAGGCATGTACTACTGTCCTTGTCATTCAATAATTGTAACCCAAATAAAATCTCTCTCTCTCTCTATATATATATATATATTCAACTAAGTTTGGCACCTAAGTGCTCGCCCCCACAAGATAGGCTAACAATGAATAAAACCTTTTTAGTAAAGGAATTAAATTCTAAAAATATCAAGTGATATACTCAGGTGAATAAGAGGTTATATTAGAAAATGTTATGTAGAGATAAGAGGGGTAGGGGTGAATAATCTTTATGGATTTTTCATTTTGAAAATTAGCAACTTGAAAAAGAGGATGTATAATTTTGAGGTAGGTGTATTAAAATTCGGAGAGAGATAGAGAAAACCTTTATCTTATATAATTCAAGCTCTTCTAAAAAAGGACTTGTATTTATATTAGTGTAAATTCACTTCTTTTTTTAATAAGGACAAAAGTTTCGTCTTTCCCTAACCACTTTTTCAATTCAAATGAGTTTACTTTGGGAATATAATCAATGTTTCATTCATCCATGCATTATCGGGGGAGCGTACAATATATTGATTGATTAGAATACAACAAATAATATTATTGCATTTTTCTAAATAACAAATCAATGGTTATGAAGAAAAAAAATACAATGAAATTGATGAGAGTAGAAAACTAAATTATTAAATACTCTAGAAAAACAACAGTGCCGAAGAGAAAGTATGTAGCACGCGGTAGCTAAACAACGAAGCTAGTTCAAAGCACCACACACCTTCCTAATGATCCCGTTTTGACCTGTGAGGGGCTGAATTTCAGACATTTTAATCATGGCTGAAGCAAAATCTGCTTGAAATGCTCGTGGGCTGCTGGCGTACTCTGAAACAATGCTGTCTGTTGCTCCACCGCTGAAAAGAACTTGATCCGATTGAAGTAAACCTTTCTTTTGCAATAGGTTCTTGTAGTAGTTGTTATCAAAGGAGTTTGGGGTCACTAGATCAAGTGCCGCCAAATTTCCATTTCCGGTGTCTTTTGGACATTGGCGTCTTCTAGTGCTAGCAAAACCCGCATCAATGTCAGTACCATTACTATAAATTCTATCGCGAAATAGGAAGCATTGAGCTTGGCCTAGAGTATGTGCACCAGATAAGGCAACCATGTCTCTTGTATTAAGGCCTTTTCTAGAGAAGCTGGATATGAGTTTATCCAAATTGTCAAAAGGACCGGGAAGATCAGTTTCAGCTAGGGTATGGCTAGCCGTGGTGGAATCTCTTCTTCCCAGCTTCACTGTCCACGACGGACCTCCCACAGCAGCAGATGCATCACGTGCAGCTACTGACAAGACATCAGCACAAGATACAACACCAGGACAAGCTTTCTCCAGCTCGCGCTTAGCTGCCTCTATCACGTCGTAACCCCTCGCAGAACCAAGGTTAGGCAACGCGGTCTTTTCGCTCTCAATGGTTGGTGACTCGTCCAATAAGATGGAAGCGTCGCAACCCTGGACAAAGCAGTCGTGGAAATGGAGACGAACCAGGGAAGCGGCCATGCGACGCTCACGGGATACGGCTTGCCTTACAGCAATGCGAATGATGTTGAGAGCGTTGGGGCATGTCTTGTCGTAAAATGTAGGGGACAACTGTCCTTGGCATTGCGAGGAAGAGAGAAGAAGAAGCAAACATGATAAGAAGGCAGCAATGCATGCCGTTGTAGTATGAGAAGCCATATATTAATTATAGGATTGATAGATAGAGAAATGGCGCTATCTATATAGGTACGTGTAGATAGAGCTTAGTTGCAGAAGGAAAATGAATGGATTATTGCTCAGAAAACATAAACTGAAGGTTAGGTTGGTTTGGTTTGATGATGGAGAATGGGATCGGAAAATGGAAGTGAATTTATAGTTGTTGCAACGAAGAAGATGGTCGCTATTGTCTGCGACGACGCGTTAAGGATTTTGTAATCCAGCTAATAATGTAATAACTGGGCGGTTCACTTTAAGAAAATGAGGAATATTCGTGACAATGACTTAGTCTGGGCACCTTGCATATGATTACTTTCTTGGGCAATTTTTTTTCTTTAGATATAACATTATTTTATTGATGGGTACACAAATAAATGAAAAGAGTAAGGATAAGATTACAAAAAAAAAAAAAATCAGGAAGACAAGAATAATAATATTAATAAAAATATACAAATGGGATAGTCAAAAGAGTTGGTGGCTGACTTGGTATGGTGATGATCAGTTTGCTTTTGACATTATTAACAAAAGTTGGAAATGAATTTTATAAGGCCTTCTACAATAGATAAAATTTTGGTGTTGTTTTTGAGGAGATTTTGTAAGTGTGACTAGGAAAGAGAAAATGAGGGCAGAAGAAAAAAAGAAAAGAAAAAAAATTAAAAAAAAAAAGCTGACAAAACAAATAAAAAAAAAACTAAAAAAATAATATTACGCGCCCGAGTGCACGCGCTCGCCTGGGCGCGAATCTGCGCCTCAATTGCATAGTTATTATGCCAAAAGGTGAACCCCACTGGGGCGTCATCTTTTCATTTGTTTAAAAAATACACAAATGCCTTTCAATTCCATGCTTTGTAGGATAAAATGATAAATAATTTGATTGTCTTATTAGATTATTTATTAGGTTACAAATTAAAATTGGGTATTCCGTAATTCTTTTAGTATTTAATGGGGTGCCTGTATATGAATGTAAAAGCACGTAATTGATTGGCAAAATTAAACTAATATTAGTGGCCATGCCAACACCCTCACTGGAAATCGAACTTGTGACCTCTCACTTGGAGGGGTCATAGCTATACCACTTGACCACAAAACCCTTGATTGGTACCTTTGTTTCCTAAGTGCAATTCATTTAGCTGAACGCATGTTGATTATTGATTGGTTTTAAGCACTTTAAATTATTAAGTCAATTATTTCAAGTCTTTAAATTGCATTCCTTGTGAGTACAATCTTTACTGTTACACACTATTACTATCGTGATTCGTGCATTTACGATGACTTTATTAAAATTGTCCATCACCAACAATTATGTTGAGTGCATAGGAATAGATACTATATATTGAGACATTATCTCTTTAAATTCTTGTACATTCTCCGATCCTCCAATTGTTCGATTTGAGGCAGATAGAGCTTGAATAAAAACCCATCCATATTAGCAGGGGGTTTATAGGACTTTTGCCACCATTCTTCTGTACTTTCTCCGTGTGGCAAGAGAAGCAAAGTTTTCGTTCTTGTTCTCCACTTTTGAAGCTTAAAAAAATCCTGGGGTTTGTGAGTTATGCATTTGAATGTGCACTGGTATGCGTTTTCTGCTTCAAAAGCATTGATTATAGTTTTATCACCAGATACAAATATTTGACCGTAAATGGAGAAACATATGATAACAACAATTGCGGTACAAAGAGTGGATATCTAGTTTGCTGTCTTCACGATTGCATTTCGCTCCTTACAAAAATTGACCATCTGGGATCTTGTCTCATCACTTTCACTCATTCTTCTTTGATCTTTGATTTGTGTATGATCAAAAGGGAATGATGTTCATGAAGAGGTGTTCTTATGGGCAGATATTTATAGTTGCATTCGAGCTTCCTTCTATGCTATAAAAATTAATAATTTTGGTTTAAAAAAAATTTGTAACTGGGAAAATAGTTAATTAATTTTGTCCATGTATTTTGGTGATATAGTAATTTTAGTTCTTTTTTTTTTTTTTGAGGTGTTGATTTTGTTATGTCGGCTAGGGATGATGGTTTCGGATCCATCCATTGTTTCGTTAGATTTAAAAATTTTCAAGAAAAAAAAAACTAGATTTATTCGCCAAATAGATGTGTGAAACACTCACGTGTCTTACTTTTCCTTCGTTTATCTCTCTCTCTAATAGGGCCCAAAAAAATGTTGAATTTGCCGGAGGAAAAAATTAATAAAAAATCGTACCCCACCCCACATTAATTCAAAAACTAACACCCGTTTAAGTCTTTCCAGGCCATCTTCTCCGATCCTCCAACTGTTGGATTTGAGGCACATTGAACTTGTCTCAAAACTCATCCATATTAGCAAGGTGGGTTTATGGGCAACTATTTATAATTGAATCATCATGGCTTCCTTCTATGGTATAAAAATAATAATTTGGGAAGAAAAAAATTGGGGTTTCAATTTTTTTTTAATTGAATTGGAAAAATAGTTAATTAATTTGGTCCACGTATTTTGGTGATATAGTACTTTTAGCCCTTACTCGCACAATAGATGCGCGAAATGCGCACGTGCCTTACTTTTCTTTCATTTTTCTCTCTCTAATGGGGCCTATAAAAATGTTGAATTTGATAACATCTTTCAAATTTCATACTATGGTAAATATTAACAGATCATGTAATGATGAAAATATAGTGATACTGATATGTGTGAGTAATATTTTTCCTGAAAAGTAACAATGTTATTATATTAGTAAGGGTGATAATTATATATAGTAAATGCATTTGGAGTAAAGTGACAAATACATTGAAATATTTATTTGAATTTTCTTTAATGACACGTATAATTTATTAGACTAAGGAATATGAAAGTTGTTTTTTGGGTTGGATATAATTTGTCTTATTTATTATTTTAAGGAATTTCGTACTTAGATAAATATTACATATATATTTATATACTTAGTTATTTGTACATTTAGATATGTAATCTGATTGTTTCACTTTATTTGTCTTATTTTTAATTTAGTTCATACCAATAAACTTCAAGAAAAATAATTTAGATTTACTCGCCCAGTAAATGCACGAAATGCGCACGTTTTTTACTTTTACTTTGTTTTTCTTTCTCTAATGGTCCCACAAAAATGTTGAATTTGATAACATCTTTCAAATTTCATACTATGGTAACGATATTCGATGCATGGTAACCATGTAAATATTATCAAATCATGTAATGATGAAAATATAGTGATAATGATATGTGTGAGTAATATTTTTCTGGAAAAATAACAATATTATTATATTAGTAAGAGTGATAATTATATATAGTACATGCATTTGGAGTAAAGTGACAAATACATTTAAATATTTATTTAGATTTTCTTTAATGACACGTATAATTTATTAGACTAAGGAATATGAAAGTTGTTTTTTGGGTTGGATATTATTTGTCATATTTATTATATAAGGAATTTCGTACTTATATAAATATTTCGTATATATTTATAGATATACTTAGTTATTTGTACATTTAGATATGTAATATGAATGTTTCACTTTATTTGTCTTATTTTTATTTTAGTCCAAACCAAAAAACTTCAAGAAAAAAAAATAAGATTTATTCGCCAAGTTGCGCGAAATGCGCACGTGTCTTACTTTTCCTTTGTTTTTCTCTCTTTAATGGCCCACAAAAATGTTTGAATTTGATAACATCTTTCAAATTCATACTATGGTAACGATATTCGAAGCATGGTAATCTTGTAAATATTATCAGATCATGTAATGATGAAAATATAGTGATAATGATATGTGTACTGTGAGTAATATTTTTCTTCAAAAATAACAATATTATTATATTAGTAAGAGTGATAATTATATATAGGCCCTGTTTGGTAATAGTTGTTGGCTGTTTGGGTTAGAATGTATGATTTGTTGATAACATTAGCTGATTGTAGAAAGTTGTTTGATAAATTAGCTGTTAGGTGATAGCTGTTTGGTATAATTTCTTTTCTCAAAAATCTAATTGAAAAGACTACTTTGAGTAGCCTTTTGAATTTTAGCATTTTGGAGTTATAAAAAAGCTTATTAACCAAACACTAATATTGATTTTTTAACCAAGTCAAACAAATAATAGTGGTCAAATAAGCCAAAATTGGCTGATAGGCTGATTATTTACCAAACAGGGCCATAGTAAATGCATTTGGAGTAAAGTGACAAATACATTTAATTAAATATTTATTTGTATTTTCTGTAATGACATATAATTTATTAGACTAAGGAATATGAAAGTTGTTTTTTGGGTTGGATATTATTTGTCATATTTATTATATAAGAAATTCTGTAATTAGATAAATATTTCGGATATATTTATATATATACTTAGTTATTTGTACATTTAGATATGTAATTTGAATGTTTCACTTTATTTGTCTTATTTTTATTTTAGTCCATACCAAAAAACTTCAAGAAAAAAAATTAAGATTTACTCGCCCAGTAAATGGCGAAATGCGCACGTGTCTTACTTTTCCTTTGTTTTTCTCTTTCTAATGGACCCACAAAAGTGTTGAATTCAAGAACGAAACTAGTTCATAGCACCGCAGACTTTAATTTCTTAATAATCTCATTTTGACCCGTGAGCGATTGAATTTCAAACATTTTAATCATCGCTAAAGCAAAATCTGCTTGAAATGTCCGGAAACAATACTGTCAGTTGCTCCACCACTGAATAGAACTTGATCCGATTGAAGCAGACCTTTCTTTTGCAACAGGTTTTTGTAATAGTAGTTATCGAAGGAGTTTGGGGTCACTAAATCAAGTGGTGCCAAATTTCTATTTTTGGTGTCTTTTGAACATTAGCATCTTCTAGCTAGTACTAGCAAAACCTGCATCAATGTCAGTACCGTTGGTGCAAGGAAGAAGGTGGTCTCTATTGTCTGCGACGTCGCGTTAAGGATCAGATGTAGTGCATGCCAATTCTATATTTTTGTAATCCAGCTAATATAATAACTGGCCGCTTCACTTTAAGCAATAAGGAATATATTATTAAGTATAGTAATAATAATAATAATAATCTGTATTATGACTTTGGTGGTATGGGTGGAACCATAAGTTTTATGGTGGCAATATTTATAATGATATAGGCCCTGTTTGGTAAATGGTTGTTAGCGGATTGTGTTAGAAAGTATGATTAGTTGATAACATTGGTTGATTGTAGAAAGTTGTTTGATAAATTAGTTGTTAGCTAATAGCTGTTTGGTATAATTTCATTTCTCAAAAAGCTAATTGAAAATGTTGCTTTGAGTAGCCTTTTGAATTTTAATATTTTGGAGTTACAAAAAGCTTATTAACCAAACACTTACATTGACTTTTTAACCAAGTCAAACAACTAATAGTGGTCAAATAAGCCAAAATTGGCTAATAGGCTGATTATTTACCAAACATGACCATAATCACACCAAGTATATACATACACAATATTTTTAGCTATAAGTGTCTAAGTTGTTGAAACAGCTAAAATAGTGTAAATTAATCCTCAAACATTTAAAAAAAAAAAACATTCATCCGGAACTCAAAAGTAGACCGAAATGCAATTGTCTCATTTAGCAAGTTAAAGAGGCTGATGAGTTGATGATAAATTAATGTTAGGTATACCTATATTGGATCTCATATATTTTTAATTTGAAATTAATAAATTGACACTAATTTAACATTGTGTATCGTGATAATTTCATGGACTAAGATTTTTAAAATATATTTAAAATATTACCGGACAAAGGCGGACAAAGACAACCTCTCCCTGTCTACCTTCATTGTCCTAGACAACTAGATCTGGAATTAAGGTAATTGTCATTCACATTTTAAGTTTGAATGATTTTTTTTTTACCTAAGAAACAAAATTAATTACATACTTTAAAAATTTACTTGACATTTATCTGACATTTTTATAAAGTCTAACTAAAAAATAAAAAAACTAAACTAAAATATACTCCATCTGTCTCATTTTACCACCTGTCATATTTACTATTCATGGGTCAAATTTACTTTTTCTTTATTACTTATTTTTTTTAATAATTTTTATTATTTTTAAATTTAATTTTTTTGTGTTTAATAGTACTTTTAATGTATTTTCTAAGTATATAAATTTTATATATTAATGCTAAACTTAATATTATAAAAAGTAAAAGCGTTTTGGCTGACTTAACAATGGATACATCAGTCAAATGGATGTGCCATATTATATAATAAAATATTGAGATTTGTATTTTATTACTAGATATGGAAGTTGGTAGCTAAAGCAGGTGAATGGCATGCACTGTCGTTGTCATTCAATCCTAAGTTTCATGGAAATTTCGCATTTTGATTTTTGACTACGACATTTCCATTGTTTTTCGGCAAGTGCTATTGTAAACAATACCATTTCAATTTCATTTCAAATTTCCCTAAAGGGTATAAGCATTGATAAAATATAAATACAAAATTAGAAATTAATAAATAATGAGCAATTGAAGTTTTTTTTTTTCTTTTCTTTTTACAGTGATAAAACTAATTTCACTAAATGGCAATTTTACATGTAAAATACAAAATATAAATTAAAGTAAATTATATAAAATAACCAAGACACGAAAATTTTAACATAAAATCATAATGAAAACCATAGTTCTTCTTGGGTTAGAGCTAGTCAAATTCTATTGTGTTTTGAGTGTATTAGTACATGTAAATTATATAGAACTCATGGTAATATAATTTTGGGAATAGTAATTTGAACCCCAACTTTAACCACGTAACTTTAATAATTTTTCAATAGCTAATTTAATTTAACTATGTGAATCTCACGAAGCAAGTTATTTACTTATTTATATGCCTTTCTGTTAGAGAGACAAATTATTATCTTAGTCATTAGGCCTCGTTTTTAGACAAGAAATTAAAAGGTTATTTCTAAATACAGTTATGTTTTATTTAGCACCAATGAATCAATGATGGTGGGCAAATTATATATAAGAAAGATGTAAAGAGCCTTGGGGTGTGCAAGGCACCGAGTATGCATGTGGAAACTCAAAGTGCGACCGAATATTTACGGAGTTGTATAAATATTAATTAAATTGAAGAACATATATATAAGAATGGCCAATGGGAAAGCAGTTGTGAGATTTAGAAGTCAAGGATAGGTGACTGGGTCACGTCAGCCCTTCTTAGCTGGAATGCAAACACTGCTGTTCTACAACTTAACGTTGTAAAATACATACATAACGCGGCGTCGCAGCCAATAGTGACCATTTTACTTTACTTTTCCCCTTCCCTTTCCTATAAATACTCCCTGTACCCTCTCCATTCTCTCATCACCTTGCCTATCTCCATTCTCATCTTCTCAACTCAACTCTTCTTTCAATCCCATTATTTATAGTTATATATAATAATAATAATAATAATGGCGTCTAACAGGCCTTGCATGGCGTTTGCAGTATTATTGGTATACTCCCTCATTTTGCTGCTCTCCTCCTCGAAATGTCAAGGGCAACTCTCCCCTACATTTTACAATAAAACATGTCCCAACGCTCTAAACATCATTCGCACTGCTGTAAGGCAAGCAGTTTCTCGTGAGCGCCGCATGGCCGCCTCCTTGGTTCGTCTCCATTTCCATGATTGCTTTGTTCAGGGTTGCGATGCTTCCATCTTACTGGACGAGTCACCAACCATCGAGAGCGAAAAGACTGCGTTGCCTAACCTTGGCTCTGCTAGGGGTTACGACGTGATAGAGGCTGCCAAGCGTGAGTTGGAGAAATCTTGTCCCGGTATTGTGTCTTGTGCTGATGTATTGTCCGTGGCAGCGCGTGATGCGTCAGCTGCTGTGGGAGGTCCTTCTTGGACAGTGAAGCTAGGAAGAAGAGATTCCACCACGGCTAGCCATACCCTAGCTGAAACTGATCTTCCCGGCCCTTTCGACAATCTGGATAAACTAATATCGAGCTTTGCACGCAAAGGCCTTAATACAAGAGACATGGTTGCCTTGTCTGGTGCACACACTCTCGGCCAAGCTCAATGCTTCCTATTTCGTGATAGAATTTACGGCAATGGTACTGACATTGATGCCGGTTTTGCTAGCACTAGAAGACGCCAATGTCCTAAAGACACCGGAAATGGGAATTTGGCACCGCTTGATTTAGTGACCCCAAATTCTTTCGATAACAACTACTACAAGAACCTATTGCAAAAGAAAGGTCTGCTTCAATCGGATCAAGTTCTATTTAGTGGTGGAGCAACGGACAGTATTGTTTCAGAGTATGCCAGGAGCCCTCGGGCATTCCAAGCAGATTTTGCTTCAGCCATGATTAAAATGTCTGAAATTCAACCCCTCACCAGTCAAAATGGGATCATTAGGAAAGTGTGTGGTGCTTTGAACTAGCTTCATTCTTCAATTTAGTTTTCCTCCCCCATCAATTTAATCAATTGTATTTTTTTTCTTCATAATTCATTATTGTTTTTAAGAAAAAATGTACGTAGTAATAATTTGTTGTATTCTATTTGACCCAACTAAGTGAGATTGTAATAAACTTTTCATTATACAATTAACGCGTTCCTTGTATGTTAACACTATTCCAACTAATTGAAGGTTATTGTCAAACAAGTTAACTGCACTACTGATCCAATCTAAGTATAAAAATAGACCTGAGATTTCTTTCATGGAATTATTGACGGAGTCTTTATCCTTTCCTTCATGCCTTAGCTTGTACTTCCATAGAATATATAGTGGAAATTATTGCCTAGAGACTCTTCTTCCACTTTTATAAGTTCTTATTCCAAATGGAGCTACAGCTACCTAAATTCAATTCTGTAAATGGATTTCGATGTCTTGAACCAACATTGAAATTCTAAAATATAATATCAAGTGATATATTGAAGGGTGGATTGGTTTAGGATACCGAATGGGTCATGATTTCATTGGACTTTAGCCAAATATATATGTTGTTGGGTTGAAGGGGCGTATTAATTGATCAAGATATTGAAGTTAGGTTAGTTAAGGCCATGATGCTAGCTAGGAAGCCTTTGCAAAGATTGTTCTAATTTGTCTAGGAATGTCCTTGTATGACTTAAAAATAAATAAAATAAAAACTACACCCACACGGAATAGCCATGCATGGACAAAGATAGACCATCAAATATAAAATAAATTGATTCACTTACTAAGGGAGTTAATTATATTCTTTTAATTTGTTCACATTTTAGGTTTGAATGATTTTTTCTTTTAATTTCACCAAAGAAACTTAATTACATACTTAAAAAATTTATTTGACATTTTTCTGGCATTTTTATAAAGTCTAACTAAAAAAAATAATAAGAAAAGTAAACTAAAATATATATAGATTGGAAAAGTCAAAAGATTTCGTGGCTGACTTAACAATGGATATATCAGTCAAATGGATGTACCATATTATATAATAAAATGTTGAGATTTGTATTTTACTACTATGGAAGTTTGTAGGCAAGGCATGTGCATGTCATGCATTGTCCTTGTCATTCAATCCTAGCCAAGTTTCATTGAAATTTCGCATTTTGACTGCCACATTTTCCATTGTTTTCCTTGCAAGTGTATTGTAGATAGGGATGACAATTCTACTCGTACTTTATAAGTTCTCAACATTTCCGTCTTAATGAGTTTTAAAATACTTGCACGATATGGTAACAAATACGGAGATGGGGGAATTTTGTATACCCGCACGGGTATGAGGTGTTAGATATATAAATAATCTAACCATATAGAATAGTTTAATTTACGAGAAACCTGACCTCGTAGTAGCGAATTAGCGATACAGAATAGATACAAAATAGTTTACGAGAAACTTGACCTTGATAGTTGATGTGATGCCTCTTGACTGCTGTATGAGTACCGCGAACTGTATGTGCTATATAATGCTTATCATGTATCCCATCAATACAGGTTTATATAGGCACAGAGTCTGGTTGAATAATAACTACTAGTTATTCAGTCCAACCAAACCACTTAATAAGCCCAGTCAACTTGCACAACTTAATTAAAACCCATATATATATATATATATATATATATATATATATATATATATATATATATATATATATATATATATATATATATATATATATATATTAGGAAAAATCTTGCATTCTCCCACTTGGTGCAAGTACTAGCACAACCCTCATCAAAGAACAAAACACACGAATCATAATGATATGTCTCTATTTTACAGAGTAATATCCATTATGATTACATGCATTTTAATTCTCCAACTTAGGTCCCTCATGAACAAACCCAATGTTTATTCTCAGTAACTTAAGGGATGTTTCTCAAAATATATTATGTGCACAACTGAAGAGAAGAAACCATCCAAATTATTTGTACAAAAGAGTACATTTTATGATTTCTAAAATCCTTAAAAGCATGCCTTAAGTAAGATCTCTTAATGTTAGCATAATGCTAACTGTATTCCATGACTCTTTTTATAACTGAAATTAAACACTACCTCTAACGGCTAATAGCTTGGAATTGACACGTCTGCCACTTCCACTCATCAAAATAGCCAAAAGATAGTTGAGTCATAGAAGCATTCAATTAACTTAGACAATAAACCAAAACTCTAATTTCATAAATTTGGAATGTTAACATACACCATATAACTTCCCAAATAATCTCAAGGTCCACTTTAAATATTCCCTTAAAATTCATTATGTGAACCAAACATATTGCAAGTGTAATGGGTAGCCGTTTGACTTCCTGCGTCCGCTTGTATGCCTGTGATTCGAGTCGGGTGCTTACCCAATTATTCAATCAGTGATAAAACTAATTTGACTAAACAATAATTTTACATGTAAAATATAAAATATAAATTAAAATAAATTATATAAAATAAGCAAGACACGAAAATTTTATCCTAAAATTAAAATGAAAATCACATTCCTTCTTTGATTAGAGCTACTCAAATTCTATTATATATGTTTTTGGGTGTGTTAGTGCATGTAAACATATACAACTCATGTCAATATAATTTTGGGAAAATAATTTAACGTCAACTTTGACCAGCTTAACATTAGTGATTTTTCAATTGCTAATTTCACGAATCCGTAAATTTCATGAGGCAAGTTATTTAGCACCAAGGCACCGAATATGCATGTGCAAAGTCAAAGTGCGACCGAATATGTACGGAGTTGTATAAATATTAATTAAATTAAAGAACATATAAGAATGGCCAATGGGAAAGCAGTTGTGAGATTTTGAAGTCAAGGACAGGTGACTGGGTCACGTCAGCCTTCTTAGCTGTTCTACAACGTTGTAAAATACGTACATAACGCGACGTCGCAGCCAATAGTGACCATTTTACTTTACTTTATCCCCTTCCCTTTCCTATATATACTCCCTGCAACCACTCCATTCTCTCATCATCTTGCCTATCTCCATTCTCATCTTCTCAACTCAATTCTTCTTTCAATCCCATTCTTTCGCTAATACCTTTTGGATTACAATAGTTATATATAATACTAATGGCATCTAATAGGCCTTGCATGGCATTTGGAGTATTATTGGTATACTCCCTCATTCTGCTGCTCTCCTCCTCGGAATGCCAAGGGCAGCTCTCCCCTACATTTTACGACAAAACATGCCCCAACGCTCTCAACATCATTCGCACTGCTGTTAGGCAAGCCGTGTCTCGTGAGCGTCGCATGGCCGCTTCCCTGGTTCGTCTCCATTTCCACGATTGTTTTGTCCAAGGTTGCGACGCTTCAATCCTATTGGACGAAACACCGACCATGGAGAGTGAAAAGACGGCGTTGCCTAACCTTGGCTCTGCCAGGGGATACGATGTGATAGAGGCTGCCAAGCGCGAGCTGGAGAAATCTTGTCCGGGTATTGTATCTTGTGCTGATGTATTGTCGGTGGCTGCACGTGATGCCTCTACTGCCGTGGGTGGTCCCTCGTGGACAGTGAAGCTGGGAAGAAGAGATTCCACCACAGCTAGTCATACCATAGCTGAAACCGATCTCCCCGGCCCTTTCGACAATCTGGATAAACTTATATCCAGCTTTGCAAGCAAAGGCCTTAATACAAGAGACATGGTTGCCTTGTCTGGTGCACACACTCTCGGCCAAGCACAATGCTTCCTATTTCGCAATAGAATTTACGGCAACGGTACTGACATTGATGCCGGTTTTGCTAGCACTAGAAGACGGCAATGTCCTACAGACACAGGAAACGGAAATTTGGCACCGCTTGATTTAGTAACCCCAAATTCCTTCGATAACAACTACTACAAGAACCTATTGCAAAAGAAAGGTTTGCTTCAATCGGATCAAGTTCTATTCAGTGGTGGAGCTACAGACAGCATAGTTTCAGAGTATGCAAGGAGCCCTCGGGCATTCCAAGCAGATTTTGCTTCAGCCATGATTAAAATGTCTGAAATTCAACCGCTCACAGGTCAAAATGGTATCATTAGGAAAGTCTGCGGTGCTTTGAACTAACTTCATTCTTCAATTTAGTTTTCCGGCCTCTCCATCAACTTAATCATCAATTGTATTTTTTTTCTTCATAATTCATTGATTGTTTTTAAGAAAAAATGTAATAATTTGTTGTATTCTATTTGACCCAACTAAGTGAGATTGAAATAAACTTTTTATTCTACAACGCGTTCCCTTTATTTAACACTATTCCAACTAATTGAAGATTATTATTGTGTCATACAAGTTAACTGCACTAGTCCAATAAAAATATAAAAATAGGCCTTTTATAAGATTCTTCTTCCACTTTGTAAATTGTTGCCTAGAGATTCTTCTTCCACTTTTATAAGATTTTATATTTCAAACGGAGCTACTATACCCAAATTCAATTCTCTAAATGGATTTCAATGTCTTGAACCAATTCTATTAGGCTCAAACTCATAAAGTATCCTCTTAGCTGTTACATCAACTTTAGTTGTCTTATTACGAACATGTGGCACTATATCCGTCTAACGACCATTTAGTTTGGCACCACAAACTCCGCACCAGTAGGAGTTCCAATAATAATAATAATAATAATAATAATAATAATAATTATTATTATTATTATTAATATTTTCGTCGTTGTTGTTGTTGTTGTTTTCACTTGAAGATTTAGAGCAGATATTGGATGTCCAAAACTTTTGCTCATGTTTAGTGATTGAAAGTTATTTAATTTTATAGATTTAAAAAAATTAAAAGTAGCATTTTTCGGTTTAAAATAAATTATTTTAAATTTAAAAAGTAAAATGAATTTTACAAAAATAATTCTTAAAATTTTCCAAATATAGAAATATAATTAGTATTCATTTATGATAATATAAAAAGACACGTGCACGTTTCGCGCATCTACTGGGCCAGTAAATCTAGTTTTTTTTTTTTTTTGAAGTTTTTTAAATCAAAGAAGAATGAGTGAAATTGAGAAGACAAGATCCCACATGGTCAATTTTTGAAAGCTAAGAAGTTTAATTTGTTGTTTTTTTTTAATATAACAATGAATATCGCATTGGGTAAAAAATTAATTTTTTTTTCCAAAATGCTAGTTGCAAACGCTGCAAAATGTAACGTTTGCAAAAGCAGCGGCTTAGAGAAAATCGTTGCTCCAAACCGTTGCTTTACCAAACATAGTTTTTGGCGTTTTGACATAGTTAAATCGCTAAAAATGGTGGATCTGTCAAAAAATTGACGGATCCGTCATTTACCAATCATGGCCTTAGTGGCGTATATAACTGTCACTAAATTTCCTGTTTCGAATATCCAATTTTTTTGTAGTGATATCTAAATGCATGTACAAATGACTAAGTATATAAATATACATATAGGACAATTACGTATACAACACAAAAGTAACAACTTTCATTTCCTTTAGTCAAAAAAACTATACATGTCATTAAATAAATATTAAATGCATTTGATCTTGTCACTTTATAGCAATCTCATTTGTAGTTTATGAAGGAAAAGTAAGACACGTGCGCATTTTGTGCATCTACTGGGCGAGTAAATCTAATGTGTTTTTCTTGAAGTTTTTTAAATCAAAGAAGATAGAATGAGTGAAATGTGGAGACAAGATCCCATATGGTCAATTTTTGCAAGAAGCGAAATGCAATTGTGAAGAGAGAAAACTAGATATCAACTTTTTGCGCCGCAATTGTTGTTATCATATGTTTCTCTATTTGATCTAAAAAGGTTTGTGTTTAGCTTGGAAGACTTTAATTATAACAATGGAGATTGAATGTTCAATTTTATAGATCAAAGTATGAGATTTAATTTGCCCTAACACCTAACCTTTAACGGTATGGACGGTACGATGTGAACTAATTAACAATTATGAACTTTTAATAATTAAGGAGTTATATTGAAAAAAGATTAAAATACCGTACCAGAGAAGTTAAATGACAGTGCAGGTTGAATATCGAATCTCAATATTTATCGAACTTGGTTTGGAACCTAAGTGCTTGCCCCTACAAGATAGACTAAGAATGAATAAAACTTTTATAGTATAGGAATTAAATTCTAAAAATATCAAGTGATATATTGAGGGGCCGATTGGTTCAAGATATACTTAATGGTTAAGGATTTTACTAGACTTTAGCCAAATATGTCGTTGGGTTGAAGTGGCGCATTAATTTATCAAGATAGTAAAGTTGGGTTAAGGCCGCATGGCATGGGTTGACCGCATGATGCTAGGCAGCCCCTGCGGATATTGTTCTAATTTGTATGGGAATGAGCCGGGAATTGAATAAGGAGAGTTGTGATTGGTGTCCTAACCATTCTTGTTTAATTGAAGATTAATACCTAGGTTATAGAAGGAAAAGTAAGACACGTGTATATTTCGTGCATTTATTGGGCGAGTAAATCTAATTTTTTTTCTTGAAGTTTTTTAAATCAGAGAAGAATGAGTGAAGTGAGGATAATGATACTGTTGATGAGTAAAATGCAGATAAATAACTTGCCTTATGAAATTCACAGAGTCAAATTAGCTATTGGGGAAAATTACTAATGTTATTTTCGTCAAAGTTGGTGTTAAATTATTATTCCCAAAATTATATTAACATGTATATATTTTAATTAAGAGACAGTATTGATTTTATATTTGATGGTTTACCTTTTTCCATGGCTATTTCGTGTGTGTGTGTTTTTTTTTAGTCACACAAGGACATCAATGGATTTTCAAAAAAAAAAAGGACATCAATGGTTTTTCTTGTCCAACAAAAAGTAAAATAATTTGAGATGATTAGATGAAGGACAATTACCTTCATTCAAAGATTTAGTTGTCTGACATTGAAGGTAGATAGAGAGAGGTTGTTTTTGTCGGACTTTGTCCAATAATATTTTAAAAATTTTAGTCCATGAAACTATCACGATACACAATTGGTAGTACGTCTTTAACGCGGAGTCGTAGAAATACAATAGAATAGACCACCTTCTTCCCTGCACCAACAATAAATTCACTTCCACCTTGCTTTCATTCTCAATCATCAAACCAATCTGCACCTAAGCTACATTTCTCTATCTATTACATATGCCTTCTCATACTACGCCATGCATTGTTGTCTTATCATGTTTGCTTCTGCTTCTCTCTTTATCGCAATGCCAAGGCTTGCTCTCCCCTACATTTTACAACAAAACATGCCCCAACGCTCTCAACATCATTCGCACCGGCGTTAATCAAGCCGTGTCTCGTGAGCGTCGCATGGCGGCTTCCTTGATTCGTCTCCATTTTCACGATTGTTTTGTCCAAGGCTGCGACGCTTCAATCTTATTGGACGAAACACCCACCATGGAGAGTGAAAAGACCGCGTTGCCTAACCTTGGCTCTGCCAGGGGTTACGAGGTGATAGACGATATCAAGCATGAGTTAGAGACATCTTGTCCCGGTATTGTGTCTTGTGCTGATGTATTGTCGGTGGCTGCGCGTGATGCGTCAGTTGCTGTGGGAGGTCCGTCTTGGACAGTGAAGCTGGGAAGAAGAGATTCCACCAAGGCTAATCATACCATAGCTGAAACGCTTCCCGGCCCTTTTGACAATCTAGATACACTCATATCCAGTTTCGCTAACAAAGGCCTTTATGCAAGAGACTTGGTTGCGTTGTCTGGTGCACATACTATAGGCCAAGCTCAATGCTTCCTATTTCGCGATAGAATATACGACAACGGTACTGACATTGATGCGGGTTTTGCTAGCACTAGAAGACGCCAATGTCCAAAAAACACCGGAAATGGACAATTGGCACCACTTGATGTAGTGACCCCAAACTCCTTCGATAACAACTATTACAAGAACCTGTTGCAGAAGAAAGGTTTGCTTCAATCGGATCAAGTTTTATTCAGCGGTGAAGGAACTCACAGTATTGTTTTAGAGTACGCCAGAAGCCCTCAGTTATTCGAAGCAGATTTTGCATCAGCCATGATTAAAATGTCTGAAATTCAACCACTCACAGGTCAAAATGGGATCATTAGGAAAGTATGTGGTGCGGCGCTTCATTCTTCAATATAGTTTTCCTCTCCATCAATTTAATCAATTGTATTTTTTTAATCAATGTGGCACGACCGATCTAACCACTATTTAGTTGGGTGCCACCAACCCCGCACCGGTAGGACTTCCAAAATAATAATAATAATAATAATAATAATAATTATTATTATTATTATTATTGTTGTTGTTGTTGTTGTTGTTGTTATTAGTTAGTTAGTTAATTGTTGTTGTTGTTGTTGTTGTTTTCACTTGAAGATTTATAGTAGATATTGGATATAAAACTTTTGCTCATGTTTAGTGATTGTACGTTATAAAAATAGAGTGGAAAATTATGTTATGTCATGAACTTATAGATTTATCATAAGCTTTGTGATTGTGGTTTGAAATTCAATCTCACATACATCCTCTCAAATGTGGTATGTGTATAAAAGAGGAATCCATTCATGTTATACTCTTGAATCATATTTCTTTTTTTCTTTTTTTCTTTTTTGGTTAAATATTTGTGTACAATGTGTTATATACAAGAGTTGTACTATAATGTTTTTCGACAAAAGTATCATTATCGTTATAACTTCGATTATTATGTCACCCATAATTAGTACCATTCACATATAACTACTATATCTTTGTCCCATTCTAGTTATCTTGTAGGATACTGTACTCGAGAATAAAAATATTGACGGTGGAATAAGTTGTTTCCTAGAAATGTAATTTCATTCCATATTCATTTCCTAAGCCAAATATCTTTTTTGTGTGTTAAATGTATATATAATCAATAATAATATCCTATAAAACCTTTTCTACTTTTTTTTTAACTAAATATTAAAAGAAAAGTCAGTTACAACATAAAAATATTTTATACCGGATTTTATTGTATTGTTGCATGTGAATCTTTAAAACAATATTTTAAAATAAATGTAACCAATTAATTTAGTTGGAAATCAATAATTATTATGCAATATAGATTTCTAACAATATATTTAACACTTGTTTTAAAATGTAAAAATGTTTATCTACTAGTCACAGGCACATATTGTCTCAACGTTTGGCAATCAATATTTTTCTCAATCATTTTTCCAACTCCATATAAATACATTTTGAATTATTGGATAAAACAGGTTTATTTGGATGGATGGTTAACGTTGGTAATAAAATGATTAAATTAACCAAAATATTAAAATCAAGCCTCATGTTGCACAATTAAGTTAAATAGTTCGTTATTGCCTAATGTGACAACAATAATATTTGATGACCAAATAAAAAAGTAACCTAGCAGTTGGACCAAAATTTGAAATAACTCCACAGAATTATTAAGATATGAAACTATATAATAGTAGGTAGAATGAATTAAATAGTAACATTGCTAATGAATAGGTAGTAGAGAAATTATGGCAATGGCCATAATGAATAAATGATCTTAAATAAATACGTACTAATTATGTTTATGTTTTTGTAAAATTTTAAGAATTATTTTTGTAACTTTCATTTCACGATCTTATTCATTCTTAGGCTATCTAGTTGGGGTCAAGAACTTAGATTCCAGACCTAGTTGGATATATATTGCAATATAGCATTCAATCTTCACAGTCATTTAATTTTGTTAGTATGTAATTAGACCTGGCAATTCGTGTATACGGGTTCGTTAACGGGTCGACACGAACACGATAAGGCTAAACACGAACACGACACGTTAAGGTTAACGGGTTCAAAATTGTAACACGAACACGATTTGTTAACGGGTTAAACGGGTTGACACGATAGACACGTTTTGTTAACGGGTTTCGAATTGTGTCAACACGATATGACATGAAACCCGTTTAAACCCGCTAAATCTATTGATATATTAAAAACTAAAATTTAAAGTTAAATTATATTAAAAAGAAATAAAACATACAATCCAATCCATCAAACAAACTAAAAAAATATTCAATTTATAACATTCATAAAATTATAAAATAACATCCAAAAATCATAATTAAAAAAGTTCATACTAGTTTTTAGAATAAAATTGAACACAATAAACATTCAAATTTCATATTGTTGAAATAATTGGTGTATGATCTTGGCCTAATGTAAGTAAATTCATTCTTAATCATGTTTATGATATATTTTGTAAAGACAATGGTTCTTACCTAAATGGCAATGGTTGTTAGCGGGTTTTAAACGTGTCTGTGTAAACGGGTTAACACGATAATATTAACGGGTTAAACGGGTTCTTAATAGGTTTAACGGGTTGACCTGTTTAGACACGAAAACATAACGGGTTCTTAACGGGTCAACCCGTTAACGACCGGGGACATGTTAAGGCTAAACACTAACCCGTTATTTTCGTATCCGGTTTCGTGTCGTGTCGATAATTGCCAGGTCTAAGTATGTTAATTTTTTTTTTTCAATTCAGCCCCTTAATTAATTACTAAAAGTTCATAATTTTTAACTACTTCACCTCATGTCACCGCCAATACCACTATAGAGGTTAGATGTTAAGGCAAATTGAATCTCAGACTTTAATCTATAAAGAGTTAACATTCAATCTTCACATGCATCAAATAACCACAATAAATAATCATGTTTTAATTTTATTAAATAACATCAAATCCATACTGTGCAATACATATATAACTAATTAAAGTCATACATAATTTTATTGAATCTCCTCTAATTGTTCGATTTGAGGTAAAATGAGCTTGTCTAAAACTCATCCATATTAGCAAGGAGGTTTATGGGACTTTTGACAACATTTTTTTCCTTGCGGCGGGATGAAGCAGATGATGAGGAAGTAGAGTTGTTATTTTTGTTTATCCATTTTTGAAGCTTAAAAAATCATGGGGATTTGTGAGTGGTGCATTTGAATGTGCACATATATATGGGTGCTACAGCAATTTTTGCTCAAAAGCATCGATTATAGATTCATCACCAGATACAGACATTTGACCACAAATGAAGAAACATATGATAACAACATTAGCAGCACAAAGAGTGGATAACACCATTTTTCTCCCCTACTTTTGAACAATAGAATAAAAAATGAAGAACAAAAAATTAAAATTAAAATTGAAAAGGTCATTTTTCATACATTAAATATGAAACTTTAATATATATTTTTATACATTTATTTTTTTATTTTATTTATTTATTTTTATTGTAATTCGTATTTACTACCAAACAAAGAAACTCCTTCCATTTAAATTCATTGTCATTATCAAGTATTTGTTCCTAATTACTATTTCAATTCTAATGTTTAAACCAAACACACCCTAAATCATTAACTAGTTTGAAGTATAGGGGATCACATAACAATAACACATAGAATGAGAGGATAAAATACATAATTCTAAAACAGCGTCTATATTTATATGAGAAACATATGTCTGCCTACTCATCTAACGACGTCGTTTTGATCCAAGGTCCACAATACTATGTGGACCTTAGTCCATGATATAAATTACCCTCGGATGCATCCTGGCCCAGCCCACATCATGCTCCTACCTAAGTTCTTGCCCCATTAGTACGGCAAATTATTGTGTGGACCATGGTCCACATAGCTGTGTGGACCATGAATATAAGGTACATTATTTTTATACTGAAGATACATTATTTTTGTACTGAAGGTACATTAGTTTATAGTACTATAAAATAATGTACCTTTAGTACAAAAATAATGTACTCTAAAATAATGTACTTTGTGTACAAAAATAATGTACTTTTAGTATATTAAAAATGTAATTTTTATTTATGGTCCATGCAATAATGATTGCATTAGTACAACTCCAATTTATGGTCCATGCAATAATGATTGCATTAGTACAACTCCAACCCAAATGGCATCCCTAGCCCAAATTTAAGAAATCTAATTAACCTCATCAACCGAATTAACATCCACCAACATCATCAATGCAATTTTCAAGTTTATCATGACATATTCAAACTATTTTTTAAAAGATAATTATAAGAAGAAAAACCTTAGGGAGCTAGTTACTAGCATGAGTCATGCTTCATGCACCAAGTAAGCAACCTTGAACAACATCATTCAAAAGCAGCACGAAACATGAAGGCTTAGGTTGACTACTCCGAGGAAAGCATGTTTTATTTTGTCTAATCCCATAGGCATTTGTATTGTTCAAAAGAGAGAATCAATTTTCTTTTCCAATTATTCTCAAGTTATAAATATAATTTCACCCTTTCAATTTTTATAGTTTTAATCTCTTAGTTATTAAACAAATTGTAAATTCAATCTGAAACGTTAAACGCTGTTCATAGAGTACAGTTTTGCAGTAAGCTAAGAACATTGCAAATAAAAAACGGGGCCCATATTTGAGTGGGACAAACTTGGCAATAAGTTCTGGAGAATTGCCCATTTTGAACTCAATTTGCAGGAAAAAAAAAAAAACAATTCTTAAGTGTTGTTGGGCCATGAATAACATCTCCAGGCCACAACTTTATACAAATATTCTTTAATCAATGCAGTCTAAACACTTATATATAAATAAAATTTTAATAGATTAGACCTCTGTCGTTGGGCCAACAAATGTCGTGTGATGAAAAGGAATAGTCGTTGCATATGGAAGAAGTCGCCTCCTCGGTCTCGGTGCAACAAAAAAAAAATAGGGATAATCCGATCAAGCTGATCAAACTATTGACTTGGTAACTAATAGGTCACAAATTTGATTATCAATGAAAGCGAGCGTTTTTGGTTTGAGCCGATCAATTATGGTCAACCTAGTTACAATGGTTTACTTTCTTTTGATCCTTAACAGCTAATGTTACAAGACGAGGTTTCCTGTGCATACCATCTAGTAGTGGTTGCGAGTTTCCCTCGTCACTCAAAAAAAAAAAAAAAAGATTAATGTAGCGATATTATGATTGTTGCCTCTAGGTTCCCTTAAGGAAAGCACAAAGGTGTCATATGAGCACAAGGTGCTTGCCTTTTAATTTAAGAGTAAATACAAAATTTGGTCCCACGAGTATTAGCAAAATGACAATTTTGGTCCACATGTTTAGTTCCTACCAATTTCCATCCACGACTATTGTTTTAGTATCAAATTTCATTCACGACAATTATTTTAGTGCTAAAATTCATCACGCTTGTCACCCTCCATTTAAGATATGTCGAAATATGAAATTATTAAGAGTATTTTCATCATTTTCAAATTAAGATCCCAATTTGGTCATGAATAATAAAGAGATTTAAGCCCTAAGATAGATCTCAATTCGCAGTTCTCCTCCTCAAGTTAAGGTAGGATGAGGAAGAGAACTATGAATTGGGATCGATCTTAGGGCTTAAATCTCATTATTCATGTTCAAATTGAGATCTTAAGTTGAAAAGGACGAAAATACCCTTAAAATTTTTAGATTTCGACATGTCTTAAACGAATAAGTGATCGACGTGATGAATTTTGACACTAAAACAATAATCGTAGATGAAAATTGTTAAAATTAAACATGTGAATCAAAATTATCATTTTGCTAATACTCGTGAAATCAAAATTGGTATTTGCTCTTTTTAATGACTTAATTGCACAAATTTAATTAGTTCAGTAAGTTTTTTCCTAATAATAAATTATTAATTAATAGGAGTGTAGTGTTTTCATTAAGGGGGTGTTTGGTTGGATGGAAAACATTTTCCATGGAAAATGTTTTCCTACAAGTTGAGGAAAATGACTTTTTATGTTGGTTTGGTTGGGTGGAAAACAATTTCCATGGAAAAAGTTTTCCTTAACAATAAGGAAAACATTTTCCATGAAAATCTTAGGTATTTTGTTTTCCATGGAAAACTAGTATTACAATTTTGTCTCTACCAAACTTTATTAATTACTCTTATTATTATTATATTATTATTATTGTGTAGGGTTATTTATGTCATTATACACATTATTCCTTATCATTCCAAACCCAACCAAACAATAGAATTCATATTCCTGGTAATTTGTTTTCCATGAAATTTGAATTCCATTTCCTTCAAATATTTTCCAGCAAACCAAGCGGGCTGTAAAAGTAATAAGGTGTCTTTATTACTCAGCTGACTTAGGTATTGAGTGCTTGGTCGGCCTTGCAGGTCGTTTTACGTTGTCAATGTCATTCCGCCGGTTTCGCCCCAAGTGTTGTGTTCTCCACCGCCTTTGTACTCTTTCTTCTTCTTCTTTTTTGTCTATTTTTTTATTTTTTTTATTTTGTTAACATTTTCCTCTTCGGTGTACTATTTCTTTCCACATTAAATTTGTTTTCCACCAAGTCGTTTACTGTACTAACTACTAAACACTTAATCAATCGCTCGCCGGGTCACCAGAGAATTGATCAAAATAACGTTGTTTGACATGTTCAATCATTTATGGAAACTCCAACAGGCCACCTTGAATTAGTAGACAACTTATTTTAAGGTCACACTTGTGTGAGACCGTCTCACGGATCCTTATTCGTGAGACGGGTCGGGTCGGGTCAAAGCACCATGCAAATGTCATACTTATATGTGCAAATCTCACACTTATATGCTCAAATATAACACTAATCAAAAATACAATTTTTGTTACTTATAAGAGAAAAAGTAATACATTTTTCATAATAAGTAATGTTGACAAGTGCCTCCCACTTATAAGGGCAAATATAATACTTTTGAGGAAAAATGTAATACTTTTAAATCGAAATGTAAAAGTATTGTATTTTCCTTTAAAAGTATTACATTTACCCTAATAATTAACAAAAATTTTATTCCGGATTAGTATTACATTTGAGCATATAAGTATGGCATTTGTGCATATAAGTGTTACATTTGCATCTTGACCCGACCCGACACGTCTCATGGTGAGACGGTCTCACACAAGTTTTTGCCCTTATCTTAAACTCGATCAATTTTTTGGAAATCCGCAACCTGACCTGTAAACCGCACTAGATACCTTGGATAACGAATTCTACCGAAGCGGCGTTGACAATAATTTTTTTTTTTGAATACTACTAACTCTATTACAATGCAGTATCTAATTAAATCAATAACTTTTAAATATTAGAATTATGTTTCACTAACTTAGTCAGATATTCTGAGCCTATCTTAAACTAGATTAACCATCATTTGTGTGTAGTTAGATTATCATCAAACAATTCACCAATGAATTTGTGGTCCAAATGTATATATAGGGTCAGACTCATTAGAGACTTTTTGTGAGAAGTGTGGACAAATGCTAGCTATATATTATTCTAATATATTTAACGGTCAAAAATTAAAGAAATTTATTTTGTAGTATTTATAAAACTGACCCACCTTTTTTTTTTCTTTTAACAGCCATTAATCTCTTAGATGAACGACTCATATTAAAGCATCCACAATAGTGGATTTTAAGAAGTTTTTTGTGAGGTCTTGTGTGATGTGGAGGAGAGAGATGATTTGAGCTAAGAGCATCCCTAATAGTGGAATTTTGGATGATTTTTGCAAGGTTGTAATGCTTATGTTGAGGTGAGAGGGAGAGGGAGAGAAGATCTTGAGTTGTTGCAGGAGAGCCTGGTTTTTGGAAAAAAAGTGAGCCCACTCAAAAAAAAAAAAAAAAAAAAACTACTTTGGTGCGTGTGAAGCACACTAGAAGCGCGCGTGCACTCCACGCGCTCGGGCGTGTTAACATAGCTTTTTCCTTTTTTTTTCATAAAAACTTATTTTCTTGTTTTTTCCCTCATCTTTAAAATTTGTGCAAAAATCAAGCTATTGAGGATGTTCAATAAGCTAAGAACTTGAATTTTTTGTCTATCTTCAAAGTGGGACCCACCAAAAAAATAAAATAAAATAAAAAATCTCCCCCAGTCCATGTGAGGCGCACCACAAGCGCCCAGCCAAACGCGTGCACTCTACGTTCCCGCTGGGCATGTTAATTTGGAGCTTTTCTTTTTTTGGTTTTTTTTTTCAAATTTTGTTTTACAAATTTTGTTTTGTTTTTTTTTTTTTTCCGTTTTTCCTCTCCCTCTCATTTTCTCTTTCCTACTTGGATCCTAAAAACTAGTGCAAAAATTAGTGTTATTGAGGATGCTCGTTCACACTTGAAAATATTATTCTAATTTGATATGATTATATATATATATATATTAAAGTTTAAATAAGTCAAATAATCTTATCCAAAGCAAGTAGGTTTTTCCAAACCATGCTCAATATATACACTTTGAGTACGTCGTTAATTGATGGAATCAAACTAAATAACAAGTGCGTGCGGGCGTGGATATATATGTCATGACTCATGTGTGTGGTTTTTTACCTATTCAAATAAGGTATAGTTTTGTTATATGCTTCAAAACATTGTAACCTTGAAAAGTAAGGTCAATTACGATTAATAAATTCAACATTTTCCACAACTAATACATAGGAATGACGACGTGTCAACTTTTAGTTCGTTGTAAGGCTTTTATATTTTTAAATTTGCAATAAATTTTTATTCTCAAGATAAATATGCATTGAATGGTATTAACTATTAGATGTAACTAACCCTTGGAAGTAGACTTGGGCCTCTTATATGGATGGAGTATTGGATACTAGCCTTATTAGAACAGGGCGGCCAGTCCCATGCCAGGACCTCTAGTGATGGTCCATACTTTTGTTTTTAATTGTTTTAAAATAATTTTCTCTTACATTAAAATATGAAGTTGTTGGCTTAGTAACGTAAGGTTACAAGTTCGACTCCCAACGAAAATGATTTATTGATCTTTTTGGTTTGAACTGATCATAGATAGATAACCTAGATTGATTTACCTTCTTGTGATCATTTGCTTGTTAGGATCACAAGGTCGGGTATATCTAGTGCATACATTTGGATAGTGATTGCGGATTTTCCTCGTCACCCAAAAATTTGAAATTTTTTTTCTCGACGGTTTCAAACTTGGTTTGGTCGTGAACGGCAAATTATATTGTGAACTATGGTTCACATTGCAAAGTAAAATATTGGTCAAGAGAGTTAGTCAGGGACAGACCAGATGGATTGAATAGAAAGACCCGGCCCACCGGTGGACTGGATGACAAGGTTGGCTTGCCATCTAACCATGGTGAAGTTTGGAAAAAAACATTGGGTGTCGGAATTGAAAGCGCCGGGCTTAATCTTTCTCTTGATTAAAAAACTTGTATCTCATCAATAATCTATATTACAAAGTAAACCATGGTACATCGTACATGGTATAACAATTGGCATTGGATGGATCATCTGCGACTCCCCTATTTGGAAAACAACTTTTAGTTTAGCCTTTTCAAAGCAATACTTAGAAGTTTGATCAAGTAAAAGGTCAAATGTTCTCCAAAAAAAAAAAAAAAGTAAAAGGTCAAGTAAATAAAGTTTTCTAAATAGCTGTTTAATTGAGCAATTGAGCTCAAATTTTTTATTTTCTTTATAAAAATAAAATAGAATTATTTCAATTTTCAAATATCATTCACTATACACTCGATATGTATAAAGTGAGGAAACCCTTAAAAACTTTTGGTTTACTTAATAAATTAAATCAATTAATTATTTTATTTACGATATTCAAATTTGAGATCTTATGGAAAAAAAATAAAAATAAAAAAAGTTACTTGGACTGCTGATTGTTGATGCAATTTTAACAACCAATTTGACTAAACTTTGAAACTTCCAAATTCACACTTTAAAATTAAATTTTAACATTAAGAAAAATTATGCATTAAATATGATTTGTCTCAAAAACCAAAATTCAATATTTTATTGATATATTTCTTCAAAAGAGTTAATCATTTTTTGTCTTACATTTATAGGTGACGGTCCACTTTTAGTCATTCTTTTTCAAAGCATCCCCTTTGGTCCTACTATTATTGTGGCATAACCATTTTTTGTCCTCCGTCAACAAAATCGTTGAAATGTCATTAAATACCAGGATATTTCAATCTTTTATATACAATGTGGGTTGATCCATTATATTTTTATTTTAATTTTTTGGAAAAAAAAATTATAACTGAAAATCTAATGCCCTTGTATTTTACAAAATTTAAACAATTTTGTTGATAGAGAATAAAAAATGGTCATGCCACAACAATACTATGACCAAATGGGACTGTTTTGAAAAAAAAAAAAAAAAAAAAAAGACTAAAAGTGTATTGTCACCTACAAATCTAGGACCAAATTAAAAATAAATTAACTCTCTTAAAAATTATTCAAACCTCGAAATTAAATTATATTTACCATTGAAAACAAAACTAAACAATTTGTTTTTTGAAAAATGAAGTATATATGTAATAGTAAAGTAAATTGAGGCACATAATTATATGGTTAATATCTGCTAATTTTAAATGAAGTATATATGTAATAGTAAAGTAAATTGAGGCACATAATTATATGGTTAATATCTGCTAATTTTGGTTAAAAGTTTTTGCATTCAATCTAACCTTAAATTATAGTAAAGTAAATTGAGGCACATAATTATATGGTTAATATCTGCTAATTTTGGCAAAAGTTTTTCCATTCAATCTAACCTTAAATTATAGTATTATTTAAGAGGATTCAGCATTCTGCTAAGTGCTAACAATGCACTCACTCCCGCGCTTACCACGGTAAGAATTGAACCTCCATCTTATTGATAGAAACAAGTCTTAAGTGGAGATCTTTCATCAACTAGATCAATGCCCTCGAGACTCTTATTTTTGTCTCCTAAAGATTTTTTATAACTTAAATTTATTTTCCTCTTTTTTCTTTTGTACAAATAAAATTAATGTATAAAAAATATATTATTAAAAAGTTTTAATTGAAGTATTTTAAATGATACTCATATTAATATGTTTTAAAATAAAAAAATAAACATGAAGTCACCACTTTAGGTAGTTGGGTCATAAAGTTACACCTATAAGTACATAAGTTCAGAGTTAACTATAAGAATGGTTCATTGACTATTGACATTTATCAATTTTTATCATCAATTTTCAATTTGACCTAAGTGGTCCATTGACTATTGATTTTGTTCCAGATTTAGTCTCCCAATTAAATTTCGGCCATTTAGTAAGCATTAACTTTAAGGTTAAGAATGTAAAAATTGTCTTGTTACTGAGATAACAAATTGGATTCATAAACTTCACACTAGATTCATCAATAGTGGGATGTGAAAATAGGTTGATGCATAAATCAATTTAGATCGTGCTACTTATAAATATCTGCCCTGAATTTGAGATTAAATCATTTGTTTCAATACCCTTAAATATGCAAATTTGGAGAGACAATTCTATTAGCTAATTTTTACATGTTTACTTTTAAATTTAATGTATATTAAATGATCGAATATTTAACCGGAAGATCAAATATGGAACAAAATCAATAGTCAAGTAACCATTTATAGTCAAATTGAAAGACGATAGTAAAAATTGATAAATGTCAATAATCAATAGCGAGAAACAGTGTGATTTTTTATAACAAACTCATGATGCCTAGCGATATCCTTAGTCGGAGTATCCTTGGTGCAAACGAAGCCTACTGACTCCTCTCCAAAAAAACTGGGCCTCTAGCGGTGAATCAACATTGGGTCGTCTGGTCCCCTTCTATTACTGACTTCATCAAGCTTAATTCTGATGGAGCCATGAAAGCCCGTTCGCATCTTGCAAGCGGGGGGAGGGGGGAGGGGGGTCTGCTTCGAGATCACAGTGGCAAGTGAGTGGTGGGTTCGTGCAACATTGGAACCGCGAACAGTTTCCTAGCCGAGCTTTGGGGTCTTCGGGAAGGTCCTCTTATAGCAAAAAACCGAGGATTCACCAAACTCATTGCTGAAACGGATTCTGAAGCCATGGTTCAAGTGTTGCGCAAACATGCGATGTACACCTCCGAAGCCAACACTCTCGTCAAAGACTACAAACTTCTCATGGAACATTTTCAAGCCTATAAAGTCGTCCATATCTTTCGGGAAGGCAACCAATGTGCGAACTTTTTGGCTAACGTGGGTCAAAGCTCGCCTTGGGGAACGAATGTTCTGGACCACCCCCTGAGGGGTTGATTGAGCTTCTCCAACAGGATGCCTCAGATGTTGCTACTAGTAGTCGTCACTAAATCTCGGGACCTCCGGGTCCCTCCTATTCACCAAAACAATAATTAATAGAGTGTTCTTGTAATCAACTCTATAAACTCATTACTATAATTACATAAATTCAATATAGTAAATTGAAAAAAAAATGAATATTTGATATTCATAAAGTTACTATTGTAAATTTATAAAGCTACCAATTTACCATTGTAGGTTTATAAAGTTACTACTATAGTTCATTAAGTTACTACTCTATATTCATAAAATCACTACTATATATTCATTAAATAACTACTGCAAGTTCATAAAATCAATACTACAAGCTTATAAATTTACTACTGCAAATTTATCACAATTTTTTTAAAACGATATATATATATATATATATATATATATATTAAAAAGTATATATATTAATATATGTGTCAGTTAAAATATCTCAATAAGGTAATTTTAAAGAGATTTTATACATATTAATTTTATTTATTAAAAAAAAAGAAATAGAGAATAATAATTTTGATTATAGTGATTTTGTTTTAAAGTTTTATATTTGGCGACCTAGTCCTCGATTTTATCCGTTCATATTGTTTGAAGTTTTCCATCAATTTCTACCTCCCCGGAACCAAGTCTACTGTGATTAATTCAATTTTTATTTTCTTTAACTGCACACAATTATTCCATATATATACCTCCTCAATTCCTTCACTCCCTCCAACATAACCGCTTTCTCTCTCTCTATCCATCTCTCTCATCTCTCTTCAATCTCTCTCTCCTCAATTTTAATTTCATTCATTTCTCCGATAGAGTCTTTGCAAATGGGAGATTCAATCTCTTTGGACGAAGTTTCAATGGCCAAGGAGAAGATTAATTCCGTCCAAAACGACGTCGCTGCCCCTGCCGAGGGGAAGGAAAGGAGTCAGAGTACTGAGGAAGCCGCAACTGATCATGGAGAAATATCGGATACGGTTGAGAACTTGGACTCCGATTCTCACGCAGCGGATGGAGAGGATGAGAAGGATCAGAATTCGGCTACTGATTGTAAGGAGGTTTGTTGTGAGGAAGCGAACGGAGGCGTTCTGAAGATGATTATACCGCATTCGCAGCTGCCGCAGCCGGAGGCGCCGGCGGGAGTGGCTGCGCCGGTGTCGCCTAGGGACCTGGAACGGTCAAAGTCGATGCCGGAGAGTTTCGACGTGCCGGCGATCGGGAAATTCTTCCGGGAGAAGAGTAACAGCTTATCGGAGGCCATCACTAGGCGGATATCGTCTTTGAGGGAATCGCCTGAGGACGAGAAGGCGAAGTCCGATTTCAAAGTGACGGAATTCAACCTGTCCGGCCTCAAAGTGATCGTCAACTTGAAGGCGAAGGATGAACAGGGGACGCGGCTCCTCGGAAGAGTGGCCTTCTTCTCGCGATCCAATTGCCGAGACTGCACTGCCGTCCGGTTGTTCCTGCGCGAGAGAAAGCTCAATTTCGTGGAAATCAACGTCGACGTGTATCCGGAGAGAGAGAAGGAATTAGTACAGAGGACGGGGAGTGCAACTGTGCCGCAAATTTTCCTCAACGAGAAGTTGCTCGGAGGACTTGTGGCTTTGAATTCGCTACGGAACAGTGGAATGCTGGAGAAGAAACTGGGGGAAATGTTGTCCGGAAAGTGTCCGGATGATGCGCCGTCGCCGCCTGTCTATGGATTCGATGAACCGGAGGATCGGAGGGACGAGATGGTGGAGATTGTGAGAGTGGTGAGGCAGAAGCTGCCGATTCAGGACCGGTTAATGAGGATGAAGATAGTGAAGAATTGCTTCGCCGGCGGTGAACTCGTTGAGGTATTGATACACCACCTGGACTGCGGACGGCGCAAGGTACGCTTTTGGCGTTTTGCTATTTTGAGATCTTATTCTACTTGCTTGCTTGTCCATATTAGATGATAGTTTGTTCCTTTCTTTTTGGTTTATCACCATTGATCTTCATATTCTGCAACTCTTTGTCTGCACATCACCATTTTCATTTTAAATTAAATTTGTTTAATTTGGAGTAGTACTATACTTTTAGCGTGATGTACAACCCTAAGAAGTTCTCCCACTTGTGCTCCATGTAGCAATTTGATGATTAGTTATCTTCATCCATCCAGTGAGTCCCAATAAAAATGTCTAATATCCAAATTTTGTGAGATAAAATAAAAATTAAAAATAAAATTCAAGAGTATGAGTAGTATTTTCCTATTTACATTAGTACATGCCTTTGGATTAAATTTCCAGGCGCGCTCGGTCGTCGTGCAATTTGGCATATTGCAATTAACTTGGGTTGGTGATTCATGAAAAATTCATGCCAGACAGTCATGCTTCAAAGTTCAAATATCTAGAGTATTGCGACATTATTATTTTCCTTTTTTTTTCAATTAAATATTACTAGACTCACATTTTAGACTACCATTTTTAAAACTCAACCATTTTGGGATTAGGAGATATTTCAATTAGTAAGTTAAATATCTCTTAAACAATTAATTAGTCTTATTTCAGTATACATATATAGACCGAATATATAGCCAAATACTTACAAGAGACTTTAATTTGTGGTCCAAAACACTCTTCAATATTCAAGAACTAAATTAATGGTGGTACCATCTTGTAAAATATGCATAGTTAGCTAAAATATAGTACTCAGACGTCAATATACACGATTGTTATCTATGATTCTGTTAATTGGTAGAATGTGTTGACCAAATGTGGATTTTGTTTTAAACAAATCGGTAAACAGTCACACCTAAATGCTAGCTACCCCTTGGATTTGAATGACTCTTCATTTGTGTTGATATCTGTAGACTGTAGTTGAACAACGAATTTATGTTACTCTGTTTTTGAAGACAAAAATAAAATAATTTTCTCATGTTTTCAATCGGCTTTAAATAGTGTTAACATACTGTCGTTTTATATTCTCGCACCGATTGCTCATTGCTATAAATTTACCAACCGTCTTTCCCTTACAGTCACAATTCTATTGCTCACATTCACTTCTGAGCACTCCCCATTCTAGACTTATTACTCGCTTACTCCCTTCACACTTTTTCAAGCTGACAAACATTACTCACTCCTGTCTCTTCATCTCCGGATAACTCTTCATTCTGGGATGAGATTCATCTATCACCGTTAAGGGATAGTGCACGGAGTACAGATATTACTGTTGTCAAAACTTTTGAGAATGATAAAATAAATTTCTCATGGCCCATTCTAATTAAAGCTTGGTAGCTCCAAAAGTAATGGTAGAATAGCAAAGATTTTAGCACATGTATCTTGAGCACCTAAATTGAATCATTGCTAGGTTCACTGTCATGTTTCTACTTTTTAAATGGATATCCAATTTGTTGGTCAAAATTTTTATTTGAATGATATTACTTATATCAATTTCTTACACTAAATTTATATTGTATAATTTAGTATAAAATATACTCCGTATTTGATAAAAAAATAGTTTTTTTTTTTAAAGTTTTTCCTTGGGACCAACCCAATGATACTTGCCTTAACAACCAACATTAATAATAATGCCCATATGTGTTGCATGATGGCTCAAGTCATTTACTTTTCTTAGGTTGCGAAATATGGAATTAGTAGTAATCATTATTATTAGGTTTTCTGCTCAATGCATTTGTTGGGTGAAGATAAAGAAGCACGCTAGCTTAGCAGTTTTTTATGTGATCTGAAAACCATAATTTACTATTGTTACTAGCCTAAATTGAGCTGAGCTTTATCTTAGCAAATATAATATAATATAATACTCTAATAATGAGGCATCTTATATCTTATTATATTCATTTTGTTGATGCTTTTGATCTTAACTACAAGTAATGAATATTTGATTTTATCACAATTAGTTAATTTTCATCACTCCTCTTTTTTAGTAAATATTTAAATTATTTACTATAATGCACAATAAATAAATAATTTTCTATAATAACTCTAGAATTTTTAATTAAATATATGTAATCAACATATTGTTAGTTTTGATGGGTAGAACTTTTTATTTTTAATATATATTTTATCGATTTGATAAAAATAAAAATAAAGAACACTCACATGATTATTAAATAATGCAACTATACTGATCTAGGTACAATTGACATTATAGTTTTTTGACTTCCAGTGATGTATCAGATTAAGTAATATAATTAGTTCGCCCAGTACTGTGCTTAGTAGGTGGTAGTATTACACAAGTTTGAAGTTGAAGTAATCTATATTAAATCATAGTTGACCGACCTGTTTGGTTAGTTCCATGAAATTAGTCTCTGAAGTCATTTTTAGAAATTGAACCAGTCAGGCACAGATTTAGGCGAGACACACGTCTTTTGGTTGTAATCAAAGTCTAGAATTTCAAATACTTCAATCTCCAAACAGAAGAAATTGAATGTGGACTCTTTTCTGGGGTCCCACCCACTGCTGCCTTGTGATTGGGATTTTTGGGTTAGTGTTGATGATGGAAACACGGACACGGTTTTGAAATTGATGCAAATAGTTGACTTTCTTAAGTGGTGGCCATGAACTATATCAAAATCAGGGGCATTTCATGCGTTGGGACTATTGGCATTGTGCTTGGTCTTTAGCTTCATTATTACCTTAGTTACGTGCACTAAACCACTACCGTTACTCTTCTTTGCTTTTGTACCAAACATAATTAAGAGGAATTAGTGGCCAGGACGCCAAGTCATATTTCATCAAATAAAAGAATTAATCAGTATACAGAGTTTACCATTAAATGTTATTTGTCACATGTAATCGATAATTTTCTTTTATTGATGCACTAACATGTGGAAACTTGCTCACATATCACTACTATCTTGCTGAATAATTATGCAGAGACCTGTATTTTATGCTAATGATTTTCATTGTCTGATGATTGCACAGGCTGTTGAAATTGGTAAGCAGCTAGCAAGAAAGCATTTCATTCATCATGTCTTTGGGTAAGAGCCTGCAATTTCCTGTGACACATTAATACTATGAACAAAGGTTTTAAATTCACTGTCCTATGACAGGGAAAACGAATTTGAGGACGGAAACCACCACTTCTATCGGTTCCTTGAGCACGAGCCCTTCATTCCCAAATGTTACAATTTCCGAGGATCCACAAATGATAATGAGCCCAAAACTGCTGCTGCTCTTGGTCTGAGGCTGTCTAAAATAATGTCTGCAATACTTGAGACTTATGCCTCTGAAGACAGGCGCCATCTTGATTATATGGGCATTAGCAACAGTGAAGAATTTAGGAGGTAGTGCTGCTTTGCTACTCATATATTTTATAATATGCTTCAAAGTGGATTTACCATTTACATATAACATAATGAACCTTTTAATAAATGACTGTTTATTTTGCTTTATTAATGCAGGTATATAAGTTTGGCTCAGGATCTGCAGAGAGTGAATATTGAGACACTTTCAGCAAATGAATTACTAGCCTTCTTTCTCAACTTGTACAACGCCATGGCCATTCATGCCGTGATCAGGGTTGGCCATCCCGGGGGCATGCTTGATCGGAGGCCCTTCTTTGCTGACTTCCAGTACATAGTTGGGGGCTATCCATATTCCCTCTCTGCAATCAAAGATGGGATTCTTAGAAACAATAAAAGAGCACCTTTTTCCCTCACCAAACCTTTTGGCAGTGGAGATAAGCGTTTAGAGGTAAACATCCCTCCCTAATACTAAATAGTTTCCATGGCATCATTTGCCTCAAGTAACAGATTCGTTTTCGCTTTTTCAGATGGCATTTCCAAAACTAAATCCGTTGATCCATTTTGGACTCTGCAATGCAACACGGTCAAGCCCGGCTGCCAAGTTTTTCACTCCTCACAATGTGGAGTCTGAACTAAGATATGCTGCCAGGGAGTTTTTCCAGAGAGATGATGCAATGCAGGTAGACTTGGGCAAGAGGATTGTGTACCTTAACCGGACAATCAAGTGGTAAGTACTCCTTAATTAGCTCATGAAATGAAATCAATTAATTCCTTTCCTTTCATTTCCAATGTACCTACTTAACTTGTTTCAATTATCTCCCGGTGTAGGTATAGCTCTGATTTTGGACAGCAAAAGGAAATCTTGAAGTGGATATTAAGTTACTTGGATGCAACAAAGGCAGGCCTTCTCACACACCTCTTGGGTGATGGTGGCCAAGTCAACGTTGTTTATCAGAATTTTGATTGGTCTGTCAACTCCTAAGTCCTAACCACCTTGTCGCTTTAGGGGGAAGGCTTCAGAGAGTTGCCTTTTTTCGTCTTTCTTTTCTGCTTTTTTTGAGTGTTTTGATTATCCCAGAAATTGGTATAAAGTAACACAAAGTCCTCCATATAGGAGATCAAAATTTTTGTACAGTATACAACAGAAACTTTCTGGGTAGTGGATTAAAAGCCAAGAAAAGAATTTTTTTTTTTTTTTGGAATGTATCTTGTTACACTGTCCCAAGTGTGCTCTCTTCACATTCATGACTCTATTGCCCAATCATTTGAGTTTTTGTGCACATAATGTAACTCACTAGTCACTACCAACTCTTTATTAGTTATTTATAAACTTAATAATCTTACTATAGGTTAATTAAATAAAAACACATTGAATAATACAAAATGTGGTACAAGCGAGTTAAGTCTAAATAAACCCACCACCACACAAAAATTTCATAAAAAAAGAAGTGCCCCGGCCCGACAGAGCATTTAGGAAGATATAAATTATAATAAATCAGTTGAACACAGAGTCTAAGCCTTTGCTTACTGTGCACAAGAAGTCCCTCATATTGCCATTGGTGAGACTCAATCACGGGTCATTGTTCCCAAACTTCACTCCGACTAACTGAGCTGCTCACGCGAGCGAAAAATAAAAAATAAAAAAATACTTATTATAGTGATAAAATGAGTGAGAAATAACAGGCGACAAACTTTGCTAAGTAGATGGCATCCACATCACATGCCAAGATAATGATGCAATGGTGTGAATCATCATTCAAATACTAACTACCACCTATCATTGAATGAACTAACGTTTATGAATTCGAAGTTGAATTATGTACAAATATTTCATTGGACCTGACCACAATGATAATCAATCAATTTATAGTACGTGTTTACTTTATCAGAGGATTAGAGACTGAACTGGACTGGGCATCTAAATCACTGTCCAAATCAACCCAAAGACCCTTTATACTAATTTATGTACAGGAAAGAACATTCCACTTCCTGTTAGCAAAAGAAAAGCCACGCCACGACACGCAATCACACGAGATCTGCAGCATCATCTGAACTCCTCCTACTGGAGCTTGCCGAACGCCTTCCATAAATATCATCGAAAGGAAGGTTAAAGTCTCCGCCCGATTCATCCATGAAGAACGTTCGTGTCAACCGATTTGAGTTCCTCAAATCCAGGTTTCCCTGTTCGTCTACACTTGTGTCGGGGGAGGTATCATAGTTATCTTGAGGATAGCGGTTGGAGGTTGGAGGGGGTTCAACGAAGCTCGCCTGGGGATGGCGGTTGAAAGTTGAAGGCGGTTCGACAAAGCTTGTCTGAGGATGGTGGGTGGAAGCAGTAGGCTCGAGAAAGCTTGTCTGAGGGCCACGGTTAATGAAAGGAGGAGGTTCGAGAAAGCTTGCCTGAGTACCACCGCGGTTGAAGAAAGCGGAAGGCTCGAGAAAGCTCGTCTGGGGATCCCGAACTTGTGGCCTACTTCTAGCCCACCAGCCCCTCTTTGCGGAATGTGCCAGGTTGTTGTTGTCGTGTTGCTGCAGGACACTGCTTTCCCGGAAGAGAGGCGCGGATGTTGAAGCATCAAGGTGGCTTCGTGTTCTATCATCATCATCATCATCGAATGTGTGCCCCCAATTCTCATCGCCTAATTTGTTTTGCAATGAATTGGATCGCTTCCAAGCATCTTCAAGGCTTTCCTCACCCACATCAAACTGGTCATGTTGAGTGCCTCTCGGACCATCAGTCATGTCGTGAGGACACGAGGTATAATACCAGTCAAGAATATAAGGACAACTTCTCTGTTCTCCAGCCATCAGCCACATAGAGTCCAGCTCATATCCGCCCCCCAAGTTATCGATGTTCATCTCCCTCGAGAAATAGGGATTCCTGTCACTTGAGCCTCTAAAGTTGAGATTCCACGGTTGAAATCTCGAGGTTGGATACGCAGGTCTGATTTCCTGCCCACGCAGCTTCTGTTCTCTGAAAGCTTTCAATCTCGAAAGGAATTCTTTCCCATCAGCGTTAGGCTCCGAGGAGAGGTAGCTAGTATGAAAGCTGCATATGCATTAAGAAACAACGCATTCAAACGCCCAACTAAGCAATGAAACGAAAATGATTGATTTAATAATGTTCGAATGTTGAAAAGTCGGACCTCAAGAATGATTTTTCCATTTTCCCCTGGGAACTCCTCTGGGTGCGGGGAGCATTAAAGGGCGAACCATATTTGCTATTGCCATGGTTCCTAAAATCAAAGGCACTAAAGCTGCGAAGAACATAATAATAAGAAAACGGTAACAAATATTAATAAATGAAACCGAGGATGACTGGCAAATTATAAGAGACAGTACAAATTGAAACCTGCAAACGTGGCCAACACCCTCGACATCTACTGTGAAATCTGTAATGAACTGCAGAATTGCATCCACTCTCTGCAACACCAAACAGCTGCTCAACCCGAAGAATCATCATCTAAAGATTTCGCAAGTAGCATCACGGGAGGACTATAATTAAAATTCATAGGCAATTACCTTTGGAACCACAAATAGAAGTAGGTAAGGCGTAACAAAGATTGAAGCCATCTCTTCCAGCAACATCATACCAGTATACTGCATAGCGGGTCAACCATATCATAACAGCAATATCACCTAGTCAATAATTTTCTAACAGCATAACAAACGAAAGAAATCCAGAAACTAGGAAAATCGGTTTCACAGCTAAAAGGAGGGGTGAGCATCGGTCGGTTTCAGTCGGTTTTCGGTTAATAACCGAAATAACCAAAAATTTAACCAAACCTTCATAACCGACCTACCAACCTTCATAACCGAAACCGAAGGTTTCCGGTCGGTTAAATATAACTGAATTTGTTAGAAAGGGTAAAGATAAGCAAAGCGATAACAAGTGAAGACTTGTTTATTCATATTAACCAAACCTCTAAAGTAGGGTAAATCAATCGAAATTGTAAAATAACACCCCACCAACAAAATGACCAAAAAGAAAAACAATTATAATGATTATTATACCAATAAAGTAACTTCCAAGATTGGAAAAATCAAGACATTAGAAAAAGATCATAAGCAAGCTCATCGGCCAAAATGCCAAATAAGCACCTGAAATAGAGTTTCAAACTCCAATCGGACACCCTCAGTTTGTTCTTTCCCTCGCCATCGCTTAGGCATATAATGCGTGTGTTGGACTACAAGCGACATCGCCTCATGTGGATTAAGGACAAGAAGTTCATCTGTTATTGCAGCCCGACTAATAGCAGTGATTGCTCCGAAAACCGCTCCATACCATAACAAGTTGCGACCAAATATCTGTAAGGTTCACAACAAATTCCACGATCAGTAGACTACCAAACGGTTAAATTAACAAGTTTTTAGAAAATTAAGTTTAAAATTTTATTTATTAAAGAAAGGGGAATAATACATGGCCTTCCAGCAGGGATTCATCTAGGAAAGCAATGATTATAAGAACAGCAGCAAAACCACCAGAAACAAAAGAGATGAACTTCGCAATCAGTGATATAATAGGCGAGGGGAATTGCTTCAGATAATCAGATGCATGTACTATACTGCTGGTTATCCTGTGCTTAAATAAATGGTCAACCTGTACCAAAATGATGGCAAACAAGAAAGCATAAGTGAAGTAGAAATAGAAAAGGGAAAGCACTGAGATCAAGATAATGACCAACCCATTTATGTCTAGGCTGACTTGGCATGCTATTGAGGTAAAAACATAGCTTTGGTATTGTTAATCGGGTCGAAATATAAATCATACCTTAAACTTGGTAATAAGTAGGCCCAATGATCTGAAAAATAACATAGATTTGGTTTCATTTTATTCTTCTTTGGATAAGTAAAGAGATTTGGTTTGTTTACCCATTCGAAATGTAATAGTGGGTCCATTAGTTTTAGGAGTATAAAAGAAAATTATAACGAGGATTGGGGGGACATTCAACAAGGATTGGCAGAAGATGTTGAAGATTAAAGAAATTACAGAAAACTGCAAGATATGTTCGTAATATAAAACATTGCATGAATAACACAACGGTCAAGGAAAGGATTATACAGAAAGAAATGCAATTTGTCTAAGGAGATGTTAAATTATTGTTAGAAATTACACTTAGAGATCTTAATGACATAAAATTTAGTTTGTTGAGTTTTTTACTATATTCTTAGATTTAGTTATTATCCAAGCCTATAAATACAGGCTTTTTCATTGTATGCTATTGATCAAACTAGTCATATAAATTTTCTTAATTTTATATTAATTCTCCTTCTACTGATATTTTATTATTCTATTTGCCTGTGGGTGGTATCATTAGCCACCCGTCAGACCCTATTTAAATTAGCTAGTCGAGTAATTCAATTTCCCTCACTTGAAACACAATTGTCAAGAGAAGGCCGCCTCCAATCAAGACAGAAAAAACTGCTCCATGGAGAGGGGAGGGATGAGTTAGTTGGAATGAAGGAACAAATTTAGCCAACGTAGTTTCAGACTGTTATGGAATGTACAAGTAATATGGAACCTATATATATTAGGCAGCTTGGAGATTTATAGGGATTTGAGTAAGTAGTGATATGGAAACTTATTTCCTTATTAGAAGTCTTCTAGCATGTAGTCATAGGGCTGTGTATTCCCCTTTCTAACACAGATTTATAAACCTTATATTCACTTTCATACAATTTATATTTCAATATATTCTGCTTCCGCCTAACTAACGGGTGGTTGTTATTCTCCACCCGCCAGGCATTTGGATCTTTCACATTCAATAGACTTTCACCAAATTCAGTATATCAAGATTATATGCAAAAGAGAATGTACCTCGTTGTATTCCCTAAACATCCACTTTGCTAGAGTTGACCACCTACGGGATGACGCTGTACTTGGATGATTGTAGAACTGTTCAGCATGCCTCAAGAAGAGATACACCAGCATGAATATGACAAGAAATGGAGAAAGAAAAAGCATTGCGATTCCAACAATCATAAGCCTTTTCTTTAATGTTTTAGGATCGGACACAAAGTCCCTTCTTACACAATAATTCCTGCAGAAGCAAAAGCATTCAGTTAAGTGGCAGTCCTTCCCCAAAACAATAAAGTATCTGAAGTAAGCTACAAAGAAAAGTTTCACTAATAACTTAATTTTAGCAGTTCTAGTAACTAGTAACGAGCAAACTCTATGCAGATAACTCAAATGTCCAATGCTTGAATTCTCTTCAACATATTCTTTTCAGATGAGATTACTGCTATCGTAGAAGAACAATATATCACTACATCCATCACTCTCGCCTTTTACTTGAGTATGATTTTGGATTATATGCTAACATACCTATCAAACATGCTCTGCAGTACACACCAATTAAGTGTCCACTCTAGGGTCTTTGTTAGCATCAGACGATGTTGGAGACCATTCAAAGAAAATTTGACAGGACCAACACCAGGTACCCATGGAGAAATAGGGAAGGCAAGCACCCCTTTATTGACCATTCCAATCAAATAATTTTCCTTCCGCATTAATCGCATAACCACATCCTGAATTGAAAGATCTTTGACCACGCATAGTTGTTGTGAATTCTGTAATTGAACAATTTTTTCAAGAATTGATGCCCATGGCATGGTTTGTATTTCATTATCTGTGACATGGAGACTGCAAAATATAAAGCATGGCTAAGTTAGCTAGCCACAACAAAGAAGATCCCTTTGATAGCCAGCAAGTAGTATGACGTCATATAAAAACCAATATTTAACAACTAATAGAAGAGGGGGAAAAAAACAAAACAGAGAATTCTCACTATTTTTACATGATACTATATACCTGTTGTAGTAAAAGTCCCGAATTTTTAATGTGTCCTTTAGCTGTGCAAAGAATCTTAAGAAGCAAAAGATCCAGTATATGGAAAATATTCCAAGGTAACCAACAACAATAGCTTTAGAAACCGTAAAAGGTGTCAATGGATGCCGATGAAGAGCTTCCTTAGATAGATCACAAGGCTTAATTCCAGATTCTACAGCATCCATCCCACACTTTGCATTGCGAAGCCCATTCCAATCAACAATTAATAAGAAAAATGCAGAGAAGAATGTGGTGAAAGCCAGTCCCAAAAGCTCAAGAATCCACTTGATGATAATGCACCATAGCCCTTTCTCACAGTGGTAGCTGTAAAGCCTCTCAAAGAACAGGTCTAGATCAGCAATTGGTTCACCACTGAAGCTCTCACCATTAAGAAGCCCAGATGGGCTTTCACTACCAGCACTCGGTGCTCTGTGATAGTCAGACAACTCAATTTCAGGAGGCACATCATCTAGTAAGCCTGTAGTTATAGACGATTCACCACGCCATTTCCATCTAAAAAGGCCATGAGCAGCTTTTGACCCACTAAACATCATTTATATATGTTGATGTTAAGCAAGCACGGCCTGTCCATTCCGTGTACAGGAGGTAATTAAGCCATGTTGCTGGGATGAAAAAAAAGTATCAAAAACATCGTTCTACTAGAATCCCTTCAAAACTTACTAATTGAGAAAATATAATTCAATATGTATACAGGAACTGTCTATAAGGAGCTACAAGGTCTACAACCCAACAAGCATTCTACTTGGGTTTCCAAACTGCCCAAGAGAAAAATAACCATAAGGGGAAACTCTGATATACTATAAATGCATAATGAAAACAAAATAAATATAGTTCTTCATCTCATCCCACCCAATACCAACCCTCTTGATTTTCTAATTTCCAAACAAATCCTTTTTTCTATTCCTTCTCATTAATTCTCTCTCAATGTTTCAGAACAATCCAATAGCATGGTAGTGACACATGTGAATGCTCTCAAATCTCTGAGTTATCCAAATGTGTGGGAAGACCCACATTTCATATTATCTCTTCCTGTACCATACTCTATGAACATGGGAAGAATTTCAACAAATAAGGGTTAAACTATTTTACTTCCATTAATTTTCTAGTAAAAGAAACCATCTTTACCAAAAACACAGATTGTAAGCAGAAACTATTACTAAAAGCCTCAATCTCTCCCCATAAACCTTTCATCCCCAAACCTCGCTAAACCAAACTGTCCATCCTCGCAATACAAAATTCAACTGCACAAACAAGTTCTTCCTACCCAAAATTCCCGGAAAACAGCCAAAATCGACAAAAATGAATTAAAAATAAACACATATAGAATAAAAAGGAAAATTGATTATAAAAAAAAACTCACCTGCAAAGAGGAGAATCACTGTCCCCGTCAATGCCCAGCTCAAATTATCAAAAATAAACTAGAAAATACTAAAAATACAAAGGAAAAAAAAAAAAAAGAGCTTAATTTTAATTAAAAAAAAACAAACAGAAAGTAACAAGTTATATATTCAAATTTTCCTATCAACCCGAAGGCTTTGAAAGATTGTTATTTTGTTTTCTTGTGTTCTTGGAATTTGATGACAAGGGAAAGAAGAGAATGATGGGGTAAGGAGGTTTCTTGGGTTATTGTTTAATTGAAAAGGAAAAGGAGACGTGAAAGACGATGCCTACTTGGACTCAACTTGATCGCTTCTTCTTCTTCTTCGTCGCCTCTTTTTTTCACTTTATATAAGTTTTTAACTCAGTAAATTAGTTAATTACTGCTCCTTTAATAGTGTAATTCACTAATTCTAACCTTAAGCTTAGCATGGTGTGGACTTAGTTACCCGGCCCAAAATCCCAATAACGATAAATTATATCCTGCAACTCGAAATTCACATTACAAATGAATCACAAAATGTTCATTTTTAATAGATTAAATGTTGTGATATGTTCATTTCTAATAAATTAACTGTTCGTTTTAAGTGTACTCCAAGTTCAATTTAGTATATACTTGATGTAACTTATCTGACTGTATGTGTCAATCGAGAACTAACAGTCTACAGGGCCGGTCTTAAGCAAGGGCGGGCTGGCAGGACCGCCCAGGCTCATGCTTGAAGGGACCCTCTTCGTTTACGTTGGTTTACGTTGATTTGGGTCGCTGCCCGTTGGATCCTAGTGCTGTTATTCTATTTTTTTTTGCCTGTATTTCCCTTTACAATTCTACACACGCAACACATAACACTTATACAGCTATAAATCTATAATCCTCTAACCATTTTTGCTATCAAATAAAGCGAAAAAAAAAAAAAAACACCTAATACAACAATAAAATATACAATAACACTCCACATCCAGTTAGAGAATTTACAAAAAAAAAAAAAAAAATTATTACGGAGTATATATTACATTGCAATAATATATAAAAGGTTGATTTTACATTTTTTTTCCCTCAATTTTAACACCTATTTAACATAGATTTAACAAAATGACCAAAATTGATACAAAATCAATAGTTAAGAGACCAACTTTGGCCAAATTAAAAGTCGAGGACAAAAATTGGTAAAAGTTAATAGTCGATGCCAATTCTGAAATTATCTCTAAAAAAAATTTAAAATAATTTGTACAACCAATATAACCAATTTACTAGAATCAAAAGTTTCCTTGACTGAAAATTCTGATTGATATTAAATTACTAAAGTTTAAAAGTGAAGATACGAGTATAATCAAGGCACAAAAGTTTATATAATTTTTCACCAATAAACCTCATTGATTTAGTATTCACAAGATACAGGGATTGCAAACAATTGTACAAAAGAATACCAGCTCAGTTTATAAGGTATGAAATATGCATGATTTAATGAGGAATATTGAGATCCAGGGTAACAGCAAGTGCATCATCCCTTCTACTTTCATAAATCATCCTTAAAGCCTCACCCAAAACTTCATCTTCTTTGAAAACCTCCTCCATGCACCCATCACCGCCATCGCCACCACTTTCGTCCTCTGAAACCCCGATCAACACAGCCGTTACCCCTCTCATCACGCGCCCCGTTTTTGGTGTTAGCACCTCGGAAACATGCCACACCTAAATGTAACCTGCCTCGGCGGCCCTCAAGTCCCGGAGATTGGCGACCTGTTCTTTCCTCAAGCATACCGTCCCATTTCTCTTTTGATCTGTGAATTTTGCCACTTCCAGCATTTTGTGGTCCACGACGATGTGCCTGAGAACGTGGCGCCTCCACAGTGCATCCATGAAACACTGGTATGCTATTTCCACTCGATCTCTCAGCAACTCGTTTGTTAAGGCGAAGGCTTCGGGATTCAGAGCATTACCCTCATCAACGCTGTTCTCAGCTGGCAGTTCGTAGGAGGAGGACGAGAAGAGGCTCACGCAGAAGATGGAGTCTTTTCCAAGCCCAGCTTCCCATTTTAGCAGAGTTGGATCTTGAGCGTGGAAACATGGTGTCCGGATTTCAAGCCGTTGGATTTCCCTGAATTTCTTCAGGAACCGCACGCCAGAGACAAATGCAACAGAGTCAAATGCGGGGCTAGAGGAAAGCGATGGCAATGATGGGCCAGCGGTGATCTGTCGGAGATAATGGAAGGGCTTCGTAAGCAGGTTGTTCACAAGCAAGTTTAATACATTCTTGGGGAAATTCTTTTGTCTTTCGCCATCTGAAATGGAGGGGTTGGAATAGGAATTAGAATGTGAATCTCGATCAGGAACGGAAAAGGTAACATTGTGGATATTAGGAATAAGGGAGGCAAAGCGTTTGGAGACAAGGTAGCATCTACATAGGCATTTCGCATCCTCTAACCTGTGCAAAATTAAGAGCAAAACTTCATTAGGAAGATCATCGATATGAGCTCCATCTCGATCCTTTTCCCTTTCCCCTTCAAAATTGTCAATTGAAGAATTCTTGTGTTCTAGGTCCTCCATTTTATGTTTCTACCATATAAAACGGAGGGAGAACACAGAAGGGATAACAATATCTCAACCACCCTTTAAAGGGGTGTCCTATTTGAGTGCGGGGTTGAATCTGGATTGACTTAAATCTAACTCATTACTTTTAACATAACAAGTGTATATATAGATATTTCGTTTCACCCCGAGGTGCCCTGAAATTTTTTAAATATTATTTATTTATTAATCAATCTTCATCTCTTATATTCATTCAGAGTTTTAATTTGTTTTACATATTGCCGTTCAATAGTAATTTTATTTTTGAAAGTTAATTAACATTTAATAGTAATATAGAATGTGGTGGAGATACTGGTGGTATTATAATGATTGCATAATTAAATTTATAATTATTTTAATTTACAAGGTTTTGAAAAACTCTTTGTACACATCATTCATAGGCTCTGTTTGGTAGAGCTTATAGCTTATTTTAAATTACAAATAAGCTATAAGCTTGTTTGGTAAAACAAGGAGAGTTTAAAATAATAACTTATTTTGAAACTTCAAAATAAGCTACTGACTTTTTAACTTTTTTTTTCCTTTTTAATAATTTACAAAAATAACATCATCTACCCCTCATTAATTAAAATCCTAATATCTTAGTTTATCCTTTTATATCTTTTTACACTTATTAGCTAATTCAAGAATTAATTTTACCAAACACTTTAATTTTAACTAGTTAGCTTATTAGTTACTCCGTACTAGATTTTCAGCTTTCAGCTAGGCGTGCCAAACAGAAGCCTTTATACTTTATGCTTTATTCTTGTAATTTGATCTTGAGATTTTCTTTCGACCGCCTATGCACTATGCAGCCAATTTTGACATAATTTCTTCAACAAAATTGGATAACTTATCACAAACTCAGACAGTAGAAGAAAACACAGGGAATAACAAATACGGAGTACCTGAAAATGAAACTATGAAAGTGTCATTGGAGATGAATGGTGAGTGTCCCTTTGCTTTCTGATTGTTCTTCTTTTTCATGGATGTATCTAACAACATAGCAGTCTCTAGGAATGGCAATTGAGACTAGAGAGAGATGACTCCATACTGTAAGCTCTTCCACTTCGTCACATAAATATATCCCAACATTGGCCGTGGATCCAACTGAACCACAAAATACATGCTGATCTATAAATTCTATTTAGCTATAAACTCCAATTACGAGACAAGAAAGAAAGACAGAGAAGATGGTACCATAGACAAGAAGTTTAGAAGTTCTTTATTGAAAAGGAGCTCCAACTTACCTCTGAAGTTCATAGCACTGTATGAAGTTACGCTAGCTTGTTAGATACTGTTATTCCCAGAAACCTTAACCTGCAACAAGAGGACCATCAAAAGGGTTGGGAAGTTTCAATCCAAGAACCATATTTCAATCCAAGTTTCAATGAGACTTTCCCTATGGTTCTTAATTACTCGAGTGACTAACAAGACCTATGCAATTTGGGAGATACACACACTAAGGCTAATCACAACCACCAATGAAACAACTCAAGTAAACAAAAATACAAATACCAACCTTGATATGATATGTGGCGTTGGCATCATTAATATTTGCACCGCTTTCTATTTTATATACAAGAATGATCATGACCATTCACCATGCCTCCAACATCCCATGACCACTCACCATGCCTCCAGCTGATAAGAGCACTTCTCAAAACATGGGATACAGTTGGGAGGAACCATAATGTTTATAAGTTGAAAATAAGTACAGGAATTCTTCTTTAAAAAAATTCCAAGGCAATGGTGTTTGGGTTGAAGGTTCCCACGTTACAATTGCTGGATAACTTTTACAAAACTTTGTGACAGAATGTTATGGCCATTTAAACGGGTTTGACTGATGCCACATATTATACTACTTGCCATCCATTTTATTGTCAGCAGGTAGCCAGCAAATATCCTGTTTAGGAGAAAAATTGGTAGGATTAAAACACAAGTTCAGAAGCAAAACACGAAAATGTCATAATATATTGTCCTGTAAAATCAAAACATCATTTATCTGAAACTTTGCATATTGAAAACATTAAACTTTGAGAAAATGGACTTTTAGGCATCTTAGTTGTGAGCAAAATGATAAGGTTCCATTTATACTCATTTGAAAGGCAAAACTGTTTTTACTTCATTTCAATTCATTCTTTTGGATCAGGTTCATAATGTCACTCTTAATAATTTAACCTGAATTCAAAAAAATATTAAGAGAAAACAACGGCATATTTGAACAACCCAAAAAACCCGCAACAGTAACAGTAATAAAGATGAAATAATTATATTTCTCGAATTAGATAGTAAATGGAGTGAGAAGTTGCTAACCATGTCACACAGACTCTTAGAGAGTTCAAGTGCGTTCTCCCATTGATTTGCCAATATAAGCCCTTTGATGAGGTTAACAAAGATGCTCATTTCTGGAATTTCACCTTTCTTTATCATGTCCGCATATACCTCAAATGCTTTATCAACTTTTAGATTTAGACAAAGGTTCTCAATTAAAGACGCATAAATATTCTTGTCACGATATGAGAATGAAGAAGATGATGAAATTTCTTTATGTAGGTCTGCAGCCACTTCCAGCCTTCCAGCTTTGAGAAAGCTATCAATCAAAATCCTATACACTGGAAAAATGGAAATAGAACTGTTATTGCTCATTTCCTCCAATAAGCCAAGACTGATTAAGTACTCTCGGTTGAAGCCTTCAACAATCTTATGATAGCTTTCCATATGTCTCGGCCAATATGTTTGTTTCATCTCCTCCAGTAGTTGGACAGCCTCATCCAGAAGCCCAGCAGAACAACAGTGCTTGATTGTGACCACATACGTTATGTAATTTGGTGCACAACCCTTACAACTCATTTGTTGGATGAGGTCAAGGCATTTTTCAACTTTACCAGCTTTACCAAAGCCATCTATCATGGCAGTATATGTCACAACATTTGGCTGACAACCCTTCTCTTCCATCATCAACATAAGCTTGTAAGCTTCATCCGTCTTTCCAACTTTACATAGACCATCTATCATCTCTGTGTAGATAACAACATTTGGGGCGCAAGAACTTTCAAGCATTTTAGACAAAACTTTTATAGCAAGATCCAAGTGTTTATCCTTAAAAAGCCTATCAAGAAAAGAGCTGTATGTAAAAACACTTGGATCATATCCTCGATCCAACATTCTGGAAAATACTTCCTGTGCTTCATCTATCTTTCCTACCTTGCAAAACCCATCAATTAGTGCATCATAAATATGAATATTTGGTTCTTGTCCTTCTGCTGAAATCACATCCAAAAGGTCACGAGCATCTTTTACCTTATGCGCTTTGCACAGGCCATCCACTAAAGCACCATATGTAACAAGATTTGGCTTTTCAGTACCGTCCATATCTGTCTTGAAGTACATATCTACTTCAGAAGTGTTAACACTTCCCTTCATCTTTGCATAGATCTGGCAGGCCTTCTCTACATGTCCTGCTTTGCAGTAGCCATCAATCAAAGCAGTAAAGGTCACAACATTAGGAATACATCCTTCAGACAACATTAATTCAAAGAGCTGGTTTGCTTCAGAAATCTTCTTTTGTTTGAGGTATGCATGTAAAAGAGCCGTGTAAGTCACTACATTGGGCATACAGCCCTCACTTCTCATCTCATCAAACCAGCTACGAGCCTGTTGAATTAGGCCAGCTTTGCAGAAACTATCAATTAATATTGTATATGTATAAACATCAGGAACAAGTCCATTCTTTTTCATTTCTTGAAACAGCATGAATGCCTTGTCTATTTTCGAGGCATCACAAAGGAAACCTATAACTTTAGAGTATGTGCTAACATCGGGTATAAAACCCTTTTTCATCATTTCATGAATTACATGAAAAGCGTCCTCAAATTTTTGGAACCCACAAAGACAACGGACAAAATTGCTGACATTGACTTTATTCAGTACAACCCCTCCATCAAGCATTTCCCCATAAATTTTTTCAGCCAATTCTAGCATTTCCTTGCTTGGTAATTCTTCATTGCCACATATACCTCCTATCAATATATTATACACCACATAACCAGGTTGGCATCCACAATGGTCCATTTTCTTGAGTAATTTATAGGCATATGAATAATCCATAGATCTGCAATAAGCATGAACAAGAGAATTAAATATCTTGCGGCTTGGACAGCAACCTTCTAGAATCATCATATTAAGAATTCTCTTACACCTACCCAGTTTTCTTTGGTTCAAACACGCACAAAGTAAAGTCTCATACGTTATTCTATTAGGGACGCATGAACTAGATCGCATTCTATTCAAAAAATCCATAGCCTCCTCAAAAAAGGAACCTTCACACAGCCCAGAAATCATGGAAGTATACGTCACAGTATCAGCCACCAAGCCTTCCTTCTCAATCAAATCAAGGGCTTCTCTCCTTTTCCCACCCTTGCACAACGAACGCGTAAAGCAATTCAGTGTATGCACATCCATCTTAAACCCCAACCCCGACATCTCCCTGTAAATCAAAGTCGCACTATCCAACTTCCCCGCTTGCAGAAAAACCTGGATTAAGGCATTGTATGTGACTCTGGAGGGCTTGTACCCAAAATTCTTGAGCCTCCCTAGCTCTTCCAACGCCAAATTCCACAAACCGTTCCGGCAGCACTTTAGGACCAAAACATTAAGCAATTTCCCCAACACCTCCTTATCATCATCCATAATATCATGGAGAAAATGCTCAGGCACAGCCGCATTCATTTCGCTACTGGGTCTACTTACAACAACAAGATCAACTAAAGCATCATAAACAGCCACATTATGACTATACCCAATCTGCCTACCGGCCCACATGAAAAACTTCACACCCAATTCAGCATTCCGAATCTCTCTCAAAACCCTAACCACCAAATCCGGGTTCAGCTTCTCCCTAAACTGCCTAAGACTTTTATCCCCCAACCCGCCATTCTCCCTAAGAACACTTATAATTGAAATGGCAACATCTTCAACACTATCAGAAGTAGACTTACCCTGCAAGGAGTCCTTTAAAAAAGCGAACTCTTGGGGTGAAAACGAATGAGACTCACTTTGATCCTCGTCCGCGACCAGTCCAGGGAGTCTAGTATGGTCATCGTCACCACGGGAGGAAGACTTAAACGCATCCAAGAGGGGCGGCGGCGTCGCTTTCCGGCAGAATGAACGGAGAAGTCGTAGATGAGAGAGAGCATTTCGCCTGCTCATTCTCCGGCGACTGTGGTTCCGAGCAGGGTTGCCAAGCTAAATTACATTACAGACAGTACAGCAATATTGGACGAAAACTTAGGAACAAAGACGTTTGAGCCCAAATATTTTACATTGGTCATACCTTATAAAAATTCGGCCCAATAACCATACCCATATTTGGGCAAATTATTTTGTGCACTCTCCAAAATTCATTTAGTCGTGAACCTTCAGTATATAAATTGTGAACATTCAGTAAAAGCATCCATAATAGTGGAGTTTTTTTGTGATTTTTGAAGAGTTTTTGTAAGTGTGATTAGGAAAGAAAATATAAAGGAAGAAAAAGAAAAGGCAAAACACAAAAATATTTTTATTAATAGTATAGATATTGTTTTTACCTTTCCTTATCTGATTAGGACTATTTGTATTCATAGTAAATATTTATGTTTATCATTCCTTATCTGACTAGTACTACTTTATCCCTATAAAAGTCCCTACGTATACTTTAGTTTAACATAACCATTCTTACTATACTTATTCTCTCACCCAAAACATTCCTAAAAGTAAATCGCCCAATTGTTACATTAGCTGGGACCACTACATCAGACGATAGGGAACGCATTCGTTTCCACTTTCCCATTCTCAATCATCATACCAACCCAATCTTTCATATCAGATCACAGCTACAATCCCTAGCTTAATTCATTTTTTCCTTCGGCAACAAACATAAACCTTGAGCCATTTCTCTATCTATATGGCTTCTCATACTACGCCATGCATTGCAGCTTTATCATGTTTGCTTTTGCTTCTCTCCTCATTCACGCAATGTCAAGCGCAGCTCTCCCCTACATTTTACGACAACACATGCCCTAACGCTCTAAACATCATTCGCACTGCCGTAAGGCAAGCCGTGTCCAGTGAGCGTCGCATGGCCGCTTCCCTGGTTCGTCTACATTTCCACGACTGCTTTGTCCAGGGTTGTGACGCTTCCATCTTACTGGAAGAGTCACCAACCATTGAGAGCGAAAAGACGGCGTTGCCTAACCTTGGCTCTGTCAGGGGTTACGACGTGATAGAGGCTGCGAAACGCGAGTTAGAGAAAGCTTGTCCTGGTATTGTATCTTGTGCTGATGTATTGTCGGTGGCTGCACGTGATGCCACTGTTGCTGTGGGAGGTCCGTCTTGGACAGTGAAGCTGTGAAGAAGAGATTCCACCATGGCTAGTTATACCATAGATCTCCCTAGCCCGTTCGCTAATCTGGATAGGCTTATATCCAGCTTTGCAAGTAAAGGCCTTAATACAAGAGACATGGTTGCTTTGTCTGGTGCACATACTCTCGCCCAAGCTCAATGCTTCCTATTTCGCGATAGAATATATGGCAACCGTACTGACATTGATGCCGGTTTTGCTAACACTAGAAGACGGAATTGTCCAAAAGACACCGAAAATGGAAATTTGGCACCCCTTGATTTGGTGACACCGAATTCCTTTGATAACAACTACTATAAGAACCTATTGCAAAAGAAATGTCTTCTTCAATCGGATCAAGTTCTATTCAGCGGTGGAGCAACTGACAGTATTGTTTCAGAGTACGCCAGGAGTCCTCAAGCATTCCAAGCAGATTTTGCCTCAGCAATGATTAAAATGTCTGAAATTCAGCCGCTCACAGGTCAAAGTGGGATCATTAGGAAGGTTTGCGATGCTTTGAACTAACTTCATTTCTTCAATTTAGTTTTCCTCTCAATCAATTTAATTAATTGTATTTCGTTTCTTCACAACTGTACTGTAGTCATTGATTCATATTTTAGATTATATATCTACAACGCAACATGTACGTTTCTTTTATTGAACATTATTCTAACTAATTGAAGGTTACGTTATTGATTGTCAACAAAGTTTTCTACAAATTACAATTAAAAGATAGAATTTAGTTTGTTAAGTATTTTACTATATTATATTCTTAGATTTATTTGTATCATACAAGCCTCTAAATACAAACTATACAATTTTTGTCTTACGGACGGACCAAAACCCAAAATTTCTGTTCGTCTGAGGGACGGGGTTGTTTTTTTGTTCTGTTTTTTTAATATATAAATTAATTCTATATAAAATTATTACAATAAAATTAAAAATAAATTTTTAATAGGGTAATTGCCACACCCAAAAAACGTGTTCATTTAAATTTAGAAACTTAATTTAAGTTAATTTTTAATTAGATTGCATATTTACTGTTTTGCATGTAATTTGATAACCTGTTTAAACCTTATTATTATTATTTGCTTTTTTAAACAATTTTTTTTTTAACATTGCTTTATTTAACAATATAGGGCTCTATCGCATTCAACTCTTCTAACTTTTGATTATTATTACTTATATAATAAAATTTAACCATGAATCTGAGCATTACATTAATTCCCCAATTTTAGTTGTAACATAAAAAAAAAAAAGAAAAAGAAAGTATTAATTTCAGACTAGTTAGGGGATTGAAAGTGATGGACCACTGTGTAACAATTCAGTTCAGAAATCTATCCCTCATCATCACATTGTGCCTTCCGTTTCATAAGACATTATTGTAATAACATTACAAAATGATGTGATTTGTAATAAGCATAGCTAGTATGAACTGATGTCCTTTCTACCCATCAGTGCAATGAATTTATCCCTAAACACCAAAAGAGGGCATTTGTGAATCAAATTGGATCCACTGTAAGCCTCTTTTAGGAATACACTACTCTTTACACCTTTATTTGTAATGTAAAATATACCGTGTTGTTTGATCAAGCAAAGTAGGAGTTTGGCTGGCAAACGATATTCAGAATGGAATGCCTCGAGTTGAGCAGACGTGAGCCGCTTCTCCATAGTCAAACTCAGGAGTTCATGAAGCACGCCCACCACTCTTTTCCGAGCTTTTGGATCAGCAATGTCGAATCTCCTAGCGTTCAAGTATGGAGATGGGAACTCCATCTTCTGCCATCTCACAACTTCCTCGAGGTAACTCTTGTTTGGCCTGAATCCAGCAGGGAAACTAAAGTGAAATGCAAAAGGGCCAGAAAAGTTCCCGTCTTTGGATGTTCTTGTTGGCTTTATACCCGCCTCTTCCAACTTCGATTCCCTTTCACACGCCGATCTTTCCTCCCTGGCAGTGACTGCTAATGAAGAATCCCAATTCTCCAAGTGAAGATAATCCCTACCATTAACACTTTTCACCAAGAAAAATTCTGGGTATTTTGAGATCAAAGAATTTTTGTAGTCAGCAGGCAACCCCAATTCATTTTCAATCAAATCAATATTTCCCAATGGCACCCGACAATCAACTGACAACATTAACAACTTGCACAGATTCTTAATCAGAATGGGCTCCATTTCCACTCTCACTTGGCCTTCTTCCGCTGGAATTTCTTTAGCTTTTCTACTCAGCATAACCGCACCAGCACAAGTGACATAGAAAATTGTAGGGTACTTTTCAATCACATTCATGAAATTCCATTTCTGAACAAACCCAACTTCCTTCTCAAGGTCCCTCAGAAGGAGGCTCTGGTTTCTTTGAGACTCGATTATGGATTTTAGCTGTAGAATCAATGACGGCTTTTTCTGAAGCTCCATAACTCGGTCCAGCTCATCAACTCTATGGTAAATTTTCTTCTTGGGTCTCCCTCCACCCATTTTGTACATGGTTTGTAACCACATGTGAGGTGATTTCCTAAGTGAAGCTGGTCTGAATATTTCAAACATCTGTTTCGAATCATGGTTAGAACACAAAAAATATAAGACAAATAAGCCTGCAAAGAATTTGTTTCTCAATCACGATTCAAACAGTAAGATATAAAAACTACTTTAGTTTGGGTGATTGGTTTGACTAAATTGTTTTACCCCCTCTTATGGAGTTTTACCCACTTAGGCAAACATTACACTCAAGAGTCAAAGGTCTATCATTGATAAGAAAAAGAAACGAGGTTTCAGAATTTTATATTGAGGCTAACACCAAATCAGCAACACCTCTGGCTTAACTTGTATATACAGCTAATACAGCTATCAGTGAAATGCAGTTCTGTTCATTCAGAATTTCATGTGGTTTTCAGAATTATTAATTTGCTTAAGTAGGCAAACTCAGTTTGTCAGAAATATCCATTAAAAGCAACAATAGCTTAAAAGATCTGTAGACATAATTTAGAAAGGAACAAAAAAGAGAAACTTACACTCCACTTCGGAGGACAGATGAAGGTGATCGAGACATCGGAAGAGACAAGCAACAATCGCGACTTCGGAAGAGAGAAGCAGACGATCGGCGATTAACGGAAGAGAGAAGCAGATTATCGGCGATTCACGGAAGAGAAAAGCAGTCAGATCGCGATTTCGGAAGAGAGAAGCACGCACTTAGGAAGAGAGAAAAATGAGGGTTGCAGCCGATCATTTCGGACGAAGGAAGCAGCGAAACCTTTTTTTTTTCTGCAAAAAAAAAAAAAAAAAAAAAAAANAAAAAAAAAAAAAAAAAAAGGTTTTGGTATAGGTATGTGCTGGCCTGCTGGGCAATGTTATGGAAGTATTTTGGGCCAATTAAATTACAAATATATATACCTTTTGGGCCTAGATTAACAAGTGACATTATCCCATAAGAATTTATCATAAAAGTTTTTTTTTAAAAAAAACTTATCATAAAAGTTAATTGGTTGACTGCTCTGTGATTTTCGAGTTTATTGAGGACGGAAATTACGAGAGACAAACTAATAATAAGTGATGGTGTGGTGGTGGTGATGGTGGTGGTTGTGGTAGTGTCAATGGTGATGGTGGTTGTGGTAGTGTTGAAGGTGATTTTTGTGGTGGTGGTAATAATAATTTGAAAACTAGAAAAGATATGAGATAAAAGATAAACATTGAAAAATAAAGAATTCATAAAATATCTTCCGACTAAAATTTAGGAAGACATTTTTTGGTCAAATTGAATATTTTTTTTTACTGTAATAAATATTTTTCTTTAACTTTATTTTCTTTCAATACTCATTGAAAGTCATTTTTCAAATTTTCAAACGGAAGCTTAATGGTGCCAAGTTTGACTCCCTGTGAGAATTGTATATTAGTCTTATAATTTTGAGCCAATTAGTTATAGACAACTTAAATTAGGTTGCCTTCTCATAATTTTTTCACCATGATAATTGCATATAAGGTAAGTTTCATAGTTTAACTTATAATGCGTCTTTAAGTAGTGGATATGAACTTTTCTGGTATAAAATAGGGGAATAAACGAGCTGAGCCGAATTCGAGCCTAGGATGGCTCGAACTCAAGCTCGTTAAGGAAGGCTCGACTCGAGAACCGATGCTCGAGCTCGAGCTTGAATTCGATCTATATGGCTCGTGAGCAGCTTAGCGAGCCACGAGCCTAACACATTAGAGCTCGAGCTCGGCTCGATTATTAAACGATCTGCTCGAGCCGAGCGGCTCGCGAGCAACTCGGTTCATTTACACCCCTAGTATAAAATATAAGGAAATAAAGTGGGGCCCATCGAGGTACAACCATTATTACATGGACCATGGTCCACACAATTATGTGGACTATAAATAAAAAGTACATTATTTTTTACATAAAGTACATTATTTTATATACTATCAAATAATATACTTTCTGTATCAAAATAATGTACTTTTAATATATTAAAAATATATTATATATTCATGATCTACATAACTATGTGGACCATGGTCTACACAATAATTTGCCGACTCATCATACAGAAAATAAAATGTTGGGTTGGCCCGCTAAAATAATTAAATGGCAACCCTCTATACAACATTACAACTCCAGCAAATGCCAGAGAAGTAGCCCACAAGTTAAGATTACACCTCACACTTGTGTCATTGTGTGTACCATCCTTGCATTTCATTTTTTCTTTTTACCGGAAATGAAATCTGCAATCTCTCAAATCTAATTAGAGTATATGTTTAATAGTTTCATTATTTACAATGTAAATTTTTTCCTTGGATTATTATTGAAGTGACTAATTTAGTTCATAAGATTTTAATGAAATCATAATGTTATACGAAAGTGAAATTAAATCTCTAAACTTTAAATAAGTGTAATTAAATATTCGAAACTGTCAAAATGAGTCAAATAAATTTTATTTACCGCCTATAAAATTATCGTTGTTGACCACTATTGACCACCGTTGACCGAAGAAATGAAAATAAATAATACATTTAGAAAACAAAAAACATGTAGGAAATGGAAAAGTGAATCCTGATGTATCGTGCAACATGATGTATATATTACAACACACTCAATAAATTATTGATTAGTCTATTGGTTGATCATATAATAATTATATAATCATGAGATGAGTATCTCTACAAATACAAAAATGAATTTGTAATTTGAGTGTCCCGATTCTTATTTGAGCCGTAAGTCTATAATACTGATTAAATTGACCTAACTCGCATTGGCTATTGGTTAAAATTGAATAATGTGTATTCATTTTAGTTAAAAGTTTAAATTATTAGTTGAGTGTGATAGCCGGTTACTTTTTGGCAGGTCACACGCAACATGTGTATTCCAAATCCAAAACCTTTTACATGAATTTGTCTTTAATATCAAATTAAATAATGAATTAAATAATGTTTTGAATTTTAACTAAAATTTAAACTGATAATTATATTATGCATTTATATATTATATATTATATGTAAAAATAATTGTGGCCCAATGTATATATTTGCATCTAACGATTTGAAAGATAATCTGCACACGAATATGATTTGAAAAAGAGATGTTTAATTAAAGTGTATAATGTGTCATACTCGAGTGATTATTGCCTAAATGACGTTTGACAAACATGCGGATTTTGGACTCATTCTATTATAATTATTGCATTAGGTCAATCAAATACCATTCATGAGATTGTGACATATGTGTGTGTTTTATACTTATGTAAAGATTAGAAAGTGAATATGATATGTTTTATATTTTGTGGTATTAACTTATTCTTTTAATTTGGACTATAAGTGAGTTAATTTTGATTTTGTTGTTAGGTGACTACTTCGAGGATTAAGTTTAGTATATTGATAGTTGGTTTTTCTTTTTCCAATTGAATGTTTGAAAAGTATCATTTTTTTTAAAAATAAAAATCTTTGATTTGTAGAATTATTATAATGTAATTTAATTTATTTAAAAAAGAAATTGAAGACCCACCATTTGATCCGTATTTAATACTCTAAATTCACCATTAATAGAACAAATTTGATAAGATTATGTACCTCTAGTGGATGCGGACGAAAATTTTTAAATTCAGCTTTGGTGGATTGAATACGAATTCACTCCAAATCCGTCTCCATCGACTTTGCAAATACCTCTATTTCTAACAGATTCCAACTCATAACCTACTCATATACCAATTATCAAGATCAAATGTTTTAAAGTTTACACATATACTATTTTTTTAAAAATAATTTTTAATATAACGGTAAACGTTTGATGGTTAACACAAATCTTCATTGAATTGTTTAAGTGCATAAAAAAAGATTCAATCGAGTAAAATGAATTGGTACTGAAAAAAAAAATGAAATGGATCTGGTAACATGAATCAAATATAAAATTACTCTTAAAAAATCATTAATTTATGCCGAAGACATTTCAAATGGCAAAATCTCATACGGAGTAAAAAATAAATAAAAATTAATGATTGTTTTGGTCTCTCGATTATACTGTAATTATTAAATTGGTTATTGATTATTAATTTTGACTAATTAAATCTCCGACTATTGATGTCGTAATCATTTTAATCTTCTGTAATTATGAAATTGGTTACAAAATTAATAATTAAGGATTTAATTGATTAAAATTGATGATAAAGACTCGAAAACTAATTTAATAATTACGTCGAGAAGCCAAAAGAGTCATTAATTCAAAAAAAAAATACCAAACGATGCAACTGCAAAGGAATTAAGAAAATGCAGAGTGGCTGGCACTGCATCTGGGTACTGTACCATGAAATTAAAAGTAAACCAACACGTAGGAAGTATGTAGCAGCAGAGATCCAAGCTTTGAAATCGTGGCCGCACATCAACTCTGACTATACCCGACCAATCCAACCACTCCGACCGCCCGACCCAAACGTTATTTTGTGGTTGGCGCAATGCGTGAGCCTCATCCTTCACGCCCACAAAATTATTGGCGCATAAGGACCATCCGCCCGCCCTATTTTACTCCGAAATTTTCTCTAACCATCTCACTTTTTAAATGATTATATTTTGGCACTTCTACGCATTATTTGCAAAACAACAAAAAAATAATTATAGCATGCCGAGAAGTTATCGCAGTTAACCAAAAGTTAAGAGTTCAATCATTGATTTTGAGTATGAAGCAATCTTAAATTTTCAGGTCAATTGTCTCACCTAATAGGGGTGCATATAATTTAACTATAAATTATTCGATAAGAACGATCTAACTGTTTTAATCTCATTATCACCATATTAACCGTTTAAACCATATTGCTTTCTCACATACGTGCACCAAACCACTACCATGATATTAGAAAATCATCTTCACCAACAATATAATAGTCCCACAAGAAGTATAATTAGTTGAGTATAATGAGCTCAAAATTGATTAATTCTTCACACTCCATTGCAATGGATACACTTCACCTGCATGGTGGATAAGAGGGCTTGCTTCGCTGGTTGTCACGCAATTTGCACTTTTGAGTGGGTAAAGTAAGGAATTACAAAGATATGTGAACTAAATTACATCCCACTAATGAGTAATGATCATATATATAAAACTCAAAATTTTGCATTCCGCTAAAGTATATCTTGAACTCCATGAATCCACTCACAAACTTATGAGAAAATAAATTGTGTCAATTTAATTTCAGAACATACTCAACGCCAAATTGTACAATTATATATGTATATAAGGAGTTCAACATAAGGCTAAACACCTAATATTCATGGCAAGAATTAAATCCTAGCCTAATACCAGAAGCAATTCTTAAATGAAAAATTTCACCACTAATGAATATCATTGGGCATGATCCTATATTCCTATGTATATTCTTTTGGCTCTATATATATGTCTGTGGAACCCACTGTCGGTTTTCTTATTGAAAATTTTAGGTTGTTTTTTTTTTTGAAATTTTAGGTTGTTCTTTTTGGTAGTTTTTGTGGATTTACATTATTAGTGGACAATCGTGTGGAATGGGGAAAAACTAAAAAAAAGTGTGATTTGGTTGGAATTTTGGATGGGTAAGAGTGAGTTTGGGGTAAAGATCATATAATCAATCAATATTGAAACATAAAACTTCATACATACCCAAGCTAATTTAAGTTCTTCCTTCTTTCTTTCTTCTTTTTTCATATAATCGACGACAAAAGAATTAATTTCTAAACTAGCCCATCAACTAGTGATTACTGAGTGAATAATGCATATATACCATGATTCATGAATGATAGTAAATATACTCCAGGACCGGTCGGATACACTCCAGATCCGGTCCGAGGATGTTGTGGTCGGGAGCTCGGCGGTCGGGAAGACCGAGGTGAGGTCGGTCATCACGGGCCGAACAGTACCCCCGACTGATCCGCGACATGTCGTGCCAACAGCTGCCACGTACTCTTTCCCGCTTGGGCGAAGAGCGAGGCGGGCGCATGCGCGCCACGTTCCCGCCATGCCGGAGGCCCGACGACCACGCCTTTTCTCCTTATAAATAGCGCATTTATGAGGAGAGAGATGATCTTTTGGCTGTTTCTAGACTAAGACTTAGAGAGAGCTCGGACAGTAGGGAAGCCCACTGCCGACCTGCCGAGCCCTTTGAACCCTTACTTAACTTGTAACCGGGTTTGGATCCTTGAGGCAATAAGAGATCGTATTTTCCGGTTTTACTTGGTATTCGTATTTAGCAGTATCAATGAACTATTGAAATTCTATTTTTTTTCATTGAATTTAACCGTCATTTAATAGTTTTCCTAATGGAGGATCAAAAATTCAAAGTAATTAATAAGTACAAAATTAAGGATTGCCTTGTGGTCAAGCGGCATAGCGGTTGCCCTCCCCAGTGAGGACGTTGGCTTGTTGTGCTAAAATAAGTACAAAATTAACACTCAAATGATCAAAATAAATAACTTTTAAAATCAATAATAAAATTAAGGATATATGAACCGTCCAAGGATCAAATAAGGAATTAGCCCTAAATTATAATTTATAAACTAAAAAAAGTTACTCCGGGTCGGAGTATCATTTATTTAATATATTGAATATATGTATTTTTAAATACGTATATTTAGTTATGGAAGACAATATTTGTGAGACGAAAAGTACAGTAACACTACCCACTATCTAAATAAAGTGATGTATATACTGTGCAACTTACTTTCTAAACTCTTCTTCTTCTTTTTTGGACCGGGTCGGGGTATGGTATATTTCTGATTACATATATACCATTTACATTTACCCGTAAATAACGCAATCAAATGATCAAAATAAATAACTTTTAAAATCAATGATAAAATTAAGGATATATGAACAGTCCAAGAATCAAATAAGGAATTAACCCTGAATTATAATTTATAAACTAAAAAAAGTTATCATTTATTTAATATATTGAATTTATATATTTTTAAATACGTACATTTAATTATGGAGAACAATATTTGTGAGACGGAAAGTACAGTAACACTACCCACTATCTAAATAAAGCGATGTATATACTATGCAACTTACTTTCTAAACTCTTCTCTTTATTTTTTGGACCGGGTCAGGGGTATATTTCTGATTACATATATACCATTTACATTTACCAGTAAATAACGCAATGTATGGCTCACAATAATCACACATTGTCACATATACTAATTAATGGGGAATGGTTGTGTTGTTGTGTGTGTTAAAAGCACAAGGCCTTTTTGGTCAGCCTCCAAATTAAAGCATAGCATCATATATTAGTGATTTGTCTAACCACCACAAAAAGTGTGTGTAAGCAATTAACCAACCCGTGCATGGCCACCAAACCAAACACACCCCTCATCAACACACCATATATCCATCAATTACTGCTGGCAGCTAACCTTTGCATTGCTTCATTAATGTCTTCAACTGTTCTATTTTGATGAGAGAGAGAGAGAGAGAGAGAGAGAGAGAGATCTCACGATGAGGCCAGATAAAAGTGAAAGCCCCAGCTACCAGTTATCCACCCGCCACCCTTCCCTTCTTCATGCAAATATTTATGGCTATTTAATTAAGTTGTTAAATTTTGTTTACTCATCATTTACTTTTAATGTAATCTTCTTTTTTTTTTTTTGGTAATAAGAAAAACATGCGACAACTACTCGAAAGTACGCATGGAATAAACTTCATTTTTGTGTAATAGTATGTAAACCACAATGAAAGGTAAACCGCAACATAAAGATATTATATGACGAGTTCGATTGAGAGGATGCTGGTTTTCTCTAACATTGTATTCCTTGTTAATATAACATTGTATTCCTTGTTAATATTACTTTATATGACTGGTTAATAAAAAAAATTACGATTTCTGAATAAGGTTCAAATTGACCCCTGAAAGTAAGCCACTTAACACTCTAAATGTATACAATTTCACTTGATAGCAGGTCACCATTCATTTCTTTTGCTTATAATTAAATTAATTTTTATTTAAAAATTATTTAAATAATTTTGTAATTTAAAAAAACTTTAAAAAAAATGCCTTCGGCTAGGCCACCCCCTCCTTCGTCAATCTGTCTTCGTCAGAGATGGCGTCTCCGATTGGAGAGGATGAGAAGCTCTTCGTCTCTGACCGGGGACGAAGACAGGTCCTCCTGCAGAGACGAAAGAGGGGGAAGGGGGTGGCCGGCGGTGCCATCTCTGACAAAGACCCCCTGTCTTCGTCTCCCGTCAACGAAGGAGTGGTCCATGGTATAAGGATTGCCTCCTGCCTTCGTCTTGATATGCTTAGAGACGAAGGGGGAGGAGTGGGTTTTTTTTTTTTTTTTTTTTTTTTTTAAATTAATTTTATTCAAAATTATTACAATGAAATTAAAAATAATTTTTTAATAGAGTAATTGCCACACCAAGAAAACATGTCCATTTTAATTTAATTCCATGACTTTGAATTATTTAAGGACTTAAATTTAAGTTATTTTTTAGTTGGATTACACATTTACTGTTTTGTATGTAATTTGGTAATTTATTTAAACCTTATTATTTTGTTTTTAAACAATGTTTTTTACATTGCTTTATTTAACAATATATGGCTCTATCGCATTCAACTCTTCTTACTTTTGATTATTATTTAACCATGAATCTGAGCATTAATTCCCCCCAAATGCACCAATGACATGGGATTCCCCAATTTTAGTTGTAACATAAAAAAGAAAAAGAAAAAGAAAGCATTAATTTCAGACTAGTTTGGGGATTGAAAGTGATGGATCACATTGTGCCTTCCCTTTCTTAATAACATATTATTGTAATAACATTTTGCCGTTACAAAATGATGTGATTTGTAATAAGCATAGCATTATATTAATTAATTCAATTAAATGAAAACATTTAATGTGAATAGATATAGCAATTCCAACCAACCTGGATTTATCTTGCATTGCACGAGTTAATATTTTAGGTGATAGTTGATAATAGGTTGGGTGAATTTAAAAAATTAAATTCAAATCGAGATTGAGTTAGGGACATATTTTATATAAGGAGTACAAATTTAGCATATAACCCTAATTCCAGTATTTTATTATTCCCTACAAGTTTATCATAATTATAACTCTAGTAGTAGCCGAGCATTTATATTCGGTGGGTTGGAAGTCGGGAAACAAGATTGTCAAAAGGCATTCGGGGTTTGAGTGGCTTGAATATATGATTAAAGGTTTGAAGCCATATGTATATAACAACATTATTTGAAGAGATGGCAAGAATTTGATCAAAGTTCGACTGAATTCATTTGGTGAGAATTGAATAGCATGCACTCTCATTCTTTAAGGGATGTTGGGAGTTCAAACTCTTTTGTATGAAAAATCAATCTGATAAGCACTTTATCCCTTAATTAAACGGTCCGGTGTGAATGAAAATTAATCTGAATATGATACTGGTTTAAAAATCTCTTCTGGGTGTGCTCTGGCCTGACAAAAAAATAGATTAAGAATTGACATTATCCCATAAGAATTTATCACAAAAGTTAATTGGTTGACTGCTCTGTAATTTTGGAGTTTATTGATGACGGAAATTACGAGAGATTTGATTCCTCATGGCTGCCGGTCTCACCCATAATGCAACAAACAACAATAACAACAACAACACGGTAATATTGCACCAAAATATAATACACATCACGATTCTCACCACTGATCCATAAATTAAAATTTTAAAATACTCTCAAACCGGGGATATATTGGATGATGGATCCAAAGTTTTTCCCTCTCCGACGAATCCTCTCTCTCTCTCCAAAAACAATTCCGTTTCATTCAGCACCCCCTACCCCCTACGCATTCTCTTCACGTCCATAAACAACTGGAAAAAGACGATAACAACAAGCTTTTAAATAACACCCACTAACAGTTTCACTGTTTCAAGGCATTTTTATGGGTCCTCTCACTCCCTCTGACGCCCATTCACGTGCCATTTATGCCATGTGTCCCTCAAATCGAGCTCCCAACAAATAATTTGCGTGTCGTGTCGTGTATTGTGGGCTGAATCTCCCTCAATTTCAAAAGAGAAAAAAAAAAATAGTATTACGTGTTCAGAGTGGTAGTGGTTGTCATTTTGGTGTTTTTGGTTCCTCTGGGCACTAGAGTGAGGGAGTGAGAAATGAGAATAGCCCACAAGGCCACAAATTTATGTTAAAGTTGAGGGCTTTCACTCCTTTCAGCTCTGTTGTTTGAGGTCAAAGAGAAAGTGAAGGGGGAGCTACAGTGATAGTGACAGTCAAGTGAAGGGGCATTTTGGTTTTACATTACAGTCTACACTGGATTTGGCCCCAATGGGGATAGGAATGGGGGACAGAGCTCCATCTCCATCGTCATCGTCGCCTGCTAGCCTCACGCCTATTCTTCTTAGATCTGGAGATTCGGTTCTTGATAATGATCTTCCCCTGATAAAGCTAGACTTTCTCTTGGATCTTTCGCATTCTTTTGGCTACAATACTTGTACTGTACTGTACTGATTTCAGTTTGAAACGATTTGAGCTTTTTTCTTCTTTTTTTTCTCCGCATTTTTGTTGTTATTGCCGTAGATGGGTCGTTTCAGCTCATTAGCGTTGTTGTTGGTGGGTTTTTTGGTGTTTCTTGATTTTCCGGCGGTGAGTTCCGGCGCCAGCGCCGGCGACGGTGACGCTCTTTTGGCGTTGAAATCTAGGGTTGACCCGTCGGGGGTTTTGGTTGGTTGGTCGGAGAAGAATGTGGGGAGTTTTTGCCGGTGGGAAGGTGTGAAGGAGTGTATGAATGGGAGGGTTACTAAGCTGGTGGTTGAGCGGCTCAACCTGAGCGGCGCGCTGGATGGGCCGAGCCTGAGCCGGCTGGATCAGCTCCGAGTGTTGAGCTTCAAGGACAATTCTCTCTCCGGGGAAATCCCTAGCCTCGCCGCTCTCCCCAATCTCAAATCTCTCTTCCTCAACAACAACTTCTTCACCGGCGGATTTCCGGCGAATCTCACGCTCCTCCACCGCCTCAAAGTCATCGTCCTCTCCGGGAACTCACTCTCCGGCGAAATCCCGCCCTCGTTGCTCCGTTTATCGCGCCTCTACGTGCTCTACTTACAAGACAATCAGTTCACCGGGGAAATCCCGCCGCTGAATCAAACAAGCCTGAGATTCTTCAACGTCTCCAACAACCAGCTCTCCGGCAAAATCCCGACTACTCCGGCATTGACCGCGTTTAACCAGTCGGCATTCTCCGGAAACCTAGAATTATGCGGCGTGCAAATAAACAAAGCCTGTCCAAATTCCGGCCCTTCTATCACTCCATCCTACCCGATTATCCCTAGAAACGAGCCAAATCACCGGAAGAGGAACCGGAATCGGAAATTGGTGCTAATAATCGTTCCAATTATCGGTGGAATTTTGCTATTATGTCTCGCCGCGGCCGTTCTGATAATCTGTCTGAGAAGGCGAGGGAGGAAGATCGGCGAAGTGAAGAGCAAAGCGGCGGCGGAGGGCGGCGGAGGAGGAGGAGAAGAGGGGAGCGGCGGCGGTGACGGCGGCGGCAGGGAGGGTAATAATGGCGGAAAGCAAGGGTCGTTTTCGTGGGACCAGGGTGGGGGAGAAGGAGGTCTAGGGGCATTGGTGTTCTGCGGACCAGGGGATCAGCAAATGAATTACACCTTAGAGGACCTGTTGAAGGCCTCAGCTGAAACCCTAGGGAGGGGCACAATGGGAAGCACATACAAGGCAGTCATGGAATCCGGCTACATTGTGACGGTGAAGCGCCTCAGGGAGTCGAGATACCCCCGGCTCGAGGAATTCAGGCGCCACGTCGAGATTCTCGGGAGGCTTAGACACCCGAATTTGGTCCCCCTTCGGGCGTATTTCCAAGCCAAGGAGGAGCGTTTGGTCGTTTACGATTATTTCCCCAATGGCAGCCTCTTCTCCCTTATCCATGGTACTAATCTTTATCCTTTTCGAGTTTTCGCCAATTTACATGTTCATAGTTTTGATCTCGATATTTGCTGATCCATCAACTGTGTGATCCCTATGTGTTATGTGCATTGTTTTGGATTTCTCCTTAGATTTACTCTGTTTGTTGGTTTATTGATTTGGTAACATGTCCTTTTCTTGGTTCTGTGATCACTGTTTCTTTGTAGGGGCTGACTAGAAATCCAAACGAAAATAGCGAGATTGGACCACCTTAGACAACATAGTTTTCTTAAAAAGGAAAAAGAACTTTGCATATTCTAATCTTAATTTTATAGAAAAGGAATAACCTTGGAAATGTCTAATCAGGAACTCAAAACACCTAAAATCGCACTACATTCTCTTAATTTGTAACACAGATGTCCCCTTATCGTTCTGCTACATTTGGGAAATTTGAGTAGATTCTGTTGATCGCATACTTCTATGAGTATCATGATCAATGGCTGCCAGAAGCCCAGAATACCCCTATTCAATGGCACTTGCATACTAAAGTTTTCACTTTAGAATGTTTGTGTGGTCGTGCTTTCTGGCACATTAACTTCAATATGTTGTAGTATAGTATAGATGTTCTCTTGGATTTGGTTTCTCGTTTTGCCAAAGATCGTAGAATTATAAACACCTATCCAATATTCTTCAGCTGAACTTCATAATCTCCTTGACATGAAATGAGTTCGAACCTGGAATTTATACAACTTTATCATTCAAAGAATAGAAAAGTAGAATAATTGTTAGTCCTTAAAGGGAAAGGAGAAACCAATCTAGAGTCCAGATAACAAACTAAATTCTTTATGGGTGTTGGGGAAAAGCTACGAAACTTTAGAACAAACACTTCACATCCAATTTACTCCTTTCCTTTTTGCAATTTTCAAATGTGAGAACCAAATGAGAAAAGAGAAACTTTCCAGTTTCCATGCTGCTAAACCTAGACAAAACCGAGAAAAGAGCTGATGCAAGTTTCTGCTTAGAATTATAGTGCATAACTGCATAACTTCAAATTTATTGGTCACCTTGACTGGGGCGATACAGAATCAAAGATTTTAGAGAAAATTCAATATGGTTCATATTTTTAGCATATTACGCTTAAAATGTGAGTGCACCATAACTTCTCCTTTTTAGTTTTTCTTTGATAGTCAGGTCAATGTCAATTTGAGAAGAAACAGAAAAAACTAAAACCTTTTGCTCTCTCTACATTTATGCTTCTGCATGATAGAATATTAGAATCTAGCTAAGGTCTTTGGAAGCCACTTAAGTGAAATAAGCAATTATTTTGTGCAATAAATACAAACGTGAATCTAAATGTTGGCTATTAGTCTATTACAGATTAATCATGTATAAGTATCAATTTTCTCATGATTTTTTCAAACAGCCTGTTTCTAATAATTGCTGCTACTGCATGCTTTCTAGTTTCCAGGCTGACTATTAATCTATTATTGGTTGTGTAAATTTCTACACCATTTAGCATATTTACTCCCACAAAATAATTTTTGGCAGATAATTTCAAGTCAATGCCTACCATTCCAAATACACGTTTCTTATGTTTGGTTTGAGAACCTCACATGAATTTGGGAAAAGCGAATATGTTTCTTGCTTGCTTATCTGCTTTTGCAGTTCTCATATCTTATTTTTCCTGCTCTTCTTGGGGGATGAAACTCGGAAGATAATAAACCTTATGTTATAAAACACAATTCGTGGTTGTTCTGAGAAACGAGTATTTTTTTATAACTCTGCAGGATCAAGAGCTTCCAGTGGTTCAAAGCCTCTTCACTGGACATCCTGCCTGAAGATTGCCGAAGATGTGGCAACGGGACTGCTTTATATCCACCAGAATCCCGGTCTCACTCATGGGAACCTAAAATCGTCGAATGTGCTCTTGGGCTCTGACTTTGAGTCCTGCCTCACGGACTATGGCCTCACGCCGTTCAGGAATCCAGAAGCCCTCGAGGAATCCAGTGCTTCCTCCCTCTTCTACCGAGCTCCCGAATGTCGTGACATCCGCAGGCCTCTAACGCAGCAGGCAGACGTCTACAGCTTCGGCGTCCTCCTCCTGGAACTCCTCACCGGGAAAACTCCATTCCAAGACCTCGTCCAAGAACACGGATCGGATATCCCGAGATGGGTTCGGTCCGTCAGGGAAGAAGAAACCGAGTCTGGCGACGAACCCGCATCTAGCAACGAGGCGTCCGAGGAGAAGTTGAGCGCCCTCCTAAACATCGCGATGGCATGCGTGTCGCTCACGCCCGAGAATCGGCCGACGATGAGGGACGTGTTGAAGATGGTGAGAGACGCGAGAGCGGAAGCTCAGGGCTCTTCTAATAGCAGTGATCATTCACCAGGAAGATGGTCAGACACTGTTCAGAGCTTGCCAAGGGATGAAAATTTGAGCATATGATGATTGAGTGTATGTAAGTTCCCAGCAGCTCAAAATTCATGCATTTTTATTCTTTCTTCTTTCTTTCCCCTTAAGGCTATGAAATTGTTATTCTATTAGGCATTGTAGAGTTTGCTTCTTAAGGAGTTGTAGATCCAATTGTGTAAAGACTTAATGAACTTTTTTCCTTTCTGATTTACCTACTTTCTTGTCACTAGGGAAATTTACTGTCATAGTTTAAATAATTTTTGTGAAAAATGTAAACTGAATGGATTAATTCACAAACTACAGAAGACAATCCGGGGGATTAGCCTCTCAAATGAGCCGTACAGACTGAGAGCCAACGACCGTAGTCAGAGCGTGGGCTTATTGATTCGCTAAACGTGGGATAAAATGAGAGTGTGAGTTTACTTATTCGCTAAACGTGGGATAAAATGATAGGCAGAGTATGGGTTTACTGATTCGCTAAACGTGGAATAAAATGAGAGGTATGGGTTTACTGATTCGCTAAACGTGGAATAAAATGAGAGTGTGGGTTTACTGATTCGGCTAAACGTGGAATAAAATGAGAGTGTGGGTTTACTGATTCGCTAAGCGTGGGATAAAATGATAGAAAGACCGTGGGTTTACTGATTCGTTAAACGTCGGTCAGAGTGTGGGCTTACTGATTCGCTAAACGTGGGATAAAATGAGAGTGTGAGTTTACTTATTCGCTAAACGTGGGATAAAATGATAGGCAGCGTATGGGTTTACTGATTCGCTAAACGTGGAATAAAATGAGAGTGTGGGTTTACTGATTCGCTAAACGTGGAATAAAATGAGAGTGTGGGTTTACTGATTCGGCTAAACGTGGAATAAAATGAGAGTGTGGGTTTACTGATTCGCTAAGCGTGGGATAAAATGATAGAAAGACCGTGGGTTTACTGATTCGTTAAACGTGGGATAAAATGATAGAAAGACCGCGAGTTTACTGATTTGTTAAAACGTTGGATAAAATGATAGAATTCTAAAAAGATGTAAGTATAAAAGAGGTATTGTCTTCGTTTCGGTGTGACATCTATGATGTTGTGGCAATCAGACTCTAAGCAAACTCAGTTGCAGTTCAGATTCTTTAATAGTTTAAATAATTAATACAAAGTTTTAAAGTTAATAATAAGCTTAAATAATTCAAAACAATATTGATACAGTTTTAAAATTCAATTCAAAATGATAAAATTTAATTAATTTATATTATTATTAATATTAGTGGCTCAATTTGTCACTTGACATGCTTTTAAGTCCTAGCCCTCACCATCCAGTAAATTATTGTGTGGACCGTAGTACACATAGTTGTGTCATGTGTAGATCATGAATGCAATATACATTTTTAATATATTAAAGACACATTATTTGTGTACTACATGTACATTATTTGATAATATATCAAAAATCATGTAATTTCAAATAATGTACTTTATGTATACAAATAATATGCTTTTAATATATTAAAAATGTACTTTTTATTTATGGGTCACACAAATGTGTAGACCATGGTAAAGGGAATAATGATTGTCCCCACCCTCATTAGGTGATGAGCAGACTGACTTGACGAGTTAAAACCATTTTGACACCATTAGGTAATGGCAATTATATCATGAATTTGGGTCAATTTTGCATCGTAAAACTTAATTCAAAATAACTTGTCCGCAATTGACATGTTCTGTATATGCAATTAATATTTTATGTATTTGTAGGCACATAATATCGTAACTACATACACATAAACTATTATATCTTGTTTAACATATCATGTGTCTCCAGTTAACCGTTTATGTGTCCGTAGTTACCATGTTATGTGTATTTAATTTATTAATTTTATTTAAAAATACATAAACTGTTAACTACATGTCTGCATGTACAAAATATATGAGCGGTAAATATTTAATTTTTGAACCAAAGTGCATAATACAATATGAAGATCCATGATATAACAATGGTTAGGTAATAGGACGGACCGACTTGACGGGCTAAAACCATGTTGAGTGTTGACAGCTACTTGGTCAAAGCCTCAAAGGAGTTGTATCCAACCTTCAGGTTGCATTCGCTAAAACCTTGTTATTACTTATTACTGACCTTAGTGAGCCAAAGGGGCTGGTAAAAATGATTAAGTAATCTTAAATATAGTGGTGACAATTATTGGGTGTCATTGGAAGTGATTAAGTAATTCTTGTATCAAATATCTTCCTTTAATTGATTCACTTTCATTCAAATCACTCGTTTTCATACAAGTTAAACTGAATTAATCTTAGTGGTTGTAAATGAGAGAAGGGGATGTTTGGGGAGTTATTAGCGAAATATTTGAGTCGGTTTGACATGACTCCTTGTAATATGAATTTAACGCGCGCACACACACAAATATATATATATATATATATATATATATATATTGATCAGGATATGAGACCCAGGGGTCAATTTTATTGTGGACCAGGTACTAATAAAATCATATATATATAGGTTGAGAAATTATTATTATTATTATTATTATTATTAAGAATTATAATATAATACAAAAGGGCATTTTTGGTATTATAGTATAAAAGTTATTCCCAAATATTTGGGAATAGCTAATACTAGGGGGACCCCTAGGAATGGCTATTCCCCCTACAAAGGGAATAGCTCATTCCCGGGAATGCTATTCCTAGGAATAAAACGACGAACCAAACAGTGGAATAGGTCTATTCCCGGGAATGGTATTCCATTCCTGACCTATTCCACGAACCAAACACGCCGTAATAGAGGCATAGAGCGTCTTATATTTATGTCTCGAAAATTATAAGATTTATAATGTAATATTCGTAAATTTATTAGTTTTAATTTCTAAAATATAAAATTTAACTTTATAGGTGTACAAATAATGTACAATTACTAATTGTTGAAATATGCTATACGATTAAAATTTTAAAATGAACAAAGTATAATTTATAATCTTAAATAAAATTATTAATTTAATAAATTAATTAAGAAGGTTATGCTGGCTCATACTCTAGCAAGGGCTACTGAGTACTGATTCACATGCTGGTGCATCTTGTTGGATTTCTTTTGTTCCTTTGTGTATTTAACACTTATTTCCTATAATATGATTTGGTGGTTTTCCTTCAAAAAAAAAAAAAAACCTGAGCACATTATAACTTGTGCTAATCCAACACGACTTACTACCTTACTAGGCTCATGTGAGCCTAGGCAACTAACATACCTTGATTTATAGAAAAATCATTACTCAAAGGTGTTTTGTGAATGAAGTTTGCCTTGTGTCCTTAATTGACAAATGACTATAAGAAGGTAAATCAGTCTATGTTATCCATAGTTGATTCAATTCATTCAAATTAAATCAAGAAGTTCAATAAACTTGTTTCATGAATAGTCAAATTTAAAACTTTGTAATTGCTAAATCAATTGCCCGAAGAACTTGGTTGGAGTTGCCCGACAACTAACAAACTTAACATCACGTCATCACTGAAAGTGAATCAAAATGAATAACATTAGTGGTGTTTGGTAGGTGTGTTTGAACCTCCAATAAGGCAATAATTTTGGTCATCCCCTCTGCAACCCATTTTTAAGATAAGCTAAATTTATATGAGCATACTATTATTAATTGAAAAGATGTGATATTTGCCACTCTCATTCAATTTGATTAAATCTATGGAAATAATTAATAATAATACTCATATTTAAAAAATATATATTTAAAATTTTGATTCTTTTTGTGTATATTGAAACAATAATTCTATTTCACTTTAGTACTAAACTACAAATTAGATGGTTATATGGTTAGTTGTGATAGAAACATTCTGCTGATCTGACTGCATTTGCTTAAATTGCTTTTTCTTCATTGACTACAAAACAGTCTACTTCATATATCATATATTAAATTTCAAATATGTATAGCATCAAGTAAGGGTAAAGAAGGAAAAAAAAAATTCTCCAAAAACTTCCTCAATAAAAGCTAAACAAAAACCTCTTCCCCCAATTGTCGAAAAAATCTTAAGCTAGTTTTTTCATCTGCAAAAACTTCTCCAAAAACTGCAAATGGAGACGCTCTAAACTTTGAGTTCAATTCCTATTTTGATCTATAAATTTATGAGTGTGAATTGTATGTCTTATTATTTGTAAGATTTTAATCCTATCTACTTACTTACTAATAAAGTAGTAACTTCTAAATTTAAATTGATTTGTATTTATTTGCTATTAAGTCCAATTGAGCTAACTTGATTTTTAATTAATTGTTGTTTGGTCCAATCTAATTTGTATAAAAATTTAATATTATCCATATCTATTCTTTGAAACTTATATTTTATATTTATTAAATTTGAAAGGATTCTAATTTATGTAATTCTTATTTTATGTATATTAATTTAATTTGTTTGTATAATAATTCAATATTATATTTATATATATATATATATATATATATATATATATATATTGGAACTTATATTTTGTGTATATTAAATTTTAATAAAAAAATACTATCCATATCCATCTTTCGAAAATTTTATTTTATGTGGTTTTTTTTTTGGATTTTGTATTTTATTTAATTGCAATAGTAAGTAAGTCGATAAGAACATGGATTCTATTATACATAATGACGTCTTCATGACAAAATGTTATGTAGTACATGCATTCTATTATGCATATTCCTGCTCAATGATTGATATATGGAAAAATAGCCATTATTGTGCATGACCTCTATAGTCCCTACCTTCTATTTTCTACTGTATTTAGATATGGATTATATTAAGGATCGACCGACGATATAGTTAGAGAATGTATATATATTGAAATCAAAACATGAGCATATATTAATTAGATATCAAAGTGTTCAAGAAACGAGGAGGAGTACCCCTCCAGACTGAGTGAGACAACTAGGCACCCTCCGCTTTAGCTAGAGAATGGGCTACTTGGTTTGCACTCCTACAATAAAACGAACATTACATCCAAGTATGCTATTAATAAGACTACGACAATCTCTAGCAACAAAATCAACATACGTACCGTACGGTCCTCCTTAGACTCTACTAAACTGGATAGAAAAATCAAACAATCTGTTTTAACTCTCATGCACGTTGACAGTCCTCGTTCTTTTATCCATCCGAGCACCTCATTCATTGCTAATGCTTCTGTCTCGTTCTCATGGACTCATGGAGATGTTGATGCTTATATGATCTCTATAGCTAATTTGTGTGTGTGAGAGTGTGAGAGAAAGACTTTTTTGCTAAATGAGATTTTTTGGGTCATCTAAATATATTTAGGGATCAAAACATGCAATTTTTATGTAATTATCCCCCCCCCCCCTCCCTTTAAAGTATTTTTTAACTAACATATTTACTGCATGTAAAAAGAGCTCGGAAAATTTGCCACCTTTAGAAATTTTGAGGGTGGGGAGTGTGCATTTCTCATTGTGGAAGTACAGAACGAGGGCAGACAATAGTAGTATTATTGCATGCTCGGGGCACTAGATCCAAAAGAGTAAATAAATGATACAATTTATAGTTCAAATAGTGGACTAAAAATAATAAACGCGATACAATCTATAGTTCAAATTGCGGACAAAATAATAATGTTGCTGCTAGGCATCGAACCCTGATATATGGGTTAAAGGTTAGGACCACAAACTACCAAGCTAAGGGGGTTATTAAGGGATGATCCCTTAAGAGGAATTAGGGGTGTCTTATATAGTGTAGAGGCCTTCCGGATGGCAACAAATGTACGACATCGACTAGTCTTTATTCTTGGTCATACATGTGTCCCCTCCACTACTTTGCTTCTAATGCACTTCCCATGCATAACTAGAGTTTCATGCCCTCCAATACACAAGATAAGTAGTGGCTTGGTAGGTTGGGACGTGTGCTCTCTTGTCCAAGTTGTGAGTTTGATACCCCTTGGCACCACATCTTTTAATATCATGCTCCATGTTTCATTATTCACCCCCTTGCAATATATAGACCCTCACTTGCGTCAAGACTTTCCCAATAAATAGACCAGGGGTCCCATGGCCCCATCAATAGTGAATCCCAAAAGACTAATTTAATATGTGGAAGAACAGGTTAAGTTTAAATAAAACTTCACAAAGATCGATCATATCACTATTTGATCCATGATGACTTTTACTCTAGCTAGTAGTTTTCACTCTAGTTGGACACTCACTTAATATTGTGTAACCTTGCTACCACCAATAATAAGTACTCAAACTTATTAAAGGATCAGAGAAATCATCACAAAATACTAATTTAATATATAGGTAAGAAAACTCACCACATTTAAATATAATTCCAAATTACTTATCACCATTCATCTTTTTTCTTTCAGTTTCCTTTTATGGTGATGAGCCTTGGAGGTAGAACCACACAGATCAGATGGATAAGCAAAAGAATAATTGCCAAAAAGGAGAAGATATGATAATTAAAGGCAATACCCTCTTATGTGGAATACAATAGGGTAGGGTATATATGTAGGGTTGTTAGTTGTGGAGAAAATTCTATTACTATTTATCACATGTCTGATCTAAATCCTTTAGATGAACTTCTAATGGAGAAATGATGGATGGACACCACAATCCCAACACTTCTTCCCTACTACCTTGTCTTCTAGGGTTTTTGCAGTGTGATATATAGCAGCATTGCTACTATTGAGTATCTGCAATATTTTGTATGTAGCTTTTATTTTACAAGGAAGGATTCACTTTTCCATAAATTTTTCCTTGTTTGGGACAAGAAAGACCCAGGGATGACATTGTAAATTGTTATTTTATGGTACAAATATATATGAGGTTTACTTTCAATTTGGATCGGGTCAAAGTGGATTCGAATCCTTTGTAGTGAGACGAAGAGTTGAAGTATCTTCCAGATCAAGTTCAATTGGGAACGGTTAGTGTGACTAGTCTACTGTGCGCTTGTTCGGATTGGAGACCCTAGTCAGGAGATGGGGTGAATAGTGGTCGGAGATGGTTAGAACCAACCGATTGATCGATCGATCTTTTTCAGATACATCTTGTCATACTTATATATACCTTATCAGCACCACTAATAGATTTCTAATGGTTATCACGAAACTCTACTATGTACATGTAACATTACAATAAAAATAATAGAACTATATATACACTTTAATCAGTCCAAAATGCCCTATGATATTTTTCCTTTCAAGCAATTCACTTAAAACATCATGTGTACTCTACTTTAATTTTTTTTTTTTTAATTACTATTGACCTATATTGCTTAATATCTGAATAAAGAGTGCACACATTGAAATGATTGAATTTTCAGCCTAGTGGTTAGCACCTAACTCTGGATATCCCATATTCCAAACCCAACCTCGTCCGACCAAATTTTCTAATAAGAGCTGCATGTTGTTTCATGAGTAATGTTGAAATTGAAATCCTATATATTTACTTGGTCAGATCAATTATTTATATTATATATCAAATTTGATTATTATATATAAGTTTAAACCTTAAATTTGAGAACTCTTTACCTCTGGGGATTGTAAGAGAAGGTAAATCACAAAACATGTCTCATTGAGGCATGATCTGAGTGCTTGCTAGGGAGGATTCAAGTATTTACTAGATCACGTACAACACTCACAATTAACCTTTCAACCATTGAATTATGTCCAGTTTTGCAAAACTCCCGCCTAGGTGCCAGCCGGCCGCCTAGTGTATCACCATGATCGGTGGTCTAGGCGGTCAACTTGGCCGCCTAGGTGCTAACCGCCTATGCCGCCTAGTGGGTCGATTAGCTATTGTTTTTTTAATGTGTTATTTTCCTCAAAATGACATCGTTTTGAGTGAAATAATCCTAAATTGTTCAAAATTTTTAGGTTAATATTTAATATTTTAGTATTAACTATTAAAGTATTAAATAATTTATAATTATTAATCTTAAAAAAAAATTAAATAATTTTTATCTAAAAAATACACAGGCGCCGTAGCCTAGACGCCCAATGAGCGCTTAGCAATTTTTTCAACTATGATTGTCCGAGACATTTAATTATTATATATATGTATACACATTGATGTCTGCATGATTTTGGTGGCCCCTATTATTGATTGGGTTGACAAGGACATTCCTCTTACTTCAATTCATATCTCAGCTGGACGGCATGCCATGTTACGTTCTTCATCTTCTCATTAAAGCCACACAAAATTAAAGTCGGCAGCACAGGTAGTTCGTCGCGAAGAATCTTTAAGTGTGATTTATCTTTTTATATGTTTTTCATATTATTACATTCAAATTAAAGAAAATTTATTCAGTACATACATTTGAGTAATAAGTACGAGTTTTAATTTTTTCGTAATCTAAAAGAGTTAATTCCATTTTTGGTCATAGATTTATAGGTGGCATTCCACTTTTAGTCCATTTTTTCAAAACATCCATTTTTGGTCCTAGTATTATTGCGGCATGAACATTTTTGGTCCTCCGTTAAGAAAATCATTGAAATGCCGTTAAATACAATGACATTTTGATCTTTTTTTTTTTTATATAAAGTAGGTTGACACGCTATATTTTTTATGTTTATTTTTTGAAACAAAATCAAAATTGAATACTGAAATGCTCTTGTATTTGACGAAATTTAAACTGTTTTGTTGATGGAGGACCAAAAATAGTCATGCCACAATAATACTAGGATCAAAAGTTGATGTTTTGAAAAAAAAGACTAAAAGTGGAATGTCACCTATAAATTTAGGACCAAAAATGGAATTAACTCAAATAATTAATGTTCCAACACATTGTAACGTACAATTAGCAAAGCTTGAGATTAGCTTGTAATTTACCTCGGCTTGTACTAATGTACTGTGAATCTGTGATTATAAATATAATAATTAGATAATTGAAATAATCATATTATTAAATACGTTTTTCTGTTTATTATTATTATTTTAAAAAAAAAAAAAACAAAACAAAACAAAAAACCCAGGCACATTACATCATTACATGTGCGGACTGCAGTGTGCAGTCAGGTCGGCAGAAACGCGCAAATTTATACGGAGTATAACGGAATACAATTCTCCTTATGATTATGTGTATATAAAGGTGATGTGAGAATAATGAAAATAAGTTTAGGCCATACACCTTAAGATCTTAAGATAATAAATATATGAAATTTGTCAAAAACTTTGTGGTCAAGCGGCATAGATGTAGCTTTTCTACTTGAGAAATTACAGGTTTGAACCTCAGTGATGGGGTGACTCTTGTGCTTCAGTAGGTTTCATTAACTATTGACTTTTATTATTTTCTATCATCAATTATTGGTTTTAGGAAGAAAGGTCAAATATGTCATTGAACTGCACACCAAATTACAATTAGGTCATCAAACTAAAAAAAAGAAAAGTGTAATTGGATCCCTGAACAACACAAAGTTATGCAATTTAACCTAAAATGACATATTTACCTGATGTGCCGATTACCGATTTTAAAAATACTATTTTTTTAAAAATAATTTTAATTAAAAAAAGAAACCAAGAACTATCGGAATCGTCTCCGACCATCTTCATCTCCTGGCCATGGAGAAGAAGGTCTTCGTCTCATGCCGACAATTCTCTTTTTTTTTTTTTAAACATTATTTTAATTTTAATTAATTTATTTATTTAAAATTATTTTAAAATTTTATTTTTAAAATCGGTAACTAGCACATCAATTAAACATGTTATTTTGGGTTAAATTGCATGAGTTTGTTTTGTTCAGTGATCCAATTGTAATTTTTTTAGTTTGATGGCCTAATTGTTGTTTGATGTGCAATTCAGTAGTCTATTTGACATTTATTCCTTGATTTTATTCCAAATTTGATTTTTTGGTTAAATATTCGTTTAATAGGCTTTAAATGTATGGGTAATAAGAAGGTAAAAGTTAGTTAGCAGAAACACCTATTCAGATTTGCATATTTAATGATTTTGAAACAAATGATATAATAATTATCTCAAATTTAGGACAAAGACTTATCGGTAACTTGTTCCAAATTGGATTATGCATAAACTTGTTTAATTTTCACATTTCTACTAATAATAAATATAGTATATGATGTTTATGAACTCAATTTGCCATCTCAGTAACAAGTCAACTTTTACATTCATACCTTTATTACACAAGGGCATTTTTATTATTATATCATTTCTTCTCTTTATATCCTCACTAATTATATTCATCACTACCATTTCATAAAATTCATGAACTCCTACTTTATTACCGCCTTATTCTTTTTCCACATGATTATGATTCCTTTCTTCCTTAATTTCCTAACCCAACCAAACGGCCTGTAAATTTAACGCTTACTAACTAGGTATTTAACTGAAGGATTGAATATCGAATAAAATCAATATAGCTTAACGACTAAATATCAAATTGTACACTTTTACACACAAGCAACTCAACCCAAACGCAAACCTCGATATTAAGAGATAAAATGACTAAATTTTTTGACCACCAAAAAAAAATGATTGGCAATACTAATCATTTTGGTGGTTGACAATAATGAGAAATGATTGTGAGAATGGCATACAAAAGCAATTAGAAACACAACTTTCAAGCAAAAAAGTCTTGATTTATAACCACTATAATTAAAAAGTGGATAAGAAATAACTAACTTTTCAAAAAATGATATTAATTACATACATATATAAAAATTCAAATTAAACACTCCAAATTAAATCATATTCAAGCTAAGTTCCATATTTTATATCCAACCAGATGCATTGAATTGAACACAATAATATCAATAATAATTTTCTCAAAAAAAATATCAATAATAATGCGTCCATATATATACACAACAAGAATTAATCACAAGTGTCGGTTCAAAAAAAAAAAGAAGAAAAGATGAGATGATATTATGGAGTTTGGCAAAATTGCAAGTCGGCAAACCCCAAAAATGTGGTCCCAAAAATGATGAACATATTATGACTTGCCAAATTTGCAAGTCGGCCAAACCGAGTGTACCACCCCCAACTTTCCATAACTGTCCTGAGGGAAACAGTTGCTTTATGTCATTTCGACAAAAAGGGAAACTATTTCTCTTCCGACACAATTATGACTAGGTTGGATCGTACCTGCGGCCTATTTGTGTTTTCCCTTTTCTTCTTTATCTACTTGTCTACGGTCGTTAGTTGATACATAAACATTCATTTACCTAATATAACTAATAAGCATGCCGCAAATTATATGGTGGACCATGGTCCACAATGCATTGTAGACCGTGGTCATACTGCAGTTGTGTTGAACGGATACTGCAGTTGTGTTGAAAAGATACTACAGTTGTGTTGAACGGAAACTGCAGTTACGCGGAATAGAGGTTGTTCATCCGTTCAACATAACTGCAGTATCCATACAACACAACTGCAGTATCCGTTCAACACAACTGCATTTACAGACGGATGAAATGACCTATGTTCCACGCAACTGCAGTTTACTTTCAACACAACTGCAGTATCCGTTCAACACAACTGCAGTATCAGTTCAACATAACTGCAGTATCAGCCATGACTCATGGTTCACAATGCATTGTGGACCATGGTCCACGGTATAACGACTGTAAGCATGCATGTGTTAGTTTATATGGTAATCATGCATCTATCTGGCTTTTTTTTTTTTTTTTTTTTTGCAAGCATAATTTTTGGTACCTTAATAATTGATGATGATCAACTTAATGTAAGCAATTAATCAATGTATGCATATATATATGTGGTAGGTGTTAAGTGTACTACCTTTTGGCCAAATATCTTTTTGATTGATGACGTTTGAGTAGCTTAGTTGGTTTGTCATGCGACAATTGAGTTCATCCGAGTTATGTTGTAGAATCAATGGGAGCAGATCGATAGTTAAACTGTGATATTTTTCGTTCACTTTCACTCTTCAATCAATGCTTTAAATGATGTATCGTTAATTGAGCAGTGATCGAGTAGGAACGTAACTTCGTATACCTATATCCCATTAATGTAGATTATTGTGGATACTAGACAATGATCTTCCCACCAAATGGGTTGTTGAGTCACCGTAATTTACTCATCCACTATCATGTCAAGCTCGGGTGTGGGAGCCCGGGAGGTGAGGGAGCTACACTTTTTGTGGACAAGGTAACTGATTATTCCTAAATTACTTTTTGTTGACAAAATTCCTTTAAATTATTTTAGACCTAGTCAAAGTATGTTTTCAACATATTTAAAGACTAATAATAATAATAAGAATAACAATAATAATAATAATGAAAACATTACACTTAAATGACCAATTAAGCCCATCCATATAAGGGAATAAGGGATGGGTTTGCACTCTCGAGTAACTTCCACCATGTAAGAATTTTTTTTTTTTTTTGTAATATGGGTATCTTCCAGTTGAACTAAAACTCTTGAGTTCAAATAAATAAAGTAAAATCGCTACACAATTTTGTAAATAAATATTACGGAGTAATTTTCAGTTATCAACTAAACATATTCATTTTTCAGTCCTTTAAAACAAATAATTATAGACTTATAGTTCTGCCCATGTTTGTGTGCATTGATGTTTTTATGAGAACTTTTATGATACCTATTTTCTGTTTAGATGCAATATAATGTCTCTTATATTATTAGGAGTATTATTAAAATATATATATATATATATATATATATATATATATATATATATATATAATCTCAATTTCGAGGCAAGCTAAGGTACCTACAACTACGGCTGTGTTTGACAGAGCTTATTTAGGAGCTTATAGCTTATTTTAAGCTACTAATAAGCTATAAGCTTTGTTTGGTAATGTTCTCAAAATAAGCTAGTAGCTTAAAATAAGAGTGACAGGGTAATTGGGTACCCGACCCGGAACCATTGGCAGGACCCAAAACATTGTCAAGACAGTTGCCGTTCAAACTACCCAAGACACCTCACTCCTCAGCATCAATGCGCAACGGTCCAACTCATCAGCATTGATGACCAACGTTCAGCTCCTCAGCATTGATGACCAACGTTCAGCTCCTCAGTATTGATGACCAACGTTCAGCTCCTCAGCATTGATGACCAACGTTCAGCTCATCAACATTAATGCTCCACTACTGAGCTGAAGGGAATAAAAGGAATCACAACGCAAAGTAGAGGGACGACACTTCTTACTAGACAAAAACAACACTCAACTCATTTGTACACTGGGCACTACGCTCATTATTGTATTCAAATACTTGACAACATTCAAATAATACTGAAATACATACGGTAACACATTATTACCGTCATTGGTGCTTTCATTGAGAGCCGAGATCATATCTCAGGCAAACTTCACACACCACAAACACCTCTATGGCGTCGCCTTCTTCAAGCAGGGTCCTGCTCATCAAGTGGCGTTCGCCTCCTGCTTATCAAGCCACACTTTTCACAAATCACAAAACACCCAGCTCATCTCATCACTGTCGATGGTGCAATCCGGATCCAGCCCCGCTCTGATTGTTCTCATCGAGTGAACAATGGTCATCTTGGATCCAGCAGCTCCCATGGTTCTTATCGAGTGAACAATGGTCATCCCGGATCCAGCAGCTCTCATGGTTCTCATCGAGTGAACAATGGTCACCCCTCGGGTGATCTTCGTGGGCAACTTAATGGTCACCCCTCGGGTGATCTTCGTAAACAACTCAACAGTAACCACGTGGGAGATCGCCGCAATGGTAATCTCCGTAGCCAACTCAACAACAACCACGGGCACTTCCTTCTCAAGTGCATCCGCCTCCTTCACTTGTGCGTTCACCTCTTGTAAGCAGTGGCGTTACCCAGTGAACACTGCTCCCATCCAAGTAGTGGACTTACAAGCAGTGGCGTTACCGAGTGAACGCGGCTCTCATCCAAGCCGTGGACTTCCTCAAGCGGTGAGTGGCATCACCTCATCAAGTAGCGCTGCTCCTCAAGCAGCGTCAACTCATCAAGTGACGCTGCTCCTCAAGCGGGCGTCACCTCATCAAGTGGCGCTGCTCCTCAAGCAGCGTCACCTCATCAAACGGGCGAGTTCAACACCTCAATCACATTAAGCGTTACCTCCTCGAGCAACGTCAACACCTCCACGAGTGGCGTCACCTCCTCAAGTGGCGCTGCTCCTCAAGATGCGTCACCTCATCTAGTGCATCCGCCCTTTTCAAGTGGCGTTGCTCCTCAAGCAGCGTCACCTCATCAAGCGGGTGTCACCTCATCAAATGGCACTGCTCTTCAAGCAGCGTCACCTCATCAAGCGGGTATCACCTCATCAAGCTGGTGTCACCTCATCAAGTGGCGCTGCTCCTCAAGCAGCGTCACCTCATCAAGCGGGCGTCACCTCATCAAGTGGTGCTGCTCCTCAAGCAGCGTCACCTCATCAAGTGGCGCTGCTCCTCAAGCAACGTCACCTTTTCAAGTGGCGTCACCTCATCAAGTGGCGCTGCTCCTCAAGCAGCGTCAACTCATCAAGTAGCGCTGCTCCTTAAGCAGCGTCACCTCATCAAGTGGCGCTCCTCCTCAAGCAGCGTCACCTCCTCAAGTGGTGTCACCACCTCTAGCAGCGTCACCTGCTCGAGCGGCGTCACCACCTCGAGCAGCATCACCTCTTCGAGCGGTGAGTGGTGTCACCTCCTCGAGCAACTTCACCTCCTCAAGCGGCGCTGCTCCTCAAGCCGAGGTCCTCACGTCGGCTAATTTTCGCCGAGGTCATCACCTCGGCCATGGTCGAGGCCCCGTGCCTCGGCCACTGTGACCGAGGTCCCGCACCTCGGCCACAATGATAACAAATAAAATAACTCTATTCCCTTACGGTCGGCACGAGATCCGATCTCGCTAGCTACCTGACGGGAGAGTGTTTTCCTGGGTCAAGCCAGATGCTTGATTTCAAAAACACCACACTCTAGTCCCTTAGGGCTGACACGAGATCCGATCTCGCTAGCTACCTGACGGGAGAGCTGACCTTTGACCGAGCCTACGGTTGGTCGAAGTGAACTCACGCACAGAGCGACAAAAAAAAAAAAAAACCAAAACCGTGACCTCGGCCAACGCCGAGGTCACGCCTCGGCACGGAAACTTGGCCTTGTGCCGAGGACGCAATGTAAAAAAAAAAAAAAAAAAAAATTCCATCCAATAAAATTTCCTTCTAGAATCCAATATACCAAATTTTCAGCACAAGTGCCAAGCTATTACTCCCTAGCTACCTCAGCCATTCTCGCCAGCTAGGGAGTGGGGGGCTGGTGACAGGGTAATTGGGTACCCGACCCGGAACCATTGGCAAGACCCAAAACATTGTCAAGACAGTTGCCGTTCAAACTACCCAAGACACCTCACTCCTCAGCATCAATGCGCACGGTCCAACTCCTCAGCATTGATGACCAACGTTCAGCTCCTCAGCATTCAGCTCCTCAGTATTGATGACCAACGTTCAGCTCCTCAGCATTGATGACCAACGTTCAGCTCATCAACATTAATGCTCCACTACTGAGCTGAAGGGAATAAAAGGACTCACAACGCAAAGTAGAGGGACGACACTTCTTACTAGACAAAAACAACACTCAACTCATTTGTACACTGGGCACTACGCTCATTATTGTATTCAAATACTTGACAACATTCAAATAATACTGAAATACATACGGTAACACATTATTACCGTCAAAGAGCTTATTTTGAAACGCTACTTCAGGTAGCTTTTCAAAAATAAGCTAGTAGCTTCTTAACTTTTTTCCATCTTTATCCTTATTATTTTATATAAATGACATCATTTATCCCTCCCAATTAAAACTCTTTTGGCCTTTTTTTCTTCAATATGTTTCGTTGTAATTTTAATTTGATATTTGTGTTTGAACAATAATTTTTGTATGAACTAATTTTATGAATTATAAACATCTTGTTTTACTTTATATGTTTTCAAATATATGTTCTTACTTTATATTTTATTAAATTATATTGATTTCATTATTTTATATTTTATATGTAAACAAACCTATTTAAATTTAAAACTATTTAACTTTTATGAAGATGTCCTTTTTAGTCTTTTTACATTTATCAACTTATCAAAAAGCTAATTTTACCAAACACTTTTAAGCATAACAACTAGCTTAACAGCTCTTCAGATTTCAGCTTCGAGCTTATAGCTTTTCAGCTACTTTTCAGCTTTCAGCTACCGTTTCAGTTAGGTTTGCCAAACATAGCCTACAACTCTACCGTCTCTACAAGTATCTTTTATTTGTCAAAATTAAAAACATCTGTTATGCAAGTTGAAGCAAATTAAACAAGGTTGGTTATTTTTGGGTGGGAACTTTTGTACCCTATTATATCATTTGATATTAATTATTACGTTTGTTTGTCTACTTTTATTATTTGGATTTAAATTCTTTACTAATTAGTATGTATATGTATATATTATATACTCTGTATTTTTATATCTGTATTAATTTTTGTTTTAATTAAATAATTATTTATTTATCTTGATTTCAATTCTTATTTATTACCAAATAAGAGGAGACATATTTAAACTCATTATCATTATTAAATATTTAATTTTAATTATTATTTTGATTTTAATATTTGAACCAAACTCTCATAATAAGGTGAAGTGGCACGTACGTGGTGCATGTGCAAGCATAGCATATGCAATTTGTTGGACACGGTGCAATGTAAATATATATGTAATTAAGCAGCAAGCAATATAATGCAAATGCTGCAGTCTCCTGCACATACCAACAAGCCACTACCCTCCAACGCTGCAACCAACCACCATATTAATTATATTTGCCTCCTATATATATTGATAGCGTAAATGTAAACGGGTCTACGATTACGCTACGGATACGTGTGTTACGTATGGTGAAGGATGTCGCTCGGCCGGTTAATCGGTCGCTCTACCGGTTGACGACTGAGCGGTAAGAAGCTATATCGCTCTACAGGTGACGAACAGTAACAAGGAGAGAGCAAGAGAGACGAATGAGCAAATCACAAGTGTATTAGTGTAGTACTGATGTCCTCCCCCTCAGTGAGGGGAATGACCCCTATATTTATACAAAGTGGATTTACTTGTCTGATATGCAAGTGGAGGGCATATTTGCATGGGCTGAATAGTCACTCCGCAAAATGCGCATTGGTTTGCTCGAAGTGGTTGAGTTACTCGAGGTGAAGAAAACACGGATCCCTTGTTCCTGAAAAGTTGTCGGTCGTCACATCAAGCTATTGTTGCGCTCGCGAGCCTCCAATCCACAAGGTGTGTTGCTTCCGATCATGCGGCCGAACCGGTTGGGTGACCGTCGACGGACCGGTGGGGTGACCGTTGACGGACCGATTGGGTGACCGTTGACGGACAAGTGATTTACGGACCGACTAGTACACGTGCATGTTGCTTCCGATCATGCGGACCGGTTGGGTGACCGACCCGGTTGGGTGACCGTCGACGGAGCGGTTGGGTGACCGTTGACGGACAGGTGATTTACGGACCGACTAGTACATGTGCATATTTACCCATCACA
>NC_044919.1:4898099-4905459 GCF_003576645.1 Ipomoea triloba | reverse complement strand
ACTTACACCAAGCAAGATTACAGTGAAAAAATTCCAAAAACACTGCGACTTAATTATTCTAGATGCAAGTTACATTCCAACAACCAAACTACTTGTGAAATTTAATAAGGTGCTCAGAGTTCCACACTCGGGCGACTAATCGACCAGAAAGAGTCTCTAACTTATAGGTACCTGGCTGAACCATTGCAGAGACCCTGTAGGGTCCTTCCCACTTCTTGGCAAATTTTCCGTGATCAGTCGGCTTGCTAGCTTCCCTCCGCCGTAGGACCAGATCTCCTACTTGGAAATATCGTGGGTTCACTCGACCGTCATGGGCTACTTTGGCATTCCTCTGATATTCTATTAACCTTCGAGCTGCCATGTCCCTTTTTTCGTCTATGAAATTGAGTTCCGTACCTTGCATCTCATCATTCACTTCCGGATCGTAATTTCTTTCCCGGGTGGTAGGGAGCCATGCTTCAATCGGGACTCTTGCCTCGAATCCATATGTCAGCGAGAAAGGTGTCTCATTCGTTGCCCGACGCGGGGTGGTTCGATATGTCCAAAGAACATATGAAAGCTCATCAACCCAGCCTCGACCTGCAGTTTGCAACTTCTTTTTCAATCCATCCAAGATCGTCCGGTTGGTGTTCTCCACTTGACCATTTGATTGTGGGTATGCTACGGCCACTCGGGTATGCTTTATGCCCAAATGAGCCATGAAGTTCTTAAACGGTCGGCTGTCAAATTGTGTCCCGTTGTCTGTGATCAATTGAACAGGTACCCCGAAGCGAGTAATCACATTTTTCCAAAGAAACTTTTGACACTGTTGAGAAGTGATGGTTGCCAACGCTTTTGCTTCCACCCACTTGGTGAAGTAGTCGATCGCCACTATCACATACTTTTTGCGTCCGGCTGCCATCGGGAATGCTCCGATCAGATCCACACCCCACCTTGCAAAAGGTATTACTTCGCTGACCGGTTGATAGTAGGTGGCCGGTCGACCGGGTAACTTATGAAATTCTTGACAAGTGGCGCATCGTCGAACGTACTGCTCGCAATCCAGGTTGATCGAAGGCCAATAGTAACCCATCAGAATGATCTTTTGCGCGAGTGTTCTTGGTCCTTGATGGGCAGAACAGATCCCTTCATGAACTTCTTCCATCACTACTTTCGCCTCGTCGCTAGTTAAGCACCGGAGCAGCGGTCCGCCATATGATCTTTTGTAGAGCCTATCATCAACCAATTGAAAACGTGGTGCCCTTAACTTAACTTTCTTTGCCCGGGAAGAGTCGTCCGGTAGAGTGCCGTTGGCGATGTAATTCTTCAAGTCGTACATCCAATCTGGCTCGCCTATCTCAACCGGTCTGACTTCTATGACATCAATGCTTGGCGCTCCAATTTCTTCAATACGTGCAATCTTGGACACGTATTCAGGAGCTTCTTGAGTCAACTTGGAGAGCATGTCAGCGTCCGTGTTCTCCATCCTTGATACTTGGATCAGCTCGTATTTTTTGAATTGTTGCAACAATTCGAGCGCAATATCCTTGTACTGTATCATTCGATCTTCCTTTGCATCGATCGTGCTGGATAGCTGTCCGATTATCAACCGGGAGTCTGACCGTGCCCTTAACCGTTCGGCCTTCATCTGCTTGGCCAGTCGCAACCCGCCTATGAGTGCCTCGTATTCTGCTTCGTTGTTGGTAGGTTGAAATTTGAAAATCAAGGCTTGATAAATCTTGAAGCCTTCGGGTGATGTGAGCACAATTCCACCCCCACATCCCTTCTTACTTGACGACCCATCAGTAGAAACTTCCCACCATGGTTCTTCTAGGGCAGTCGGTCGGTCAGGTTCCGGATCGCGTGCGGTGCATTCGACGATGAAGTCAGCCAATGCTTGACCCTTGATGGCAGGACGGGGCTTATACTCAATCGCGAACTGGGTGAGCATCATGGCCCATTTGATCAATCGTCCTGATGATGTTGGATTCCTGAGGATCGTTCCCAACGGTTGATCGGTTAACACTACTATCGGGTGAGCTTGGAAGTAAGCTGCAAGTCTTCTGGCCGTCACCCAGAGCGCCAACGCGGTCTTCTCAAATTTTGTGTACCTCAGCTCTGCTCCTTGAAGAGCTTTGCTCACGTAGTAAATCGGCTTCTGAATTCCCTTAGCTTCTTCGCGGACAAGCACGGAACTGACCGCTCGGTCGGACACGGCCAAATAAACGAATAAGACCTCATCTTTCTCCGGCTTCGAGAGGACTGGTGCGGAGCTCAAGTATACCTTCAGACCTTCAAAAGCCGATTGACAAGCCGGTGTCCACTCAAAGCCATTTGATTTTTTCAGAATCTGAAAGAACGGCAGAGACTTTTCGGCTGACTTGGATAGGAAACGGCTAAGCGCTGCTAGTCGACCAGTCAGTCGCTGAACATCCTTGACCGATCGGGGGGGTTGCATCTCCATTATCGCTCTGACCTTCTCGGGATTTGGCTCAATCCCCCGCCTCGTCATCATGAACCCCAAGAATTTTCCCGTCTGAACAGCAAAGGTACACTTACTTGGGTTCAGACGCAAGTTGAAAGTTTCCATCACCTTGAACGCCCGGGCAAGATCGGTAGGATGAGTTTCTTTTAATCGACTCTTGATGAGCATGTCATCCACATATGCTTCCATAGTTGATCCGAGCAAACCTTTAAACAATTTGTTCACCATCCGTTGGTATGTGGCTCCAGAGTTCCGCAAACCAAACGCCATTACCACGTAGCAAAACACTCCGTCCGGAGTGATGAAAGCAGTCTTCTCTTCATCTTCCTTGCTCATGAAGATTTGATGGTATCCTTTGAAGGCGTCCATGAAACTCAACAGCTCACACCCAGCCGTTTCATCAACCATCTGGTCAGGATTTGGTAGGGGATATGGATCCTTCGGGCAAGCTTTGTTCAAATCAGTGTAGTCAACACACATTCTCCATGTTGGCGGTTTAGGCGCGAGGACTACATTGGCTAACCACTCCGGGTAGAGGACCTCTCGGATGTGCCCTACCGACAAGAGGGTGGCGGTCTCCTTTTTCACGAATTCTCTCCTTTCGCTTGACAGGTGCCTTTTCTTTTGCTTGACTGGTTTCGAACCTGGTTGAATTGATAAGCGGTGGCAAATGACAGACCGATCAACCCCGGGCATGTCTTCCGGTCCCCAAGCAAAAACGTCTTTGTACTCCTGCAACACTCCGATGATGTCCTCACGTAGGTCTGCAGGGAGTCCCCGACCGATTTTAACCACCCTTTCTGGTCGGTCGGAGTCAAGTACTATCTCTTCCAATTCTGAGGCAGGTTGCGGTTTTTCCCTCTCTTCTCCGCGATCTACCTGCTGGGATATGGTGTGAATCCTGCCTTCCTCGCGGTCCGACTGTTTGACTGCTCGCACGTAGCACTGTCGAGCAGCACGTTGGTCTCCTCGAACCACTCCAACCCCATTGGGTGTATGAAACTTCATGCACAAGTGGTTCATGGATATAATAGCAGCTGCGCGAGTGATACCTGGTCGCCCAAGTATGGCGTTGTGAACACACTTCAATTTCACTACCACAAAGTCCATGGTAGTCTTCAATATGTTTGGTTGGCTGCCCAACTCCACATTCAAGCTGATGACTCCCTCTGCTTCTATGGAGTCACCGGTGAAACCCGACAACGGGGTCCGAATGGGGGTTAACTGATCGGTGGACAGACCCAATCGAGCAAAGACATCAAAATATAAGATGTTCACCGAGCTCCCCGTGTCAACCAGCACCCGCTGGACATCCGTTCCGTTGACATCTAGCGTGATGACGAGTGGATCATTTTGGGCTTCCCCATGGAGTGGTAGATCATCGTCAGTGAAAAGTATTGGTTCTGTACGCTTTCTCTTCTCTCGAGGTTCCGAATGAATCGTCCCAACGTATAAGTTTCTCGCCCATTGCTTCTTTTGTCGTGAAGAGTCGCCTCCTTCAGGGCCCCCGTAGATGACGTGGATCACTGGTTTCTTTCCGACCGCCTTCTCATCAGCTAACCTGGGTGGGACGAATGCCTCGTCGTGCCTTTCGGGATTCCTTTTCATCACATTCCTCTCCGTTTTTCTTTGATTTCTATCCTCCTTCATCACAAATTGCCTCAACTCTCCCTTCTGAATGAGTTGTTCAATGAGCATGCGCAAGGCCATGCACTCCGAAGTATTGTGTCCCTTGACTCTGTGGAAAGCACAATACTTTCTCTTGTCCTCCCCCTCGGGTATCGGCTCCGGTGGGTGGATCAAATTGCATTGCTCGGCAAACTGCAAGACTTCCACCAGGGGTCTGTTCAACGGAGTGAAACGTGGTACATCTTCTGGTCGATTGTATTGTTTGACGTGTCTGAACGGTGGTTTATTTTTCCTTTGATCGTGGCCTCTGTCCCGATTGACCGGCTGCTCATCGCGTCTCTTTGCCATGTTAGCTTCGGTGGCATCTGCATGATGCTTGGCTCTGGTGATGGCATCCTCATAAGTTCGGGGGGGATTAACTATGAGGTCGTAGTAGAGCGTCCCGGAACAAAGTGATGCAAGGAAAGCTTGGATTGCCACCCGGTCCTCCATCGGTTCAACCTCATCAACCTCACGTTCCCATCTGAATAGGAAAGTAGACAACGGTTCTCCCACAGCTTGGTTTACCTTGTTCAGGCAAGTGTAAGATTTCTTTCTCGATTTACTTGCAGCGAAACGCTTTACAAACTTATCGGCCAACTGACCAAAATTTCTGATCGACCCCTGCTCCAAACCCTTGAACCATTCGGCCGCCTTACCGACTAAGGTAGCGAAGAAAGCTCTACAAATGACCGCATCGCTTACTCCCAACATCAACATGTTGCCATAGTACATGTCGACATGCTCTTGCGGGTCGTGCCTTCCGGAATAAGTGTGAGCCAGCGGGATTTGGAGGTCCTGCGGATAGTGGGCACTCATGATGTCGTCCGTAAAGGGGGTGGCAACCAGCGAGCATGATGGTTCTTTTCCCGCGCCGACTCTCTCGCGAAGCTCTTGTTGTAAACGATCTATTCTTTCCTGCATCCTGGCCATTTGGAGTCGGGGACTATCCTCCTCATCGAGTTGCCTCTCTTCCCTAACCGGTTGATCGCCTACTCGATTGGTCTGCCGATCACTCACCCGACCGACAGGTCGGGCCCTTCTGTCAGCTAAATGGGCGTCCCCATGTTGTGCACTCCCAGTGCTGCTTTCCTCTACAGTCATTTGGGGCCTTTGTCTCGCGTGTTCATTGTTATTCTGGGGCCCCAACCGAGATCTAACGCTATTCCGGATGCGATCAAAAGCGCTCCTACGTTGAATGGGGTCATACCGACGTCCCTCTCGATCGGACCTCCGTGTGCGATCCGTAGATTGGACTTCCTCCAAGTTACGATCTTGAGGTTGGGGGTGCGACTGTTGCCTCTGGGAAGGTCGGGGCGCCTGTTGTTCCACGGCAGGGATTTGAGGAATTGCAAGCATTTGGGGAGTGGGTGATACAACATAGTATCCGGGAGTTCCCGGCCACGGTTGGTACACCGGAGTCAATCCTTGTTGTGGAGTCCCTTGCAACGGGTTCCCCCCAAGTGCACCTGGTGGTGGAGTCAGCATTTGGCCAGTTGGGGGCAACATGGCATATGTCACTGGAATTTGAAAGCTCGTTTGCCTTGCATGTCCGCCTGCATTCGGGTTGACCGGTTGGGTAGGTCGTGCATCTTGCCTCTGGTTGGATGTCAACTCGTTCATTAGGCTCCTGGATCGTTCCAATTGGCGACGTAGATCATCTTCAGGGAGTGTTTCAATTACATTGTCAGGGTGAGGTCCGACCAACCGAGTCGGGCTCCCCCTACGCGCATGAGTTTGGCTCAAACTTTTCCTACTGTTCGTCATCTTAAGATGGATAATAGTGTGAAGAAAGAAAAGATAAAGGGATAGAACAGAGTGACTCGTTCAATCCCCACGGACGGCGCCAATGATAGCGTAAATGTAAACGGGTCTACGATTACGCTACGGATACGTGTGTTACGTATGGTGAAGGATGTCGCTCGGCCGGTTAATCGGTCGCTCTACCGGTTGACGACTGAGCGGTAAGAAGCTATATCGCTCTACAGGTGACGAACAGTAACAAGGAGAGAGCAAGAGAGACGAATGAGCAAATCACAAGTGTATTAGTGTAGTACTGATGTCCTCCCCCTCAGTGAGGGGAATGACCCCTATATTTATACAAAGTGGATTTACTTGTCTGATATGCAAGTGGAGGGCATATTTGCATGGGCTGAATAGTCACTCCGCAAAATGCGCATTGGTTTGCTCGAAGTGGTTGAGTTACTCGAGGTGAAGAAAACACGGATCCCTTGTTCCTGAAAAGTTGTCGGTCGTCACATCAAGCTATTGTTGCGCTCGCGAGCCTCCAATCCACAAGGTGTGTTGCTTCCGATCATGCGGCCGAACCGGTTGGGTGACCGTCGACGGACCGGGGGGGTGACCGTTGACGGACCGATTGGGTGACCGTTGACGGACAAGTGATTTACGGACCGACTAGGACACGTGCATGTTGCTTCCGATCATGCGGACCGGTTGGGTGACCGACCCGGTTGGGTGACCGTCGACGGAGCGGTTGGGTGACCGTTGACGGACAGGGGATTTACGGACCGACTAGTACATGTGCATATTTACCCATCACAAGTCCCCCACTTCTTGAATCTGCGAGAGTCGTCAGGTTCGAGAAGTAGAATGTGCTCCAGGCGGCTAAATTGTTGCGAGCAAAGTCTCCCTGGCTTGAATGCCTTGATAGTTCCCAACCGGTCCGCATGATCGGAAGCAACATGCACGTGTACTAGTCGGTCCGTAAATCACTGTCCGTCACGGTACATCGGTCCGTCAACGGTCACCCACCGGTCGCGACGGTCACGCGCCGCATGATCGGAAGCAACACACCTTGTGGATTGGAGGCTCACGAGCGCAACAATTGCTTGATGTGACGACCGACAACTTTTCGGAACAAGGGATCCGTGTTTTCTCACCTCGAGTAACTCAACCACTTCGAGCAAACCAATGCGCATTTTGCGGAGTGCTATTCAGCCCTGCAAATATGCCCTCCACTTGCATATCAGACACCATGTGCAAATCCACTTTGTATAATATAGGGGTCATTCCCCTCACTGAGGGAGGACCATCAGTACTACACTAATACACTTGTGATTTGCTCATTCGTCTCTCTTGCTCTCTCCTTGTTACTGTTCGTCACCCGTAGAGCGATATAGCTTCTTACCGCTCAGTCGTAACCGGTAGAGCGACCGTTGACCGGCCGAGCGACATCCTTCACACACGTAACACACGTATCCGTAGCAA
>NC_044919.1:4846378-4898074 GCF_003576645.1 Ipomoea triloba | reverse complement strand
ACCGACCCGGTTGGGTGACCGTCGACGGAGCGGTTGGGTGACCGTTGACGGACAGGTGATTTACGGACCGACTAGTACATGTGCATATTTACCCATCATATATATAGAGTGTGTGTTATAATCAAGTTTGGTCGCGTTTTAACATGCGGTAACCACTATATATACAGATACACCACTCAATGTTATAAAATGCACCACACAAATATGCACCGTTAGGTTCCCATCACCAAACACACACCAATAGATATGTAAATATACACCACACAGTGTTAGGAAATGCACCATTAGAGGCAGGAGAGTTATGATGCATTATTTTGGGTGTATGGTATGTTTTTTGGTGTTTTTGTGTATTTTCATTGTGATGAATTTTCTAACATTGAGTGGTGTATATTTGTGTACATACTGGTGTATTCCGCACCGACCTCACGGCAAGGCTCAGCACATTTGAATATATATATATATATATATATATATATATATATATATATATATATATATATTCACCGTACGTGTGTTACCTTTGACTTATTCATCCCCAATTCCTCATTTTTCCTTCCCTGTACTGCACTGCACTGTCCGCCCACTTTTATTTCTCTGCATTCACACATACACTTTGACAGTTTCACTTTATTAATTTTATGTCTGGACCGACGTATTTGCCGCTACTCAAGTTGCACATTCGGTCAAACACATTGTGATCAAATGACATAATTATAAGTTTGTGACTATTTTAATGGTGACATTGACTCTTTGTACTTTAATAGGTTTAAAAAATATATACGAACAGATGTTACATTATAATAGTGTATAGTATTAAAAAAAAAGTTATACTTTGAGTGAGCCAAATATATCTTGGAACAAAATCTGCATTGTAATGTAGATTATATGAATAAATGTTCATTTTTTATACATGGAAAGTTTATTATTTGATGAAAATATGCCAAAATATAATCCTTCAGTATGCAAAAAATGAACATCTAATATATTAAAAATTAATCTTATGTTAGTGGTCCACCTTGCTTGTAAGTTGGACTATGGTCCATGATATAATGATTGTTTGCATGAAGTCCATCATGTGACCTTAGTCAGCAAAAAATTCAAAAGAAAGTGAATCAGTCTAAATTATATATAATTGACTGTGTTAAATCGAGAAGGTCAATATATAAATCTCAAAGGGAGTTGATCTTATGATTACCAAATCAACTGTTCATATATCCAACTTAGTTAGAGTTGTTCCTAATTTACGTAACTAGTTTATATATATTAAAGATAGCTTTTAATGATTGATTGCAAATTACGTTTACGTGTGTATATATATAAGTTCAATTCTAACCAAATACTATACCAAAATGAGGAGGTATGAATTATGAAATGACTTTAAATTGAATGCACTAGTACGCGTAGAAACATTAGGGACATGTACTCAAGTTGAGTCACATTTCATTATTTACCTCCTCCATTAAGTCTTTAGGATAAGAACGATGTAACCTTATGATTGGTGTATGGTGTAATCCTAATGGTATAAAATAAAGAATAGAGAATAAGAAATGACTCTATTGAATGCACTAGTGTGAAAACATTAAGGACATGTAGTCAAATTGAGTTACATACATTTCATTATTTACCTCCTCCACCAAGTCTCAAGAATATATAGGAACTACTAACTTGAAATGCATTGAATTATAATTTGGTTGCATATATATTGCGCTGATATATATAAGATAAGACTAATTCAATCGAATCTTGATTAGACGACTCATTCAAGAAGAAAATTCTTCTCAAATAAAGATGTTAAAATTGGTCCAAAATGACTTTTTTTTTTGTCACAACAAGTTAAAGTCAAATGTTTATTATTATAAATTTTGATTCTAGATCATACTTAGTTGTCGTGATGTATTCCTTCCTTGTATACATATACAAATTCCTACAACAAAAAATATATAATAACTTAGAATTTGGTCAAATACTCAAAAAAGGATGATTCCTAGACGACACATTCTCTGTGTGACAATTGTCGCTTTGGTAGCTACTAGCTAGCCTTATTTCCCCCCCTTGGTTTTTCCCTCGTTAAATTTGTACTTATAAATACATACCACCACTACATTCTATCCTCGCCAAATCGATCACAACAGCGTTAATTCCGTGTTCTTCTTGGATCAACATCATCGTACACCATGGTTAAGCCATCAAACCCGCCTCTCTCCCACGGCTACGCGGAGCTCCTCCGCGCCTCTCCGTTCAAATCTCACGCCGCGGCACAGGCGGAGGAGCGCCGCGGCGGCCAGGAGCTTCCGTTGATAGACCTGGGCGGTTTACGAGGCGGCGGAGAGAGGGAGAGGGCGGAATGCGCGGCGGCGATAGCGAGGGCTTCGTCGGAGTGGGGGTTTTTTCAGGTGGTGAATCACGGCGTGAGGGGTGAGGTGTTGGAGAGAATGAGGGGCGAGATAGTGAAGGTGTTCGGAGCGCCGTTTGAGAAGAAAGCCGTTTCTGGGCTGCTCAACAACTCTTATAGGTGGGGGAACCCCACTGCCACTTCGCCTACTCATTTCAATTGGAGTGAGGCTTTCCACATCCCTCTCACCAAGATTTCGGAAGAAAATTGTTATGGAGACTTCACATCTTTAAGGTATTGTATAATTGTGTTGCTTTCCATTCAACTTGCCAATTTTCTACATGTATAGTATATATGGTCGGAAAACGGCACCATTTCTAACGAACCAATAAGGGTTACATCTTAACAAATTATATATTTTTTGTGTGACTATAACAAGATGAAACTACAGTGCTTTTACAGTAAGACACCATTTTGAACCATGGTGTGTGGACCATGGTCCACAATAGAATTTGGCTTAACACAAATACAGTACACAATCAAACACAAAAATAGCACGTTCAGTTTTAGTCTTGAAGTGTTTCGGAGTATCTGATGAACTTATTTGTTAAATTCGTTAAATATCGTATTTTAACGAGTTAACTTGTTAAACCCATTAAAAACTCGCTAGGCTGAATTGGCTAGCTAGGTCATTATAAGTTTTAGATTTATGATATCATTTACACTCCAACCCTTAGGGCTGTACTGCATGAAATAATTGGTAGAGGTAAAATTGGGCAAACTATACTATGCACCATTGATAAATGTTCATTTTTAGTATACTGGAAGTTCATTTTTACTATATTGAAAGTTCATTCTTAAATAGTATACCAAAATGAACCTTCAACCCGCTAAAAATGAACCTTAAAAAATGAACATTCAATATATTAAAGATAAATATCTGTTATACTAAAAATGAACTTTATGCAATTTGTCCACCTGGTCCATTGTATAATGATTGGGTAAATTGCGAGATATGCCTTAAAATGTCACAAAAGTTTCCAAATGCTTTTATACTAGTGTCTACGGACAACAAAGTTACTAAGTACTCCATATTTCATATCTCAACTTTTTTTTTTTTGTCATTAATAGCATCTGAATGCAACATTATGTGTTTATTAGTAAAGCAAAGTTATCAACATATTTTATCATTTCATAAATATTATGGTATATTATTATTTGAATATAAGGTAATTTAACACAAGTGTTACCTTTTTTAAAAAAAAATATCATTCAGCCTTGGTACAAACTAAGTAATAAGAATTTTGAGATCAAAATTTTTGAACAAATTGCTATTTTGAGGGAAAAAAAATATTTAATTCACTGTTCATAAGGATATAAAAATGTTCACTTTGAACTGACGGCAGACATCATTCGAGTGATGGAATTGGAACATTCAAATTAGTGTAGGCTAAACTGATATATATAGGATATAACATGCATTCTCACTATTGATATATTTTACCATTGATACATTTTCTCCCAAATATATATAGGCAGATGGAGTTGGTACCACCCATAAAAATAGCAAATTGTGTCATGTCACATGTGATAGATCATGACTCATGCCTGATATGATGGCTGAGTTTGGCTATATATGATTCAAAATAATTATTTCTTAAGTGAAATATTTATCATTTAATAATTAAATTAATAATTCATGCACAAAATAAAATGTTGCCAAATGTGACATATTCAAAGCACATATTATGCTCGACACTAAATGTAGGTCTTGTGGTCAGGTTTTGTTTTAAAATATGGTTTATCTCTAGTCAGTCTATAGGCAGTTTTACTATCCGTTATGTTTAGAGATCAGCAAATCTATAGCTCATGTTTTGGCTAAGGTTATAAATTCTTAGACTAGTCGTGGCTTGTGGCTTCCTTATGTGTATTCATGACTTGATTATTTCTGTTTAATTGAATGTGTAGTTTTGGGTTTTCAAAAAAAAAAAAAAAGCACGTAACAAAATAAACTACCTTGTATGGTGTTGTTTATTGTGAAAAGCATGATTTTGATTATTTCATTGTTTGCATTTAATATGGGTGAATAAACTCCATTAGGGTTAAGAAAACATGTGTCATTCAGACATTTCTTGAAATCATAGTGATATATGTGTTTTCTCTAACGATTTTTACATCAAATTAATAGGGCATTCAGCTAAAATCGCAACGATTTGAAATAATTGAGAGAGATGTTTTCTTTAATTTGTTTATATATACAATTATTATGCATCACGAATTCGTATAAGTAAATCTATATTGTGCAAATAAACCGAGAAAAATGTTTGGACTTTGAACCATTTACAAACGACTAAATGATTTTCTAATTGTTGTTCTAGGGAAGTGATGATTGAATATGCGAGTGCAATGCAAGAGCTATCCAAGTTGCTTGGTGGAGTTTTGGTGGAGCATTTGGGCCACAGGAAAAATTTGATCGATCAGATGTGTGATGAAAACACATGTTTTTTACGCCTAAATCACTACCCTCCATGTCAGATATCGTCAGAGGTTTTTGGCTTGATGCCTCACACGGACAGTGATTTCCTCACAATCCTTCACCAAGATGAAGTCGGTGGGCTTCAACTCATGAAGGACTCCCGTTGGGTGGCTGTCAAACCCATCAAGAATGCACTCATTGTCAACATTGGAGATCTTTTCCAAGTAATCTCTCTCATGATGCTAGATAACCAAATTAGTTATGTGCTATTTATGTTGCACGAAAATTTTCAATGATTAGCATTATTCTGTTTCAAAAACGTTTTCTTCAACAAATTTACAAAACTTCAACAAATCTTTTGGAGTTGTTTTGTAATTATTTTTAAAAATGAAAACAATTAATATTTATACATATTTAAACAAAAAAAAATACAAATGCAATTTTAAAATTTTCTTTTGATTGCGGAATTGTTAATGTAATCTATACTTGCAGGCTTGGAGCAACAACATATACAAAAGTGTGGAACACAAAGTGATGCCTAATGGGAAGGTTGACAGATTCTCAATAGCTTACTTTCTTTGTCCTTCATATGATTCTGTGATAGGGAGCTGCCAAGAACCTTCCATTTATAGAAGTTTTACATTCAGAGAGTATAGAAATCAGATACAAGAAGATGTCAAATTGATTGGCCATAAAATTGGTCTCTCAAAATTTATGTATTAAATCGGGTGTTAGTTTCTTCTTAATCCAATCATCTTTAACCTAATTAATTAGTTGTGCCATATACAACCAATCTATAATGTTATAGTACCCACCGATGTTATATATTTCGTATACTTATATTTTCTTTTGTAAGTTATAATGCCGGGTGGTCATCACCACTATGTATATGGTTTCAGCCTGAGGTTCCCACTCCTTTGTAATAAAAAAGAAAAGAGGAGATATTAAATATATTAAGTATATTTACGACACCATTATGTATGACATCATAAATTTTTTTCAATAATTGTATTATATTGTTTAGTTCGCTGAAGTAATAGACTAAGAATTGTATTCCAGTGTTTGGTTGGTTAAAGGAATATAAATTGAGTAGGTTTTAAAGACATAAATACCCTTATACAAAATAATAACAACAACAACGACAATGACGACGACGACAACAACAACAATAATAATGATTATGATATACTGAATGTTATATACACACACATGTATATGTGTATGTGAGAGAGAGAGAGATAGAATAACAATAACAATTATTATTATTATTATTATTATTATTATTATTATTATTATTATTATTATTATTCACTACCAAAAAAAAGGGGTAAATACCGACAGATCGATTCCGTCACTAAATAGGAAAAATTTGTCGCTAAATAGTTTAGCGACGGAATTAGTCCGTCGCTAGAACTTAGCGACTCAATTTTTTTCCGTCGCTAAACGAAAATAATCCATGGCTATTTTCCTCTCAGCGACGATTGGTGACGAAATTTGCAAGAAAATAACGACAAAAAATTATGTCGCTAAATTTAGTGACGGAAATTCCGTCTCTAAACCAACAAAAAAATCCATCGCTTGTGACGAAATTTGTAAGGAGATAGATACAGAAATATCTATCGCTAAATATAGCAACATAAATATCTGTTGCTATGTAGCAACAGAATAAAAATTCTGTCACTACGTTTCATTAAAACAAATTCCCGCTTCTGTATTAAACATCCTGTGAAAAATTCGTCGTTAATCTGTCTCAGATTTTTGCACAAAAATTTACCGCTAATATTAATTACGTATTTAACGACAAAACTCCGTCGCTAAATTTCAATTTTTTGAAAAAAAAAAAGGTGCATCTGTCACTAAATCGTCGCTATTCCATCGTTAAATTAGCAATGGAATGAATTCGTCATTATTTTCGCATTTTTTTGTAGTGATTATTATTATTATTATTATTGCTCCATATTATAATTAAAATGCTATTATTATTATTATTATTGCTCCATATTATAATTAAAATGCATATTTATATATTATTATTGCTCCATATTATAATTAAAATGCATATTTATATTAAAGAATTATTAATTATGAACAATTCAGCTATAAACAAACATGCATATGTGTATTATTATTATTATTATTGCTCCATATTATAATTAAAATGCTATTATTATTATTATTATTGCTCCATATTATAATTAAAATGCATATTTATATATTATTATTGCTCCATATTATAATTAAAATGCATATTTATATTAAAGAATTATTAATTATGAACAATTCAGCTATAAACAAACATGCATATGTGTATGTATGAATAATAATAATAATAATAATAATAACTATTTTTTTAAAACAATAATAATTACTATTATTATTTATGTGTGTGTGTGTATGTATACATATAGTTTATTTAAATATACATTTATTGATAGATAAAAATTATAATTAATTAAATATATACATTTATATAATACATTATATTTATTAAATATAAATATTAAACAATGTGCAAAGAGTATCTTTGGTGTTTGTAATATAAAAGCTATTCTCAAGAATACGAGAATAGCTAATACCAAAGCCCACATAAGAATGACTATTCCTTTTGCAGAGGTTATAGTTTATTCCTAAGAATATTATTCCCATGACAAAATTCAAGCAATATTATTGCTAACATATTCCATGAATCAAACATACCCCATTAATGTTATTAAAAAAAAACGTGTGGACCTATAATTTTATACACCGATAGCTGGTGATCCAGTCCAGTTTACATTCAGCCCAATACTAGGCCCAATATTATGTAGAGAGAGAGAGAGAGGAGAGAGAGATCAGAAAATTGCAGCAAATCTGTATATGGAAAGGGTTTCAGGGCTCACATCTGCCGTTTTATGCTTAACAAAAAACATACAAGCTATAGACCAACATACAACCTCTACTCTATATCCCCTCCACCATATAGTTTCCTCAATTTTCCGCCTTCACTTTTCTGTGCCGCCGTACGTTGCCATTGAAACCGCCGCCGCACGTTGCCGTTGACACCGTCGCCGTCGCCTCGCCGTCTTCCGCATGAGTAGATAGGTTTGCCCTGCTCAGCCTTTCCCCACCGCTTTGATTTAATGAAATCCAATATTCTTTAAAAAAGGATGAGGAAATTAATCCATTATTTGTGCTCCCCTTTACTTTAATTTAGATCAAATTCCAGATTAATTAATTTACCGATGGTCTTTGGATTCAGAGTTTTTCGTCAAATTCGGATATGTATCCTTCTCGTGGGACTAATGCGTATGGCCAACAACAGCAGAGCTACTCCTCCCAATCCGCCTATGCGCAAAACGTATGCCTTTGTTATATATATGTACTCGGATTGTTTTTTTCTTTTCATTTTCCCTCTGGTTAATAAGAAATTAAAGGTCTTTTAATTAATATCAATTTCTGCTGCTAGAATTTTTGTAAGTAGATGATATTCAATTCAATTGCTAATAATAACAAAATGGCGGGATAAACACTTTGATGGTTAACATGCCAATGAAGAGAGCATGCCACATATACATGTATGAATAGTAAAGGAAATTCTAGGTCTGTAACTACTATTTTGTCCATATGAATATGAAACTGCATTTTTAGTGGGTAATGATGTATGTGGAACTCTATTAGAAAAAAAAAATGAAATGTGATAATCTCGGTCACTGGTTTAAATAACATGCTTGCAGATATTAAAGGCGTTGCATTTAATCATTTGATTGTCCACAAAATATTTTTGTTCTGTTTTGACAAAAGTGTCTTACTGGCCATTCTGTTTTGCTGTATCTATGTCTAACAATTAGGCTTTGTAGTACTGGAATTTATGCAATTTATATTAAGGAGTCATATTTTTCATTTTGTTTTATGCTTGTGTAGTTGGTATCTGGCCACTCTGGGAGTTCTGCTGCAGGACCTGATGGTTCCTCTCAACTACTAATTGCTTCGCGTCATTCATCAATGTTAGGGGGTTCTCAAGAAGCAAATACAAGTGCATATAGAACTCATGGTCATCACCCCTCTTCTGGGCCTAGTTATGGCGGACAATACAGTGCTGTGTATGGTTCTACTGCTCAACAGGTCTGCTATATGTTGCAAACTATTTAAGTTTCTTCCATTTTAGGTCTGTGGAGAGAATATATTAGCCTGAATAATTACAGGGTAGAGAATTTTGAAGCCCAGAACACCAAAATTCATGGTTCAGCATTACTGCATTTGTTTTCACAGCATTCATCTTGCTTTTGATCATTTGTTTTGTCACTTGAAGCCAATTATGATTATGCTAATAAAATGAAGCAGCTGATATTACCTGTATGGCTGTATAATTTAATTCTCAAGTATCTGTTTAAACTCTTTAAATAATGGGCCTGCTTTATCACTTCTCTATTAAATTATACCGATAGGTTTTTTCTTCTAACACAGATGCTAATGGTTGGTTGACACCAAAACTGAGATTGGTAATTGTCACAAAATAAAACAGTAAATAATAATAATAATAATAATAATAATAATAATAATGTGCTTGCTTTCTATCGTTTTGATGTAACTGGTGTTCTAGTGTTGAAAATTTTAATATTTATGGTCAATTGGTGACAACTAATTATGACTATTGATTAGTTGACAACTTGGTGAAAACTACTGGTTCACTCATAGCCACTGTAATTGCAAATCCAACTTTTGTTTATGTGAAGTACTAAAATATTTCTATATTCACTACTACAAAGAGTAGCTGATGAACTTTGGTATTATGCAAGACTGTCTTGATGCAATCACTCATCTACAAGTGGAGCATGGTTACAATTTGATTTAGCATGAGATTTTCAAATGGAAGTATAGATATTTGTATATTCTTCTGAATTCATTCTGCATTGAGGATTCTGGGCCTAGCCTGGTTAGGCTTATATGGATACTCCATCATTGTGCACTTCAACTTTGTAAATAACATTTAAACCAACAATAAAATGAAGAAATATTTGCAGCAGTAAGGAAGAGCCATTTGTTGGTTAAAAAAGTTAATAACTTGTTTGACAAACAAGTCCAAATGGAGCTATTGACTGATCTGATGACAGAAAAGCCTATTTAGATTTTAGAGTTCTTAACTGATCTGATTATTAAACTAACAAGGAAATATCCTGCCTGGTTAAGTTTATTTAGTTCATGAACTCAAAGTATGGCATTGGATGCAGTGAGGGAATTAGTTCTTTGTGGTTTTGTGCTTTCTATGTCTTATAATTGGCTATTACATTGTTCACCATGCATGCTGCTGCTTGGAAATGTAAATTCATATCTCTCTCTTTCTCCTGTTGTAGACTGCTTCAATCACTGGAAAAGCATCTGTTCCATCCACTATTGAAGGTCGCACTGGTTTCAGTTCATCTATTACAGACTCAGCCAAGTTCACATTGGGTGACTATGTTTCATCAACCAGCCATATATATGGCCATAAAACCGAACTTTATTCTGATAGGGTTCCTGATTACCCAACATTGGAAAGGCGCCAATATGGTGAACGACATAGTGGTTACGTGGGCGGGAGAGATTTGCCCATTGAACCTGCCACTCGCTATCCTGACAGTATTTCTTTTAACAAACATCAGGTATTCTATTACACTACTTATTTAAGTAGATTACAATCAATAGTTCCAACATGGTTCTTTCTTTGGAACAGGCTGAAATATATGATCGCATGGATCAAGCTTCAATTATCAGAAAAGAACAACTGCTAAAGGCTCAGGGACTGCAATCTGGATCTCTTGAAGGGGGGCCAAGGTATCTTTCCTTCACTTTTTGTCTAGGTGCATACTTTATGAATATACACAGAAGGAAATAGCAATAATAATTTTATGGATGTCTGTGTAAAAATTTAGTTAGACTTCACAATCTTGAAAATTTGTGGTTGCTATTGCATACAAAGGAATAGTCTTTGTGGTGAAAGCATAGGATTTGAATGCAGCATCCCTGTTTGCAGCTTTCTTAGCTGCGCGCTCTATATCGTACTGAACTGAATAGCAACTAATTTCTGGCAGACAAAGTGAGTATCTTGCAGCAAGAAGTGCTGCTGTTCGTCATGCAGCGCAAAATCGCCTTTCAGCTCAAGATCTAATAGCATATAGCACCAGAGCTGACCCCGATCCTCATGCATTATCAACATTAGGCAGTTCGTCATTCGACGCACAGCATGCTCCTTCAATTTTAGGGGCAGCACCACAAAGAACATTAGATGACCTCATTTACACGCAAAATTCTTCAAATCCGGGTTATGGTGTGAGCCTACCACCTGGTAGAGATTATGGAGTAGGCAAAGGAGGACTACATGCAAATTCCCTCGATTCAGATTTTCCAAGTAATATGATGGCACGCCATTCAAGGATGGACGAATATAAGGATGACAGAATTCCTTATGCTCGTGAATTTGACCGGATGGAAAAGGAGCGCCTATATTTGCGCGAGCATGAGAAAGACAGAGACCGGGAAAAGGAACGAGAGCGGGAGCGAGAAAGAGAGCGGGAACGTGATCGTGATCGTGAAAGGGAAAGAGAAAGAGAACGAGAAAGAGAGAGAGAAAGGGAGCGGGAGCGGGAACGTGAACGTGAACGACTAAGGAAACGAGAAAGAGAACGTGAACGAGAGCGCATTCTGGAGCGGAGGGAGAAGGAACGTGATAATGAGCGCAAACGTGGAGCTGAAGCTAGGCATGAACGAACACCTCCCAGAATATCTAGGGAGCCCCGAGGCACATCAGTGACAAAGGACAGTAGACCCTTAAGGCACGATTCTCCACGACATGAAGTTCTGCATAGGTGGAATTTTAAATTTTCGTCCTACCCTGCTTCTGTATGTTTAGCTGCTAGCAAATCTTGCAGCCTTAACGACTAACTTAGTCTTCTATTATGCTGAAGGCGCCATTCACCTGTTAAAGAAAAGAGGAGAGAATATTTGTGCAAGGTAAACCAAGAGTTAGCTGTTGAATCATTACTGGCACTCTTTAAAAGCTTCTCAGTGTTGAGGGTCTGCTGTTGTGTTCAATTTTCTCTAATTACCCACTTCTAAACAAACAATCTTGATTCACTTGTCTTCTTGAAAATTCTCCATCACATTTGATTTCTTCCACATTGCAGTCCATGTATTGAAACAGCGTAACCTGCTCCCCCTTGGTCATAGATCTGGAATCTTTTTCTCTTTCATTCTGCTCTGCTTTGCTCTTCCTGATTATCTTCCCATATATTTCTTTTTATCATCTATTAACTTCTCATTGTTCGGCTCTATTTTACTCTGGGGTTGGTGTATCCTTACTGTAGTCTATTCCATTACTCCAATGATCCTCTATTTGTCCTGTATTACAATTTCTGTCATATTGGAGCTTTGCTTGGAGTTCTCTCAGTAGCAGAGGTGTTCTGATATCTGAAACAAGACCGAGTTACCTTAATTCTGTGCTTTACTTTGTGTAAAATCAAAATAACTAATATGAAGAAGATATGATGTCAAACATATTTACCCCCTTTGACTTCTAATATGTTTTTGTTTTCTAGGTTTACTCATCTAGCTTGTTGGAAACCGAGAGAGATTTCTTATCATTGGATAAGATATATCCCCGACTTTTCATATCTCCTGAATGCTCAAAGGTCTCTCTCTCTCTCCCTCTCTCTCATTTGAAGGGAAAACAAATCTCATATTATATTTTTCATATGGTACCATTTTTATGTACAGGTAGTTGTAAATTGGCCAAAGGGGAATCTCAAGCTTTCTTTGTACACTCCAGTCAGGTAATTTGTTATTTATCACTTCCTTTCTTTCAAGTGAATACACTTCTGAATTCTGATGAAGGAGAGGTGCAGATAAGGATTTATCTGGTGAATGTTTTTCCATATTTTGCCCTTCTCTTTGGTTGGGGTTCTCTTTATAGATGATAGGTGGATTTTCTTTTACATTTCTTCATGCCACAAGTATTTATTTTTGCATCTTAGTGTAAATCAGTTGGTGCGTTTTTGACAAAATACTCAGAAATAAGACTTCTTTGTTCTTCATTACTCTCTGTCCCATTTTAGGTGGTGTGAAATAATTTTTATGAAGTCCAGGAGATGAATCTTTTAAATATATTATGCATTGGAATTTGGATATTTAGATGAATGCTAAAATATTTTTCAGACTGCAGAGGAAACATATGATATGATCTGTGTGAAACAAGTAGCATCAAAATCACAATAAGTTACTCATAACATTGGAATAGGATGAGTTTTTTTAATTCCTAAATAACATGATTCTTGTGATCTGATAAGTTTTTGTTCATGGGACACCATAAAGTATTTTGCAACAGGCTAGAAGGGACAGTAGCTCAACTAAACTGAGATAGAGAGCATCACTTTCTATTGTATCTGTATTGAAGTTGAAAAACCAGATCTAAAAATTAGTGCTCTGCTCATGGTTCCCTGCATGGTTCTCTTTATGATGTTTTTTTTAGAACTTAAGCTTCCCTTGAAGATTGTTCATATTTTCTGTACACTTGAAGTTTGCAAATGTGGTGGTAGTGTTTATGTGATTCTTCTGATGAAGCAGTTTTGAGCATGACTTTGTTGAAGGGGAGACCGCAAATGAGCAGAAAATGTTATCACCTAGCAAATCTGCTAGTGCATCTCAAAGATTAGATCATGGGGTTACTGTATGGAATGCCAAGGTATTTCTTCTGTTACTCTGCCAAAATTGTGGAGTTCTGTATATCTATGCCAAAGATTTAATTGACTGTTTCTTTTCAAAATAAATTTTATGGTTGTCATTCCTGCACTTCAATTCCCATAGAAATCTCCATTTGGCAATTGAATGTGGTCAAATGGTTTATCTATAGGTAGTGGCTACTTGTAGTTCATGGTAGGAGGATCCTAAGAATTCAAATTAGTATAATTTATGCATGGGTTAAAACCTTTGTTCCCGTTTAATATAGTTTGTGCTAAGTATTAAGACACTTTTTTTTGATATCCGAATCATTTGGACTTATTATTCATCAAAATTACACTCCTTAAGTTTTGTGGAGTGTGGAGTACAAAATCGTATGAATTTTTGCAATTCTTTTCTACCAACTTTCCCCAATTTGTTATGTTCATATTTTATGATAATGCATAAGCAAATTTGTCTTTTCTTTCATACAGGTCATTTTGATGAGTGGACTCAGTAAAAATGCTTTGGATGAGCTATCTTCTGAAAGAAGCTATGATGATCGCATACCTCACTTCTGCAATATGCTTAGATTTGCTGTTCTTAAAAAAGATAATTCTTTGATGGCAATTGGAGGCCCATGGAACAGTGTTGACGGGGGAGATCCATCAGTTGATGACTCTGCTTTGATTCAGACAGTGCTTAGGTTTGTTCATGAGATTGTTTCTTTAGCTGTTAGATCTCTTATATGCCTTCCCAACTGTGACCAAATGACTCATTTTTAGATATGCAAAGGAGATGACACATCTTGAGTTGAAGGACTGCCAACACTGGAATCGTTTCCTTGAGGTAATAATGTCTATTCTGCACCATAATTAAACCAACTTGAGGAGAGATACCATGATACATTTTCTTTCTATGGCCTAACATTTTTTGTGCATGTGCTACTATATGCATGCTTAACTATAATTCTGTGAATCAAATGCATTGTCAGATGAGTCAGCTAAAGTATTATGTAAGGCAAAAGCAGAATGGATGTATGTAGGGTGAGATCACATTGTATGATATAATCTTCCGTTAATAATGGGAGGCCCCATTTGCTTCTTCACTGTTAATGTATACCTGCTTTCTCCTTACTCTTTATTTGCTGATAATGAAATCCTATTTTGATGCAACCATACTTGATTTTGGGGGAGCTCAGCCTCCAAAGAGATTTTTAATTGCCTTTGCAAACAGACCATCCCCTTCTTTCATTGGTCAAATTATTTTGTTGAAGGGAGTTTTGAAACAATCATCGAGACAGGATCACAGCTGTATTTTTATTGTTTTTCATGTATTCCCTTGTGCTAGGGGTTGCGATTGCCTTTACAATAAACAATTTGTTTGAATGGCTGACTAAATTTGTTTAACTAAATTTTCAGTCAAGTAATTTTATCATGTGATCTGTGTATTTAAGCTTAGTGTTTTGGTATGGAAGCTAATTCCATGTTGATTTTTACAGATACACTATGATAGATTTGGGAAGGATGGACTGTTCAGTCACAAAGAGGTGACTGTTTATTTTGTTCCAGATTTGTCTGTATGTACACCTTCACTGGATTTGTGGCGTGAACAATGGTTTACTTACAAGAAGGCAATAGCTGAACGAGAGCGCCAGGATGCTCTGAGGAAAGAGGTCTGGCCCCTTTGTTGTTATATGTGACTCCACTTCTATGAGTTCTATCTATGGTTAATAATTGCAGTTACTATTAGTGTCGCCACCCCTACATGGATGGATATAGTCATCTTTCTATTCTTCCAAAACCTTAATAAAATCTTATTCATGTGCTCCCTTTCACTGTTTCACATTCACCTTCCTCTTTCATTTGTAATGGCTACAAATAAAGAAACCTAATTGAGTAATTTGTCATTTTATTCAATCTTCTTCCTATCCATTGGCTATATATGTTATAGGTTTTACTTTCCCTTAATGTTCTTTTACTTTCTTTCTGTCTGAAAATTTTTTCTGCCTACTAATTTTGTCATTATTTTTAATTGAACAGAAATATGAAGAAAAGAAGGATAGCAAAGGTAAAGCATCTTAAAATCCTGATTTAAAAAAAAAATATTTACCATATTATCACTTAACATATTTGGGGCTGTTATAACTTATAATCTCTTTTGGAAATTAGACAAGGATCCTGAGAAAGTGAAAGATGCTAAGCGGGATACTAAAGCAGATAAAAAGAATGAGATTTCAGCATCGAAGAAAGTAGCAGAGGGAATCAGAAAGCAGAATGATGGTAAGCTAAAACAGAGCCTAACTGACAAGGGAGAAAGTGATAAGAAAGTGGCACAGAATGAACAAGGAGTCGAAACTCGGGATGAAGGTACAACTGTAAATAAAACTGGTGAAGGCGAAACAGGTGTTCAAAATGATTCTGGTGTGAAGTCTGGGAAGAAGAAGATTATAAGGAGGATTGTGAAAAAAACCATTGGTAAGAAAGTCGTGGCTAACACTTCTAAAGAGAATGAAGAGACTCAAGGAAAAGTTGAAGTGAAAACTGCAAGCGCAGACGGTGGTGGTCAACAGGATGGATCATCTGCTACTCCTAGTACAGTCAAAACTTTTGTAAGGAAGAAGGTTATTAAGAGGGTCCCAGTTCTGAAAACTGCTCCTAAGGTTAGTGAATCAGGGCCTTCTGAGGTTAATGAACCAGTTCCTTCTGAGGTTAATGAGCCAGTGCCTTCTGAGGTTAATGAACCGGTTCCTTCTGAGGTTAATGAACTGGTTCCTTCTGAGGTTAAAGAACCTCTGCCTTCGGAGGTTAAAACTTTGAAGGAATCTGAACATTCTGAAGATACTGCAAAGACAAATTGTGGTAGCAGCACTCCTGTAAAGAGGACTGTGAAGAAAAAAATAATTAAAAGGGTGCGTAAAAGGAAAACACCTATAACAGATGACAGCAATGGTGTAACTGTTGCTGAGGGAAACAAAGAGGGTTTGGAGGAACAGTTAGCAGTGCAAGCAGAAAATGAGGTGCAAATTGCAGCTAATGCTGATGAGGATATGATTTCCCAAGAAGTAAAGGTTAGTCCTAAAGTGAAGACATCACCAACGGCAACTCAAGAGACAAAAGCTGAAGAAGCAACTACTGTTGCTGTTTCCAAAATGGAATCAGTCAACTCTCAAAATGATGATTGCTCAAAACTGGAAATAAAGGAGCAACCTAAAGAAGAGAAAGAAAGGACGGACAAAAAAGATGAAAGGGATGTGCCTAAGAGCAAATCAATTAAGGAGGTGAAAGAAAAGAAAAGTGAAGAACCTCAGAGCAAATCAATTAAGGAGGTGAAAGAAAAGAAAAGTGAAGAACCTCAGAGCAAATCAATTAAGGAGGTGAAAGAAAAGAAAAGTGTAGAACCTCAGAGCAAATCAATTAAAGAGGTGAAAGAAAAGAAAAGTGAAGAACCTCAGAGCAAATCAATTAAAGGGGTTAAAGAAAAGAAAAGTGAAGAACCTCAAGGCAAATCAATTAAAGAGTTGAAAGAAAAGAAAAGTGAAGAACCTCCCCGCCACCCTGGGTTTATTCTTAAAACAGAAGGGAGCAAAAATCACAAGGTACCGTGAACCAAAAGCAGGGCATAACAAATGATAGTTTATAATTGCACATTTTTCCATTTTTAAAAAAATAACAGCCTTTATATAGAATTGAGTCCTTGATATACTTTAACAGTTGCGATCACTGTCACTTTCACTGGATTCCCTCTTGGACTATACTGACAAGGATGTTGAAGATTCAAGATTTGAGGTATTTGTTATCCTGTGAATATGCATTATTTTAATGTACTAAATTAACATTTTACTTGAGATATGGTTATTCATGCAGTTTAATTGTCCTACTGTTCAAATATTTGTTGGATATTGAATTTTCAAATTTTCATGTTGGCTGTAGCTTTCTCTGTTTGCTGAATCAATATATGAGATGCTTTATTATGAAATGGGTCTCCGGCTCTTGAGTTTCCTTCAGGTATTTTTAACCATCCTTGGTGTTTTAATAAAATGATTTGTTGGTTTTTATTCTAATGTTCATTCTGTTAATTTAGGACCTGCGCATTAAATTTGTTATCAAGAGAAACCAACGGAAAAGGGAGAGGGAGGAAGCATCTAAGAAGGAAAGTGAGGAAAAACCATTGACGAAGCGTGCAAAAACAGAAGAGTGTGTGGATGATACTGAATTAACTGGTGTGGAAAAGCAAAATAAAACTAATCCAGATGAAAAAATGGCCACTGTTAAGGAAGAGCCTAGCTCACCTGTCAAGACTCAAGACACTAAGATGACACAAGATGAAGCTGTGCATAATGAGAGTGATGAGGATGAAGATCCAGAGGAAGATCCTGAGGAAGAAAATGTAGAAGATGTAGAAATGCCTGATGCGGACCCCCAGAATGATGCAGATCAGGTGGGACAACTCTTCTAATTACTCTCTCATAGTATCTCTTTTTTTGAGGCACTTATTCCTGATGCCCTGTCATCTTTCTTGACTGCTGAATTCAACTAGTAGGATTGTCGTGTGGATTGTAACTGTTTTATTTTAACAGATTTTGGTGATCCAAAAGTAACTAATTATTTACCATCATAATTTATCTGCTTGCCCCATACAGGAAAATGTTGAAGGCAGAACTAATACTGATTCCAAGAGTGAAAATGTTGCTGAGGATGAGAAACCGGCAATGGGTGTGGAAGCTTCTAAACTAAATGCAGATCTTGATATTGGCAGCAAAGATAATAAGATAATTAAGGTGGAGACAGAGGCAAAGGGAGCTCAGGGAGAGGTTAACAAGGATTTATTGCAGGCAATTTTCTTGAACACAGTTTTTTCTTGTGCTTTTATTTTGCAATTTTGCATTTCATTATAGTAATGGTGTTTTTGTTTGGGAACAGGCTTTCAGGTTTTTTGATCGAAACCGAGTAGGGCACATAAGGGTAAGTGAAAGCCTTACATTGCCTCCCATTTTGTGCTTGTTCATACTATTAGACATCACCATTTTTTCGCTTTCACAGGTAGCAGATCTGAGGCTAATAATCCATAATTTAGGGAGGTCACTCTCAAACCGGGATGTCAAGGTAGGTTTCCTCACTGTTTTTGTCATTTTAAGACGACAATGTTTGATATGTGTGAATCTGATTTATTATAAAACATCACACAGGATTTGGTCATGAGCGCTCTTCTGGAGAGCAATACAGGGAGAGACGACCGCATTTTATACGGCAAGTTGGTCAAGATGTCCTTTTGAACAGCTCAGAATTGGAACAAAAAACATAAAAATATTTCTCTATTTAGTTTTCTCAGATAGAGAACTCTTAGGTGTTGCCGTTGGGTTAGCTTTTTAATTTTCTGAACCAAGTTGATTGAAAGCCTTCATGGCATGATATTATCAAACCAAAATTGACTCTTTTTCCTGCTAGCTACTAACCTAGCATGGGTTTGTGTTCTATAAAAGAATTTGGGCTAATTAGCACCCCATGTTGCCAATCCCCTCGGATGTAACCAAAAAACATTGATACTTGTCTGATTCAAAAAAATGTGCACCACATATTGTGGACATATCTTTTGAATAAATCCAATGGCTTGAGACATAGAATGTCCCCCCAAATGTAAACAATCCCAGATCAAAATGGGTATTCCAAGTTGCTAAAAGATGTGAAAGGACATAAACGGTGCAGGAAAAATCTGGTTTTAAAGCTTTTTATCTTTATGAAGCAGTAGAGTCCACTACCCTTGGTTGCGGAGAAACCTTGGATGGTCCCAAATAAGGACATGAAGGGAAGGTTTCCGGCAATCACATCTACTGGTACAGTTTGCTACTGTGTAGAAACAGAAGGAATTGTCTCAAAATATGAGGTCATTAAGATATCTTAACCGATTAAAGGCAATAAAAGTTCTGGACAAGTGTTCAAGCAAGGGGTGAGAACTTGAGAATTGACCCGACTTTTATACAAGAGTTCTAGAAGATTAGTCACACATTGTGCTCAGATGACATGTAGTGACTAGGTCATGAGATCGAAGTAGAGGCAATATTGACTCCTTGTGCTTCAACAGGTTGAGAAAGTATAGATGAAGGGTTAGTTGTATTTTTAAAAAAAANTTCATGCAGTTTAATTGTCCTACTGTTCAAATATTTGTTGGATATTGAATTTTCAAATTTTCATGTTGGCTGTAGCTTTCTCTGTTTGCTGAATCAATATATGAGATGCTTTATTATGAAATGGGTCTCCGGCTCTTGAGTTTCCTTCAGGTATTTTTAACCATCCTTGGTGTTTTAATAAAATGATTTGTTGGTTTTTATTCTAATGTTCATTCTGTTAATTTAGGACCTGCGCATTAAATTTGTTATCAAGAGAAACCAACGGAAAAGGGAGAGGGAGGAAGCATCTAAGAAGGAAAGTGAGGAAAAACCATTGACGAAGCGTGCAAAAACAGAAGAGTGTGTGGATGATACTGAATTAACTGGTGTGGAAAAGCAAAATAAAACTAATCCAGATGAAAAAATGGCCACTGTTAAGGAAGAGCCTAGCTCACCTGTCAAGACTCAAGACACTAAGATGACACAAGATGAAGCTGTGCATAATGAGAGTGATGAGGATGAAGATCCAGAGGAAGATCCTGAGGAAGAAAATGTAGAAGATGTAGAAATGCCTGATGCGGACCCCCAGAATGATGCAGATCAGGTGGGACAACTCTTCTAATTACTCTCTCATAGTATCTCTTTTTTTGAGGCACTTATTCCTGATGCCCTGTCATCTTTCTTGACTGCTGAATTCAACTAGTAGGATTGTCGTGTGGATTGTAACTGTTTTATTTTAACAGATTTTGGTGATCCAAAAGTAACTAATTATTTACCATCATAATTTATCTGCTTGCCCCATACAGGAAAATGTTGAAGGCAGAACTAATACTGATTCCAAGAGTGAAAATGTTGCTGAGGATGAGAAACCGGCAATGGGTGTGGAAGCTTCTAAACTAAATGCAGATCTTGATATTGGCAGCAAAGATAATAAGATAATTAAGGTGGAGACAGAGGCAAAGGGAGCTCAGGGAGAGGTTAACAAGGATTTATTGCAGGCAATTTTCTTGAACACAGTTTTTTCTTGTGCTTTTATTTTGCAATTTTGCATTTCATTATAGTAATGGTGTTTTTGTTTGGGAACAGGCTTTCAGGTTTTTTGATCGAAACCGAGTAGGGCACATAAGGGTAAGTGAAAGCCTTACATTGCCTCCCATTTTGTGCTTGTTCATACTATTAGACATCACCATTTTTTCGCTTTCACAGGTAGCAGATCTGAGGCTAATAATCCATAATTTAGGGAGGTCACTCTCAAACCGGGATGTCAAGGTAGGTTTCCTCACTGTTTTTGTCATTTTAAGACGACAATGTTTGATATGTGTGAATCTGATTTATTATAAAACATCACACAGGATTTGGTCATGAGCGCTCTTCTGGAGAGCAATACAGGGAGAGACGACCGCATTTTATACGGCAAGTTGGTCAAGATGTCCTTTTGAACAGCTCAGAATTGGAACAAAAAACATAAAAATATTTCTCTATTTAGTTTTCTCAGATAGAGAACTCTTAGGTGTTGCCGTTGGGTTAGCTTTTTAATTTTCTGAACCAAGTTGATTGAAAGCCTTCATGGCATGATATTATCAAACCAAAATTGACTCTTTTTCCTGCTAGCTACTAACCTAGCATGGGTTTGTGTTCTATAAAAGAATTTGGGCTAATTAGCACCCCATGTTGCCAATCCCCTCGGATGTAACCAAAAAACATTGATACTTGTCTGATTCAAAAAAATGTGCACCACATATTGTGGACATATCTTTTGAATAAATCCAATGGCTTGAGACATAGAATGTCCCCCCAAATGTAAACAATCCCAGATCAAAATGGGTATTCCAAGTTGCTAAAAGATGTGAAAGGACATAAACGGTGCAGGAAAAATCTGGTTTTAAAGCTTTTTATCTTTATGAAGCAGTAGAGTCCACTACCCTTGGTTGCGGAGAAACCTTGGATGGTCCCAAATAAGGACATGAAGGGAAGGTTTCCGGCAATCACATCTACTGGTACAGTTTGCTACTGTGTAGAAACAGAAGGAATTGTCTCAAAATATGAGGTCATTAAGATATCTTAACCGATTAAAGGCAATAAAAGTTCTGGACAAGTGTTCAAGCAAGGGGTGAGAACTTGAGAATTGACCCGACTTTTATACAAGAGTTCTAGAAGATTAGTCACACATTGTGCTCAGATGACATGTAGTGACTAGGTCATGAGATCGAAGTAGAGGCAATATTGACTCCTTGTGCTTCAACAGGTTGAGAAAGTATAGATGAAGGGTTAGTTGTATTTTTAAAAAAAAAAAAAAAAAACTAAAAAGCCTAATGTATTTATTATTAAAAAAAATAAATAAAAAAATAAATAAAAAAAAAGCAAGGAATTGTAGCCATGTTGTCGTTCATCCTTCATAAAGCATAAATGGATGAGACAGCAGAATAAGATCAGTGGGTTTTATTAGTAAAATTCTTACAAGGTGGGGCTCTCATAACCAAGAAATGATGTTATATGTGGCCTAACCACAAAACCAAGAAACTGATCTTCAAATGCTAAAAGGCTGCAAATGACAAGGACATAAAAACCCTATGGACTGACTCCAGAGTTTTCATTAGTCATATAAAATTTACACACAAAAAGACTACAACTCATAATTTTTTTTTTAAGCTAGCTTGCTTGCTTTCTAGAATGCAATCTGATTAGACTGGCTGACGTTCAACCGACAATGAGGCTGTTATTATCCAGTGCTTGGGCTCAGTATCTGGTACATCAGATATTTCAGCTTCCAAAATAAGGTTATCTAATGTATTCTTTATCCCTCGGGACCCAACTTGTGTTGTGTACAAAAGCCGGAAAAGGCCTGCCAGCTTCTTATGCATTTACAGCAAAAAAATGGTCTACTTACACACGCCAGTAATTCAACTCAGCACTGAGAAATCTCTGTCAACATCCAGGTTCCTGTTTCAGCTGGATCCCGCTTGATGAGCCAAACATCATGGACTGGAGAAGTCAAGAATTATCATTTATGTAAAAACAAAATATATATGGACGGAATAAAGTCGTGTTTTAAGAAGCAAAACTAATTTTGAGTAGCAACAAATACAGTAGCAACAATTTGTTCACACTGGGTAACTGTATATGTCATGATCAGGGGAAGACCAGACCACATATTGATTATGCAATTCAATTAGTGCAGAAGTATTATTTCGCCCCTAAGTTAAGTGAAGTTTGGGCAAAGTCTTGCATTGAGTGGCCAACTTCGATTGCAATCCACTATAACTTTTCTCATCAATATTAAAGCCTACAATTTCCCTCAGACCTATAATATTTTATGCAATTGTCCCACTATTAGTAATTCTAGATTGGCTTAAGCATTTTGCTAATTTCTTTTTTGATTCAATTTCATAGAATGTCAAATATGTATTTAGCATGTTCTACTTTCAATAATGTGTCAAGAAGGCAGAACTTAAGCCATTGCTTTGAGTTATAAGATGTTTTAGAAATATTAGAGAAAGTAAACTCTGATAAATAAATAGAGTTGATCCCATAATATCTTATCAGATGGTGCAATTACCTGAGTTGAATTTGGCAAAAGACTACTAGCAAGCTCTTCATCAAGAAACACAGGAAGCGGTGGCATTTGGCTCATGATCCCAGGCATATTGCTCATTCTACACAGATAAAGTAGGTTCTGTAAAAAGATTCTGCTGAAGGTAGATTCATAGAAAGTAGCATTAGAAAGGAAAAACAGGCATACTCGTTGAGGATTGCAGTTATATTGTTCCTTGTACGAAAGAAGAGGTCAACGTTATCCTGCAACTGCTCATTTGCATGTGGACATCAGATATCGGCTATAATAAATCCTAGCTATTCAGCAACATAAATGGTGGATAATTTCATTAAAGGGTTACAGATCAAGGTCCATGTCATGGTGCTTCTCTAAACTTGCTCAGAGCAATAATTTCAATGAAAAGAAGCAGAGAGCTACAACATTTTCATTCAATTCGAGGAAGAAATACTTAATAATTGAACTGGTATAAATGAATAATACTCAACTTAGAAGTTTTCCAAAAAATAAAAATAAAAAAAAATCCTTCACTTGTGAGAGTACGCTTGTTTTAGTGTATATATATTAGAAGAATTGTGATGGTCAATTAAAGTGGAAAGGTGGAACAAATGAAGGAGAAGAAGAAATACCTGTGAGAGCGAATTGAAATGGAAAGATGAAACACAAATGAAGGAGGAGAAGTAATATTTGAGAGAGCAAACTAAAGTGGAAAGGTGGAACAAATGAAGGAGATTACTAATGAAGAACGATGATAGAATGTGAGAGCAAAAAGCTTCAAATCTAGATTTGACTTGAAAAAGGCTCAATTGTAGGCTCCAATCATCCGTTCTTCATGTTTTATCTAGTTTGAAAATATTTGTCAAATATACACATTGCATCCATGCTATTTTCCTGTGTAGAAATATTATTTGACCTGGGAAATTCTACAATGGCGACCATAACAATGCTGGATAGTAAAAATAGTAAAAAAAAAATGGGGTACATATAGTAATTTGAAAAAATTGAATTTATGTTCAATTTTGTTAAATTACAAAAATGTACACCATCTCTCACTATTTTTAGTATTCAGCATTGTTACGGTTTGGCATGGAAATGACTCCCTATAAACTTAATCATAAACAGGATAACCTATCACTCTGTTCGGAAAATGATTCATATTCTAACTATCATTTCATGATATTTATCCCCTAAACAAGGATAGGTTTAAAATATTACCTTATATGTTGAAAGGTTTGTTGAAATTTGATCAAGAGCTTGATTATTTTCTTCCAAAAGATTTCTCGTTCCATGTAATGCTGCATAGTTACCATCAAACCCAAATAAATATAAATCAAGTCATAAGAGTAATTTAACTAAACTACAATGGTGATTCAATTTCATAAGTGTTAAGAAAATGTTATAGAAGAAACAATGCAAGATTGAAAGCAAACTGGAAAGAATAAAATATAAGCCAGGCACAACTACATTAGAAATGGCAAGTTGTATTGAACAAAAAAGATGATATTTAAAATTATTTGAGCATCCCAATGAAGTGGCTTCATGAAGACTCGAATGGGATTTTAAGTAAGCGAGGATAAGAGTAGGATCAACAAATAAAAGTGAAAATATGCATAACTTTTTTTTTTCTTTTCTCTATACAAACAAGAGATGGTGGATTGTTGCGTGAGCAAAGCTGAATAGCATACATCCATTGAAGGCCACAGGTGTTGTAGAAACAGATACAAAAATGGTTCTGGTAAGTAAAAATGCATACATGGGCATAATTGAAAGGAGTTAACAAGGATAAAGGGGATCGATAGTCTAATTGAATGGCAGATTGGTGACACTCAAAATCATGTTTTAACTAAGGGGGTTTAAGAAAGAAAAGGAATTTCCTTTCCAATTTTTTTCATTGTTGATTATTTATTGTTAGCAACTATGCTGGCAAAGACATACAGAAAAAGTAATAATTTTTTTTTTAAAATTCCCAATACCTCCAGAATTCATGCAGTTACTGCGGTCACGATGATTAACAGCTAGAGAATATGCAGCCAAGTTCAATGGAGAAGCTGAAGTTGTACTATTCTTCAAGGATGATTCAGCTGCTTTATCCTGGAGAAGCATGAATTTTTAAAATGTCAGTTCATTAATCCACATCACCCCACTTGTAACGCAGTAATTGTCAAAATGTAACAAGCAAACTTTATAAATCCCAATTAACAGCTCATGAGTCATGGCACAATAAAATCAAGAAAATAACAAGATCCCTTTATCACAGCACTCTTATCTATAGATGGAAAAAAATATCCAGACCACTTTATGGAAAATAAATTTCGAACCATCTTATTTCCCCCACACTGATTGTGTCACAATGCCCATGTCAAAGAAGAAAAGAAATGTTCATGCAAAGAGGTCTTTGTGCACATAGCACTAAGGTCGGAAACAAATGCAGAGCCCTAAGCAAGGATGGGTAGTGCTTCATGCTGAAGGAATGTCTTGCAGTAATTAATTAAAACATCAAGGCTACAACACTAGAAACTGGAGAATTAAACAAGGCATTCTAGCTTGACAACTCTGTTTAGCTTATGGAAAAAAGATATGCAACTTGCAATTATAAAGTTGAGCAGAATAGCATAAACTAAGATTTTAATGGAAAGATGGAAAAGAAGTTTGGGTCTAAAAAATGACTGTCATGCTGCACAGGAATCAGATCCTGGAAAACCCCTAGTCAGGAAGATGAAAGGTAAGTATGCTATAACTAATAAAAAACAAACACTAAACTTTAATACATGCATGTAAGCTAAGCACACAGGGTGAATGGTGTTATGATGGAAATCAGAGTAAGATTAATGGATCAATGATATGGAGGTATTTAAGGCAAGGATGTTGGAGGTGGGGTGGTATAATTGGTTCTGTAAACTGGCGATCTTTATGCCAGCTTTGGCATTAAAACATATGCAAAATGGCTATATATATGTGTGTGTGAGTGTGTGTGTGTGGATATTTTGATGGGTGATTGCTTCACTCTAAAATTTACTACACTAGAATTCAGAAAGATAGGGAATGAAAAGCTAGATTATTTAGCTACTCCGTTCATCTTAGATTTCTTAGTTTAGCATAACAAATTTCAAATATGTTGCAGTTAAAGTAATTTCCACCAATCATCAAGCTGAGAACAAGTGCTTGCACCTTGAACTTCCGATAAGAGCAATTTCCACCTTTTTCCAATTTTAGTATTCCACCCAATTTATGCTTTTTTAGAGTAGACTAGTATGGTATAGGTGTGGGTGTATAGGTGTGTTGCATGTATTTGAAAGATGATCCAAGCCAAGAGTAAAAACTTAAATATGAGAAGAACAATGATACTTTGTAACAACAAAAACAATGATAAAGTATGACAATTTTTCTTAGTCATACATTTTCGTATCTTTTTTCTATTGTTTTGCCTTTTGCAACAATGATAGAGCAGCTTCACACACCATGGCATACCTTGTTTTACCTTCTTATTAGAATACTATTTTTCGTAATTGGTTCTCCTTTTAGAAATAGAAATCTTATTCCTAAACTTAATTAAGGAGTTTTATTAGAACATTATTTATAAATATACTTAAAATTTATTAATAAAATGAAAGGGTAAAATTTAATTAAAGGATATATTACTCTTTTAAAAAAAGGAACAAACTTAAAGCACTTTTATATACAGGTATAGATAAACTTCAAAACAAGATGGGCCAAACAAGCACTAAGAAGTCACCCTTGCAAGTAAGGTTAGACCCTCAATTTAGATAACCAAAGTTAATTTCATGGCATTACATGAGCAAAAATGGGAGTAAATAATTAATCATCACATTGTAAGCACTAAGAACTTACCTTCCTGTCTTTCACTTTTTTCCCCATATTATTATAGTCCTCCTGTTTCCTTCGCTTTCTCTAATAAATAATCATCACATCGTAAGCAACAGAAATGTAACAAGCAAGAGCAACAATTTGAAAGTATTTTTGACCCCCCAAAAAAAAGATTTCTTAAATTAGAATTAAATTCACGCATAATCAATGTAGTGCTCAATGGTATTGAAAACATCAAATGACTCAACAACTCACCGTCATCCACCTACACCTCAGAGCAACATCACGAACAGTTTTTTCACGGAGTGTGGCTGCAATTTTAATGTATTTCATGATACTAGGTTCACTGGAAAATCTGTCATGGAAGAGGGTTGTGAGTAAATGCATAAAGAAAAATAATAATAATAATAATAATAATAATAATAATAATAATAATATTAAATAAATAAAAGAAAGAAGAAATGGATTTGAGAAACATACACCTACATACAAGGTGGATGAACTAATGGAGTAAAGGTATCAACTATAGGAATGCGTGCATTGGGTGAAGGTAATGAAACTGGCACAGTTATAAAGGAATGACCAGTGTCATTTAAGCATGAGCATTAAGTCAAAATCCTCTAAAGCCAGATAGGAAGTTAATCTATAACAATTGAATATGTTAGCTGTATAAGCCTTCTTGGCATACTTAAGCAAGGTTTTCAGGCTTCAAATGAAAATTTTGCAAGCAAGCAAAATACACAGCAGATTCCTCATTTTACCATCTACCACATACTACTCCGTATATCTCTGCATCTATCTCATTTAGTTATTCACCTCTCCAACAATATTTCCAAACATCTCACTTAAATCTTTCTAAACCTAAAAGAAAGCAGCAATGTACAGAAATTCTGCTGACCATTTAAAAGATCAAAACCTTGTGAATTTCTAGCAGATATCTATAACAAGTAGCAACTGTACATGCATGTTGTAAGGTACCAAACCAAACAAATAGATAAGTTCATACATACAAACATCCAGATATAGAAACTATTCACATCTAAACACCATGAACAGAACACATACTTGATGAGTCCTTCCTCCAATTTGTACTGTTCTTCGACTGACCACTCCACCGCCAATCCGGTGTCATGCTTAAGCCCCGGCACAGTGTCAATAAGAAATGAAGGCGATGAGGTCCCGGCCTGACTAATCCCGGGATTATTGTTACTGTTGGTAATTATATTTGGATTCCCAGAAAACAACACCCCTCCTCCTCCTCCTGATAAACCACTAGCACTGTTGCTATTATTTACATTTACATTTACCCCAAGATGACCATAAAAATTACCAATCGGAATCATCTCCGACGACACCCCCGACTGAAAAGACCAGGCTTGCTGTTGATGAAACCCCATGTTCGATTCTGCCGCCATTTCCTATATCCTCAACTAATCCTACTATCCCCAAATTACACCAGCAAACAATTAGAAGCTATAGCATAAGCTCCCAACTTGTAAAAACAACAAATCAAAATCAAAAACAAAAACCCCAAAAAAATACCTCTAAATTCCTCAGCTCTCAGCTCCCTTAAACCCAAAAAAGGACTCCTATCCAACTCCTAATACCAACGCGTGAAATTAACGAACAAAAACAGAGCATTCTCCGTCAAAAATTTTCAGCAAATATCAAGTTGAATCTCCAGGTTCAAATTACACTCAAGTGCAATTTTTCCCCGTCATTGAATCACAGAATAGAGATGAAAAAAAAACCCTAACCTGCAAGAATCGAAAAATAGCAGCAGTAATTAGAAGAGTATTGGGATAGAAAGTGGAGTTACACGGAGCATGAGAGGAAAGAGACACAGAGAAATAACAAAAAATATATATATATAAATATATAAATTAAAATAAATAACCAGATACCTTTTCAAGTGCAGAACCTTTTTCTTTTTTTTCTTTTTTCTTTTTTCTTTTTTCTTTTTTCTTTTTTATTTTCTTTCTCCCCCTGTTTTCACAGCTCAAGCTACCAGCTAACTAATATGCAAGAACATTATCATGTTTTGACTTCTTTTTAGTGAATCATTTTTTACTAAAATTATTATTTAAATTTTTTAAAAAAAAAATCTTATTCGATTGATAGCAGTAATTCATATGATAATTCATTAAATACACATTTTCACAAACTTAACAGGTAAGAAAGCTATAATTAAAAGTTATGGGAGACAAATAAGTTGTTAGAAAGTAAGATACTTCCAGCAATGTAACGTAAGCTGACTCATTATTTGTTTCCTTAGTATATTTGAAGCAGGACTTGTCAACAAGTTCGATGTGTTTAGAAAGGTCTTGATACTTTCTGTTTCTTAAATATGAAAAAGTCTTCAAATGGCTTAACAAATTCGACACGGATTGATACATACATGTTTTTCTAAATATAGAAGTTTAGACGATGAAAGACAACTGAAGTAAAATATACGTGCGCTACTGACAAATGTAATGAACAGGTAAAAGTAATAAAATTTTAAAGGGTATTTTAATATGGGTTAAATTATGTGCACAAGTACAAGAATGTCTCACCTAGCAAATTGAGAAAATTACAACTTGAGTTGATAGGTGTTTTTTTTAATGAATATTATACATGTTTGTGTGTGTTTGTTTTTGTTGTTGTTGTTGGGTGTGGGTGGGTGGGGGTTGGGGTTAGGGGGGGGGTGTGTGTAAGTATATAATTAATGGAAAGAGTGGGTGGTGTTTGTGTGGGGTGGGGATGCCTTTTGGTATTTGGTGTGTTGTGACAGATCTTGGAATTCAGCAGCTGAGTGCGAATCCCAATAAGCGTTTTGAATGCCAATTATTTTGTGCACTTTCTCTCCCTCATTTTATTTGCTCATTGCTCCCTGCACTTTCTTCCTTTCTTACTTCTTTCCCCCCCAACTTTTCTCTCTCCATGTATTTGGTAAATATAGGTTTTAATTTGACATTCTTATCTTACTTTTTCTTTTCTTTGAAGGAAAACCTTAAACTTTACAAACTTTTGACTATTGTACTTTTTTAAAAGGGAAAAACTTAAACCGTTGCAAGCATTTGACTGATGTAAATGGACCCAATACGTATGAACTTTGAACAAATTGACTTGGCTTTATTTTGCCATTGTTTGAATAATCCGGTATGTTAAATTTGATTCATTATGTATAAATTTGTAGTAAAATTGAGTAATTTTTAGAGAACGACAAATCGATACCATATTTTTTAATTTTTGAAAGACATTGATTTTGTAAAGAGTAGTATCCAATCCAAACTCAAAGGTACATCCTAAAAAAAATATTAGTCTGAGTATGGTACGAACTTAAAGGTATCTCCTACTACCAGAGTCGGCTTTAGACTAATTTTCACAGACACATAGAGAAAAGAGATCATATGCGGAGCTTGTCCCAAGTGAAACATTTGCATCAATCTCAACCATTGGTCTAATCCAAACAACAGCCCAGAATGAAGGAAAATTTAAAAAAAAATGCAATGACATTTTAGTATTTTTGTTTACCTATAGGTGCATATTTTAAACCGTTAAACCTACAGGTGCATAACTTTGAACCTTCAACCTAACTTTTAGGTGAATAACCTTAAATCTTGAGATGTATATTTTTAAACCTTGAGGGAGCCTCTTGTACATATTGTTGTACCTTCAGAAGGAGAGGATGAAATTAGAATTCCACCTTCGAGAGGAGTGCACTCCTAATCTGGAAGGATGGACTTTGTTTTTCAGATGCATATTGTTGTACATTCGGAAGGAGAGGATGAAATTAGAATTTCACCTTTGGAGGAGTGCACTCCTAACATGGAAGGATGAATTTGTTTTTCAGATGCACAATCGCAAAATTTTTTTATTTTAAGAACCCTTTCACACCGAGAGCTTCTTTGTACCTCATCTCTCTCTCACACACATATAAACATGCATTGCCAAAATTGCCAAGTGCATCAAATATGTATAAGTGTACTAAAAACTTATATGCACCCAATGTGATATGTAATAATGTGCACTTATTAATATATAAAAGTTCAACTTAATAACAAATACACTTTGTAATTTTACATACTTTTCAAATTCACACGTTTTTTGAATTGCAAGTTACATATCATCATGTACATTTTGTAATTGTGCATGATGCACTACTCAGTTTGGACCTAAGCGTTTGTTCTCACCAGAGAGAGCTAAACTATATATTCAATAACTACCCATAATTCATGAAATAATCAATAGCACCACGAGTCAATCAAACAAAGCCATATCAAATCATAAAATTGTTGATAAAATAATTTTTATTTTTTATCAGTGTTGTTTGTCATATGCTAATTGGAGGTAAACCACTAACAAATTGTGGGATAGGAGAGGATTGATGTATGAATAGTAGGGGGTTTGAAACATTCAAACCTTCAGATGTTGGCATGTTGCTAAGGTTGTCTGTCTGGGGAGAAGATGAAATGGTCATTCACTTGTATAAATACACAAAAACCTTAAAACCAACCACCTGGGAATTGGGAATTCACTATATAATCATTAGGTGAAAGAAAATCAACAGAGACACCAAAGAATTGACATTTGACATTTAAACTACACTCAGAAAAGGACCAAAACTTTTTTCCTCCAACCCAACATTTCTCAATAACATTACCTTTTTTTTCTTTATTCTTTTTTTTTTTCCTTTATTTTTCTTCGCGTCTTTGGAGGAGGATGCTGATATGTATAATATGTTTAAGAATTTGTATTAGTCTCTATTATATGCACCACGAGTTGCACAGCCTGCAAAACACATGAACCACTCGATTACCAATCAAGTCTAAAAGCACTCAAGAAAGGAGATCAATATAAAGCAAGATTGTTATACAAAATTTAGCACTTAAGGTTCTTCACTTCTTCAAGTTAAAAATTTAAGAAACCGATATTTGTGCTAAGGTTCATCAAATTTCTAATTCCGGAGCCATCATGGGGTCGAAGGACATGGCATCTAATTTGCATTTAGGATAGGAAATTTGGCATTTTGATACTCAGCTTCAAATGAGTAACCGACATACATTTTATGCCCGAAGAAACCGGTGTTCATGGATATTTGATTGTTATTAATCAAGTATCACATAGCACAACACCGCAACATTCATGTAGCTAACTACTTCATAGTTGCTCGAAACAGTTTAATTATTTTTGGATAAAACGTAGTTAAATAAACTAAATAAAAATAATGCCCAAAAAGTCATGCATCCAAGAAACGTAAGCATAATTGTGTTTCTGGAAAAAGGTTTAGAGCACCAAACATATAAAGCAACAAGGAATTTAGCTTTTAGTGAGGAGAATTCTTACCTCAAATAGAAAAATATGAGAGAAGCAGCAACTTGATATGTATTCATAGTACATGCACCGGAAGGGCTCGTGGAAATTATATTGTGGTTGGTGTTACTTCCACGGTTCCACAATTCATTCACTGGACTACTGGAGTAGCATCGTCAATCATGGATTGAAAAAGCCCGAACCACCGATATTCAAAGAAATGAGGACTGAGATACTCGTAACTATAGCAAGCCAAACCAATGCTGAACCTGCAAAAAGAGGTTTGTATTAATGAACAAATAACTTAATTTATACAAAAAGATAATCCAAATTTGGACTGCCAAGTAAACCGACACTCCGAAGCATGATTACCTCTAAAACTTTCAGTGCCACTTTCAGGGCTTTGCGGTGGAGGTCTGGCAGGAGGACTTCGTAGCGGGGATGCTGGCACTGCACTTTTAACATCATCTACATATTTTCCATTCGCGGTTTCAGATGATACTATACCTAGAAACTCCTCGCTAACAATTAAAGCGGCTAGAACATCCATAAACGATTCTTTATCCAATTCACTATACGACTTTGCTCTGATCTGCTCAGAGACATTGGTGTCCAATTGCTCAGAGTCAGACAACTCATCATCTGATACATCTCCATCCAAGGATCTTACAACAGTCTTCTCATCATCTTCATCATCAACATATGCCTTATATGTCAATCGCAGTAAGATTTCTCCAGCTGGCCGCGGACTAAATAAGCCCCAACCTCCTAGGCCCACAACCACATCCATAGGTACTGTATCTTTGAGTGATCCAAGATTAACCTAGAATAGGATTATCCATAATTATATTATTCATAAGACATTATCTTCCAGTCTAAAAGGTATCCAACATCAAATTGTTAAGGTTCTGTACAGAAAATGATGCATGGTTAAAGTTCTAACCACGGAACTAAGATTCTTAGTGAGATCTAATTACATCTTACTCAAAATATCAACTCTCAAATACCCAAAAGGAAACAAGAACAAAATTAGCAAATCCATTGGCCAGTTCACAAGTGTATCAAAATAACCAGGGATGAAGATTCAAATTGGGTGTGGAGTCACATCAGAACTATAATCAGGGCTGAAGATTCAAGAAAGAAGTGTGATATACCAACAAATCTCCTAAAGAAGGTGGAAATCTTCAAAGTCAAGAGAAGAATGGAGATAATTAACCCATTCCTATTTCGTATACAATAATACAAATAATTATCAAATTTATATTTCACATACATTGCACTTATCTTTTTCTGCCTCATATGCAGAGAGTAACTGTTGGAAATCATAATAACAAGTTTAGAATTCATGTTTGTGGTGCTAACATTCAAGACAGACTTATATGTAGCCTAAGGCTTGAAAGTTATAAGATAAGGAAATTGAATTCGCAAAAAATATTGAAACTCGAAAGCATTTCACCTCAAAGTTAAATACCATAATTCCAAATGTATTTTATTTAACCTCAATGTCTTTATGACTGACATGAAGTAAATCCATAAAATTATACAGGTTACTAACAAATAGACAAAAAATAGCAAGTATAAGATCCATACCTCCCCTCTACCAACAGTCACATCTGCAAATCCAAGGGAATCCTTCACTTCAACATAAAGCTTTTGTCTACTAGGATCTGCCACTAACATGTGAAAATCCTATCGGGCAAAGATAAATAGAAACATGCAGCAAGATCAGCACTTATGAACATCACAACACTTAACATGCTCATCAATTCCACAGTGTTCAATAGTATGTCATAAAACCTGACCTGATTCCAAATAGGTTCACCAGGAGGTCCAATAACAGTAGTTTGACTGTTTCTTTTACTGCGTATTACTTGATCTCCAAGTCTCAGAATAACATATGGGTCAGTTTTACCTGGATGACAAGGGAATTTAGTAAAACTAACACAGGCAAAGAAATAAGGAAAATGGAAAATAGAATCTACTGGTGAGCCCATGCAACTAACAATAATAAACATTACATATTCAGAACAATGCGAATCAATAAGTAAACCTCGATACTGAGCATTGAAGAAAATAGAGAAAAATAGAAGAGAATAAAAAAGAGAACAAAACTAATGCATGTGCTAGTTATAGTTTCATACTTTCATTTTCCAAGAATTTGTTCATCCAAATAGAATACTATTTTCCCCTTACACATTCAAAGTTACAAAACCCTGTCCAAATGATTGTTTCAGACTTTTAGTGCTCCTTCATCACATTCAAATAAAATATTGTTTTGTCCTGTTATTTAGCACATTTAAAGTTACAAGATTAAACAGTTAAACATGCTTTTTAATTACTTTAACCCAACAGATATTCCAGCAATTAGACCACTTAACCTGAAAGAAATGAAACTTAAAATGATTTGATAGCTTAAAGTATTTTAGATGAAAAAAGGACCAGTACATTCATTTTCACCATTGCATGTATATAGCTTAACCATTTCACATTAGCATAGTAGGAAAACCATGTTTCAGGTGAGAAAATTAAACTCCTTTCATCAAATTATTACTTCTGTACAAAATAAATGTGGGAAATGCAACAGATACAGATATCTTCCCCAATGCATCCCACCCCTAAACCCAAAAGTAACATTGATATATACACACACACACACACACACACACACACATATATATATATAGAGAGAGAGAGGGAGAGAGCGAGACCAGGATATATAAGCACAAACTATCACAGTACAGAAATCTGTAGCTGGTAGAACAAAAGTTACTTGGAAAAATTCATACCATAGATGATGTAAGATAGCTTCTGTGCATCTACAATAGTTAAAGATAGTTCTCCAACAAAGTCTCTATTCCCTTCTTGTACTTCAGCAGATTTAGATTCATTTGGCTCATTGGAATCATTTGTAACAGGACCAACTGCCTTTACCTTTTGAAAATCCAAAACAATCTTCTTTGGGCGCACAAAGAGGCGAGGTAAATCCTCAGTTAGAAGTTTTCTCAAAAACCTGCAACCAAACGTTCAAATACCATAGCCTTAAAATAAGGAAGAAAACAAGTAAAGGCTAGAACTAAGCTGCTGAAGTCTAAATCACTTAAACTAAGTGTGAGTTAGAATAATGCATACAATGAGTAACTATGTCTCTACTCTCTGGAGGTAATTCCCTTTTAATTCAAGAAAATGAATAAACGTTTATGAAAGGCATTAGCTTTGAGTTCAATGATTTTAAACGTTAAAACACTAGCATATGCTTAGAAATCAAAACATTAATCACACTATTATAAATAAAACAAACAAAAGAAACTCTCAAAACTAAAAAGTTTAAGAGTTGATAAAAGCATAGTGAATAGTTGTGTGACCCGTTGTATTCTACAATGTATCAAAAATAGCAAAAAGTTAAGAAGTTTAGGTCCACTCACATTGAGAGAACAGGAATTGCTGATGTTGGTATTGATGCATGCATGAAAAAGGAAGCACAAAAACAAAAAGAACATTAGTAGATAACTAGATACATAACAGATTCCTTACAGTAATACAAATAGTAATAGTCAATGCCAAGAAAGCATGCATCACCCTCAATACATATACACTTCCATGCCGATTCGTAACAATGCCATATACTAAAAATAGTAAAGAACGGGATACATTATGCAATTTGACAAAATTTTTAAGTTTTCTCAAATAAAATAAAAAAAAAATTTATACCCCATACTAAAAAAAAATAAAAAAATAGTACCAACATTGTTACAACCGCCATGGAATATATCGAGTTCGATTAGAAGTCAAAAATTACTGGCAAACAGAAAACAGATACGAATCCAATTTGACTCCCACATTTATAGACAAAATAAGAATTTAACCCAAAAACTGTAGAGAATATGTTGCATTAGTGTCAAGCATGGAGGAATCAGGAGGAAGAAATAAACCTCATGGGTCAGATTGATCTTTTTTATGATAAAGTATAACACATCAGATTGGTACACAATCCAGGCAGGGTGTTAACAGTCAATTCATTGTACAAGGATGGATGAAAACTAAGCAAATGTTTAGGCTTCTTAAAAGAGGGATATCAGTGAACTATAAAAAATATTTTAACCAGCCCAGGTGGTCTTATTTCTAAGGTACTCACTTATTTATGTTTTTCAACCTAAATAGTAGAAACCAAAATAAAGAGCTATTGAAGATTGAGATTCCATACCCATTAGATTAAACAAGCGAAAAGGAGACAAATCAAGCTTGATCTTTGGAAGAGAAACAAAAGCCCATGAAACAGCTCCCACCCAAGGTTCAGTGGGTATTAACCGCAATTTAACCCAAAGTTCACCATCAATATCAAAGTTCCGTACACCCACTGGCACAACAACAGGAATAATGCCAAACTTTAGAGACAGCATTAACAGCATGCGTGCACCACCAGTATACCGGAGGCCAATTTGGTACCTAGATAGCATCAAAGAATATAAATAAGCTTTACATTTATTGCAAAACATTCTGAAATTACATTTTAAGATAACATCAAATATTTGTTCATGGGTAAAAAAACAACATAATAAACTCCTTATCAATGCAGAATTTAGCTTATTAATTATTGCAATTGTGTATGGTATGTGTTTGTGCATAAAATTCCACACCGTCCTAAGGTGTTAATACTAACTTGGCCATCTACTATAGCAATAACATAAGATGCTCTTTATGAAGTATCAAATGTCTTAATGGGGGATATGGCATATAATCATGATAATAATTTAGAATCAGAATCATAAGACATGTTACGTACTGCAAGTCATTGGCACGACGAGATGTTCTTCGTTCAACACTCCTAACAGAAAGTGGCTCCTCCCCAAGAGAGAACTGTTTGATTTCAACCTTCTCCACATAATCAGGCTTCTTAAGATCATCTATAACAGGCTGGAGCAAGCCAATAATCCAATTCTCAATCCCAGCCCTGTACACCTTCCAGAGCTTCCCTAACACCATGTTCACCCACTCCACTGATTCCTTCCTCTGCAAATCCTTCTCCAGAAAGGACGAGAGGTTTGTGGGTACCTGCGGCCAAGCTACCGTTTTATCCAGTTTGCCGTTGCTATTCTTCTTCCTGGAAGTCCATACCTTATCAAAAACCACTCCCACGAAGAAAAAGAACGCAAAAAGCCCCAAAATATTGCGATTAATAGGAGGAGAAGGCATTGGATGTATAACCCCCAATTGGGTCCTCAACTTATCTACAATTGGGTCCTCCTGAAAGCTAGCAAAATTACTGCTACCCCCACTAGTAGTAACACTGGAAGCATCGAATTCATCGGCAAACCTCTTAATCACAATGTTCCTGGCACCATTGCGAGCCGAACCCGAAAGCTCCAAGCTGAAATTGTGGTGGTCGCCGCCGCTATTAACGCAAGCCCGAAGGAACACCCATTTCTTCCCCCGATTCGGATTCCATATCCGCCCCGGAACCAGCGCCACTTTCCCCCTACATGGGCAAAGAGGCGAAAAAACCAAGAAATTCCTCGAAAAATCGCAGCCGCCTTTCGACGAACACCCCGACTGCATCATTTACCTATGCGCAACTTAACATCAACAACAAAACAAGAAGGAAAAAGAGAAGCAACCCAGTAACACCAATTGATGAACAAGTTGCAGTAAACATGAATCCAGAACTATAGTATAAACACAACACCATTAAACAGCAAAACACAGCACCCAAATACACCGTCCAGAAACCTCGGGACACATGAACACGCAAAAAAATCTAGTACCCACTACACCAGTATATGAATGCAGCTAGCACCAATCACTAAACTACTTATAGGGAGAGAAGTTAGGCGAGCAGATAGAGATATATAGAGAGAGAGAGAGAGGACGGTGGACGGAGAAGAGAAAATGATGAGGTCAGAATTGGAATTGGAATCCAAATAATGAGGAAAATTGGATTGTGATTTTGTGGGAATAGGAAGAAAGGATCCAATTGGCTTCCGAGGATATGCAGCAAAGCCCGCATATGAAATGCGTGGATACGAATTTCTACAAAAGCAAAGTGCGCAGATAACAAGTGCACTAAAAAAAGCACAAATTTTCACAATTTCACGTGCAGCCTAAGGGGACACGACGACTTTTCCCAATAAAATGCGGGTCGTTACTCGTTAGCTTTGAGGATACACTTCAATAACTACTCGCATTTAAAAGCGAAGCAGTTAATGATGTCGCATTGATGATATCAATTTTGAGTGAATGAAACATGATGTTTCCGTCTCAAGATTTTCTTAATATGATTTATTTTTCTGGTGTGATTTGTGAATTATTATACAGGGTATAATATATCTAATGTGCACGCTCAAGTAATAATAATAATAAGTATTACATTTATATGTCTGTATGGACAGCTCAGTTGGTCACAGAGGTGAAATTTGAGAAAAATACCAATTTTTTGTGTGGAGTAAACAAATGTATAGTTTCTGTGTTCAACTGTTTTACCATGATTTATATATTCACAGATGCTCTGTCGAGTCGGTGCGTAAGGAAACTTTAGAGTTGGCGATTCAATCTTTTGGAAAGAAAGTATTACATTTATATTGAAAAGTATTAGTGTAAATGTAACATTTTTCCGTAGAATGTTATTTACTTGTTAAATCATAATAAATATTACTCTGTATATTTTTACTAAAAAGTTTTATCTATTTAATGTAAGACACTAACACAAAACCAATCGTATATTTATAAATTATATTATGTTTAAAAATTATAAATAAATATTTTATTAAATGAATGAAATGTATAAATAAGATAGGTAAAATGAGATAATTTGAATTTTTTTTTTCTATTGGTTGAGTTTATGGTATTTACACATAAAAACAAAATTGGGAAGGTTATTCAATACCTTCCTGTTGTGCCTTTGTTGTATGTTTTTTTTTTTTTCAAAATATCTTTTATTTCTAAAAAGAGATATGGAGTGAAATATATTTTTAACAAAAAGTTCATTTTTATTAAGAAAAAATATAACTTGAAGTTCTTACAAATTACTGATTTATATATTAGTGATTTATTTCATTAGACCAATACTAACAATGTAAGTCTATATAATTAGTTACATATAACATTTTATCATTGATAGAATAATTGGACTAATGGATTCAACAAGTCGAGATTCAAATATAAGAGGATAACCTTGGTTTATAAATGAGGTCAACTCAACTCAATAGAGCTCAAGTATAGGTGATCGTAGTTAGTGAATGAGGTCACCTTGATTTAAGGGCGTAGGTTGGCAACTCGACCTAACAGGTCATCACATAATTAGAAAACTTGGGTCAGATGATCCGATCCCAACCCAACGAGTTCATCCTAATATCCTACGATAGTTTAGAGTGGATGAATTCATCCTTACAAGATCATCTCAATTGTTTGCAAATGTGCAAGTCGAGTGAGATCACCATGTGAACTCATTTCAAATATTTGAGAAAACTACAAAGTCAACAATAACTCTCAAATGAAAGTGCGGAGTCAACAAATGTCATTAGAGAGTCTCCAACTCGATCAATCATTCCTCAAATTCAATTATAATAATTTACAGTCATTATTTGGAATTAGTTAAACATATCCTTGTTTTAATTATTTCCACCAAATCATAGGGAAAAGGGTTTAATAGGTCATCGAACTTTAAATGAAAAGTCAATTAGCCCCTCAACTTTTTAAAGGTGCAATTGAACCCATCAACAATTAGTTTTGATGCAATGAATCCCAAAAATCAATTTATGAACCCATCAACAATTAGTTTTGACCCTCTTCAGCCAAAATTTTGAATATTAAGGCTAATATGTGTAAATTGTAATTTTCTTAATAAACTTATTAGTTTGATCACAATTTTGGTTTCACTCTTTTGAGTCACTATCTATAGCATAACATTCTTTTCAAAGAAAAAAAAAATCTGTAACTTTTTTCTTTGACTTTTCTTTCTTCTACCGACCACTGCTTTAACTTTATCCAATATCGGTCGCAATTCAATTCGAGGTTTGATTTGGGGTGGTATTGACTGACAATTGTTATACCATGGAACCAGAGATACGTACATTTTGTACCTATAATTAATAATTTATGTACATATAAATAAATACTTTGATAATTATTGACACATAATATGATAGTTACAAGTACAAAATTGTCAATTGCAGGTACAATTGTGTTAACTACAAATACAAAATTTAAAAATTATTTTGGACCAAAGTCTACAATGCAAGGTAGACCATGATCCATAATATAATTTGTCATTGACTATTGACTAAAAGTGAAAGGAATAGATAAAAATAGATACCTTTTAAAACTTGTGATTATGATAAAAACACAAGTCTCAATGGAGTTTTTCTTTAAAATGCACAAGTTTTAAAAAGTATTTATTTATTTTCACTCCTCTCAACTTTTGCTATTTTTGTCATTAGCCCTAATTTGGGCACCATTCATGGCTAAATTATACAATATTATATAATATCTGTATAACATGACGCAATGTCTAAATTACGTAAAGCCTTGAAAGAAGTGATCAAATGAGTACTCAGTATAATATAATTCCCATATTAAAGGTCACAACTTTAATTATTGTCCTATATTCTTAATTCTCAATCAAACTCGTCATACATGATCTTAATTATGTAAACACTTTAAAGCTTTAAAAATTAATTTAATCAATGAACAATAAACTCGATATACATAAAATGAGACACATAAAAGGGACGAGTATACAGTATAAACTTTAGCTACATGTTGCTCATCAATAGAGCTGAAGAGTAAAAAAGAACTGTCAACGACTAATGATCAATCAATACGTTATGAAATAAAGAGTAAAATAGATAGGAACGATTTGTATGAAACCAAAAACGATCTATGGTAGATTACATTGTGAAGCTAATAGTTCCATGTATTTTATGTTAGTGACAAAAACAAAGAATATAATTCAACTAAAAGATTTTTGGCTTCATCCTACCAAATATTCTCCCTCATTCTAACCTCGTCAAGATTAAGCTGGCTACTTCTCAAGCACTTAGTTTACAGACTCTAGTGCAAAAGAGCTATCTTCTCTCAGCTCTCTTTGATCCAGCTAAAAATTTCGAGGAATCACCGGAGCTTCTATTCCTTGACTTATCGGCTTCTTGTTCGTTTGCCAACTTTTGCCGCCTCTGAATATCCTCGACGTGTCGGCGCCATAGGGATTCCCTGTCTTTTCTTGGCATCTTAGCGTACTTGGGATCAGCTTTGAGAAGCTGTTTTGCGGTTGACCAGGAATTAAGAACTGTTTTTCCGTCTTCTGTTTCTTGAGCAGCTGTGTCGGTAGTTATAGTAGCAATCAAAAGAGCTCGGAATTCTTGGGCACACCGCTACAAAATAACAAATAGCAATGTCTTTCTAATGTGTCGTACAGCAAAATTGGCAAACATAATGATTTACCATCCGCTTGTATAAGATAAAATGCTGGTAAAACCGTAAAACTAAAAAGCAAACAGTACAATATCACATCTAGCTATGGCGCCATTAATGTTTGTATACCAAGTTGGCATCCAGAGCCTATGAATGTTCAGAATCTGACCTAACTAAATGTCTAAATCAGTTGAAAGTCATGCCCGGGATAATTTGTAATTCCAGAATGCATCATAATGCCACATGGATAGGTAGATGAAACAAATGAAATACTATGTATGTATGTACACATGCTCAATGAAAGCAACTCATTTAAAGAAAAATGAAACAGTTTGTAACTGATTTTGAACTTACCTCATACAATGTCTTAATGTGTTCTCGAAAGAGTTTTTCCAAGTCAGATTGATCCAAATGAGGATTGGCCGCACGTCCTTGGGGATCCTTCTCTAGTTTTGGTTTTGACTCAGTCCAAGATGCCTAGGTTGCACAGGCGGAAACAGTGAGTGAACATTCCTCAAAGATGCAAATACACGTGGAAATACAGTACATTTATATATGGGATTATATCAAACAGATGAAACCATATCATTTTCTAATTCAGTTGAAAATGTATATATCTCAAGATGCAGTAAACAAGTCTACAAGTTTGTGTACACACTTGGATATCCTTCCAACTATCATCAAGGAAATATAGAAAATGTTATGGAAAACTGAAATCCATATTACCCTTGTCATTGTGTTTAAATTCTTCAGTAACAATCTTTCTACCCTCAATCTCATAGTGGATTTTCATTCATGTTTTGAGCATTTAGATACTAAATTCAACCCTGTTTTTCATAAGTACCTGAGGATCTTTGATTGTTTCAACCAGCAAAGCTTGATAAGACTCAACTGCTTCCTTTCTACAAGTTTTCAACCGTACCCTCTCCAGTTCTTGTTCTTCTCTTTCTTTTCGTTTCCTCAGTGCTCGCTCTCTTTCCTTCAATTTTTCCTAAAAGGAACAACCCAAGAAGCTCACAACCAGATAAGTAATCAGATCATATATGCATTTAAAAGTCAATTCAGATATATTTGTATTTACAAGAGAAGCAATGATTAAAGGACCATATGCACAATAAGTGTTGTATGACATTGCCAATTTAAAATTACATTATATGCAAGACATGCCCTGCTGAAACAAGTATAGTCATGAGATCTTGTAAGTAATATCATCATGACCATATTCACAAGCCAAAGGAAGAAGACAAAAAATCTGGAACTTAAAGATGAAAAGGATTCGTATCTCTCAAGTCTCACCTCCTCATCATATTTGGCTTTTGCCACTCTTGCTGTCTCTTCTTCAGCAGCCTTTAGTTCAGACAGATACTCATTAAATAACACTTCCCTGTCCTCATGCTTGACAGCCTTGTACCGGGGGTCATTTCTTAAATTGTCCTTCACCTAATATCAAAAATTTAAAATCCCATGAGAGGATGAAAGTTATGGGTAGATGTAATAATTGCCTATATGGAAGACAAGCCTAAACTAAATTCACTGATATAAAAGAAGTCCCATGAAGAGTTCATCTGAATGTAATGAAACAATACGGAGAGATGTCCTGACTGTGCATGATTTTTAACATTAATCAAACTCAATTATAGCCAACCAGAAAGCAGAAATGGAGTTTACTCAAATATATACTTGAACGAGTATCTATAGCTATATATTCTCATATTCTGTGTTTTTTTAGAAAAAATGTTTTTAAGTAGTTACAGTTTGTATAGTTAGAAAATATGAAGCAAGTCTTGTGTCAGACACGGACACGTCAAAAAGGACATGACACATGTTGGGACACAATTTCATAATCATAACATATCAAGAGCAAATGATACAGTCATACAGAAAAGACAATCCACAGATAAACAGAAACAAAGACAATTATGAAATGGAATAGCCTACACAGTTAAGTCATCAAAGGTTATTCATGGGGAAAAAAACGCATGAAACAGCCTACACAGATTCAAAGAAGTGAAGTCATCAAGTCATCAAAAGTTTAAGTTACATAAGTCATTAAAAGTTAATAGAATTAATCATCAATGTGTGTCTTCTTGAATGTGTCCCATCCTGACCAGAACATGTCCCCCAAAAAAAGTTGTTGAATTTGGAAGATAGAATGGCCTGGCGGGTGGAGAATAACAACCACCCTCCAGTTAGGCAGAAGCAAAAATGAAGAATCACAGAATGAGAAAATGTATAAATGCTGAAAGGTTACAAATATATTTCTATATTCTCTATTTCTAATAAAGAAACATAGTGCGCACACACACACACACACACATATATAGACATAACTGTAAGCACCTTTCCATAAACTTACACATAACTGTTATTTAAACACCTATTCATAAACAGACACAACCCTATAGATAAACCTAACCCTTTATTTTTAAACACTCCCTCTCAAGCTGGAACATCTGGAAGTTCCAAGCTTGGATTAAAACAACATTCCGCTTCACTCTAAATTACAAATGAAGATTAAAAGCAGCTAGAGGATAACAGTGCTGGATGGCTTCGGAGAGGTGATGCTATACACAACCCTTGGGAATGAAGATGAATGTGCCAAGGGCAAAGCTTAACGCAAACAACCTCACAGCAACACAAGCACTCTAGGGCTTGCCAACAACAATCTTCATCAACAAGAGCAGCAGATAAAACAAAGCATGAGCATCAAAGGGGAGTTGAGCCCATAGTAAAGACAAATAGTCAAATACACCTAAAGATAAAGTATGAACACCGAGAACACCAAATGGTTGTTGTTTACACCCTTTATAGGATAAATGAATAACAAAAGACTTCCGGAAATTTATAAAAAAAAAAAAAAAAGAAAAAAAAGACCCCAAACTTGAAAACTCTCGGGAATAAATATGGTATACCGAAAATAAAGAAACAAATACAGTTATATCAAATCACCCTAGAAAGAAGTTTGGCAACAAACCCAAAAGCCTTCAAACATCACCAAAAGGTCCAAAGAAGGGCAAAACAACAATCTGGAAAATTTTCACCGGAGAAATACATCACAAGGAAAAATAAACAGATGGAGTCACGGAGGACCGAAGAGGATATCTGGAAAGTTTGGCCAGAAAATCCTGTTGGAGGTGATCACACGCGCCAGCGCGTGAGATCGGAAGTCCGACAATGGTGGCAGCACGTGGCGGAAGAGACGGCGACAGGGCTTGCTGTGTTAGGCTTGCCGGAGAGTTTAGCAGGGATGGGTAACACCAATTTGACGAAAGAACTCACCATGAGCAAGGAATTTGAAAAATTAGAGTTTCGAGTGAACAGTAACTTATGGAAAATACAGGTTTAATGTTTGGCTCTGATACCATGTTGAATTTGGAAGATGGAATAGCCTGGCAGGTGGAGAATAACAACCACCCGCCAATTAGGCGGAAGCAAGAATGAAGAATCACAAAACGAGAAAATGTATAAATGTTGAAAGGTTACAAATATATTTCTATATTCTCTGTTTCTAATAAAGAGACATAGTACACACTACACACACACGCACACACGTATATATATACAGACACATAACTGTAAGCACCTATCCATAAACCAACACATAACTGTTATTTAAACACCTATTTCATAAACAGGCACAACCTTATAGATAAACCTAGCCCTTTATTTTTCAACAAAAGTCAACAACGTCGAATCACTTTCTCTCTCTCTCTCTCTCTCTCTCTCTCTTGCATTCAACATATGCCCAAAAAGTGTCTGAAGAGTGTCAAAGACCCTAAATTTTGGTTATGGGATTTCTAGTCTTTAACATTTTTTTTTGAGACATCTCTCCTTCGCTCTCTCAATAAAATCATATTTTCTAACAAAGGAATAATGAATTAAACTATATGCATATTGATAAACTTTTTGTCACATGTATCAAAATAGTCCTCATATCCCCAACATAGGCATTACAACTACAGTTCAAAAAGTTACCACTGTAGTAGACTTTCATCCTTATATGTATATTCTTCTTCCACAAATAATTTAAATGAAAAAAACGATAGATCTTCACAATCATGGGACTGCCAATATAATCGATGCACATAAAAGAATTGAAAACGCGAATAAAAAGAAATTTGTTAAGAATGATTCGCAAAAAGCCAAAAACGGAAATGCCAAAAAATAATTAGAACACACCAATAAAAAGTTGAAATTACAATTTTAAAAAGAAAATAATAAACCATCCACCCAAGGACAAATTTTTGTTTTCACTTTTCATTATTTTTTATTTTACTCCTAAAGTTTCCTTTTAAAATATTATGCCCATAATATCCTTAACTCTGTGCACATGAGTCACATGTAACTGCAAAAGCAAACTCCGTGCACATGAGTCATATGCAACTGCAAAAGCTTCATTTTGGAATTTGGATGGAGTTGCTAAATTGAAACAAAACCTAATTGTTAAGTATTAAATTGGAAGCAACTTTCAGGACCAAAATGGAGTTTAACTAAAACTTTTAGGCCAAAAATGAATTTTACTATATCAGATCCCTAAAGTGAGAAAAATTGGTTGAGAGATGGCATGCACAAGAAAAAAAAATGACATGCAAAGGAATGAAATCATTCTGGCCCAGCTTGTTTGTCTTAAATTGTATTGGGTCAAAATATAGGTGCATACAAACAGTTCTGTTTTACAGATAAATTGGTACCCTCGTTGCTACAGTATACAAGTTATAGTAACAAGTTTCACACCAAAACCAACCTTTGACCAACGAGTATTTGAAGTAATGTCTCCCTTCTCCCGAAGCATGGACTTAAAGTCAGATATAACAGTGGCGCGAGCTGCTTGAGCTTTTTCTTGAGCAACCCTCTTCAAAAAAAGCACCCTGCAGAACATGTGAATACTTGCCTGATCAGTAAAACAAAACTTAGAAAAACAAATACTCCCTCCATCCCAAAATACAATGGAGTAGTTGTATTTGGCAAGGTTTTAAGAAACAAATAGTGTAATTTGCTTTCCAAGTTTGCTGCTCTATTTTTGTGTTTGCAAGTCTAAATGGACCCACCTTGTCTAATCATTCTAAAAATTAAAAGGCATAAAGGGAAAATTGGGAAAAGTAAAAAGGTAGTGGTGTTAAATTAGGAATGTGGGCATCATTAACTGGTGTTTTGATTTTAAAAATGATAAAAGAGTAATGCATGTCTGCCTCTCCACTGTATAAGTTAGATTCATATGAGTGTCATTGGAAACGATTGTTCTTGTAATCTAAACCTAAGTATATTCTAGGGGAAGCACTAAAAGCTTTGAGTGGGAATTGAGAATTTAAAGAAAGTTCAGTAGTAGATGCAATATTTATCTCTAGAAATTTGGTGAAAGAATGAAGCAAAGCTAAGCTAACTTTGTCACAAATGAAAGGGTAAAGCCATTGCAGGAGGCTCCACTGATACAGGGGGTCTAGGGAAGGTTAGATGTGACAAACCTTCAGATGGAAGTTTTCTAACAAACAGAAATAGTTTTACTTTTTGAGCATTTCCGAACATAAGGCATTAGAAAGGGGAAAACTGGAAGATGTTACAAATTAGTGCTTATTTTATACCCCAAATGATGTAAAAGTTTATCCTTAAGGTTCAATAGTTTTCCATAACATGCATGCAGTTTGAACAAATAAGAAGCTTAACCAAGGCAGTGACTCTTCTGCAGGTGTCAAAATGAATAATTTATACCTCTCATTGAAGAGAGCATCTCTTTCTTTTCGGTCCAGTGCCTCAAACCGGGGATCATTACCCCATTTCTTTTTGAATGTTTGATAATCAGTGTTATGATTTATATCCTGAATGCAGAGGAAATCATCAGAAGGCAATATACAATGACTACAATTTAGAAACAGCATTAGCTGATAACAAAATTTCAGCACCACAGAAGAAAATATTGTTAGGTACTGTATGAAGATACTTCCTAATTATTTGAAGAAAAATAAGAGAGCATTAGTAAGTAGTTACAAAAACCTCCTTTGCTTCTTCCAGTAATTGCTTGAAGCCCTCTACAGCAGCCTTCTGAGCAGCTCTTTTCTCTTTTCGTTCTTCATCAGCACGTGTCTTGACATAATGCTCAAAAAGAGCTTTTCTTTCACTGTAACTTGGTATAGCCTAGAAAGGAAATCCCACCCAAATTAGAAAACCAAAGCAACAGCATGTTCCCAACACACCAAATGGAAATAAAGAAATATTAGCAAACATGATGTGTATAGACAATTTCAGAAGCATTGGTAACTCTAATCCAGTAAGTGGATTCCAGCAGTAATGCTGACTACTGAGACATTGAAGAAACATGTCGGCCAAAATGATAAATACCATTACATGTAGATATCCATGTAATTGTACATTCCAAATAACGTGTATTCTAACAGATAAGAAAATCATCAGACTTAGTACTATAGGTTTAACATTCTAGTCTTACAGGTATAGCCGTATAGCTACTACTACAGTAGAACAACTCACATGTACACCTAAATGTCCATGCACATTGAAGGATATTTATGAGGAAGAGTTAGGCGAAGAAAAGGTGTAATCCCTTTTTGTCTCTCCAACAAACCTTAAACCGTGGATCAAAAACTATCTTTGGAAGTTCCTTCTCCCACTTTGAAAAAGGTGCTACTCCACGTTCCTTGAGCATTTCCTGAGAATTCCATGAGGACGACAACAGAAAATTAGACACCAATATAAACAAATAGCTTCACATTTATACAGAGGAATAAATTATAACCACAAACTATAGTCCTAGCATCACCAGCAGACTATTATGTAAGAAGCACACAGAGAAAGCTAAGTATTCAAAAACTGAAGTGCTATACCATTATGATATCTACTTAGCTTAAGACAGAAAGACAAAGAATAGCAATTAGATTACCATGCCCCACATGCAATGCCTTCAAATAACAAGTTTTAGAATTTTCCTAGCAGATTTGTTTTCAAAAAAAAAAAAAAGAATTTTCCTAGCAGATGTTAAAATAGAAGCATGTATGGTAGATAATATGTTAGATTGTTAGAACTAAGAAGTTATGTATAATTTAGAAAATTACATCATCTCAATCATTAAACTCCTCTCCAAAAGATATGCAGACAAGAGATTAAAAGTTGATAGATGGAAATAGAAATTAAGAAGAAAACCACCCTAAGATAAAATCAAAACAGAATCTAGCTTGATGCTTTAAGAAAAGTAATACAAGCAAGTGGTTTCATGTTCCTCACAACGCCAGTTACTATTAAAAAGAGTTGGTTATGAAACATGATAAGGAATCATCCTCAATGAAAAAAATATTTAAAAAAAAAATAGAATACTGTTTCTCATCCCCTCTTTTTACTTGCAACCTCAAAATTTAAATTTCTTCTATCTGACACTAAGAGAGGGAGGAGGAAGGAATTGCTCAAAGAATTTCAAAAATACCAGAGCTCTTAGATCTAAATTTCAAATTATGGTACAAAAAAGAGAAGAACCTATACTCTTTAGAATGTCAACAAGAAAACCAAAGAACTTAGGAAGATCAAGAGAACTACCCTGGTAAGAAAACCAAAGTAAAGCATGCATCTAAATGATGGAAAGTGCATGTATTATACACAAAGGCAACCGTAAATCAAAAACCAAAGGACAGCCATAGAGTGAGTTCATAAAAATGGGGTACAAAATGCAAACCATGAAAATCTTCAGAGACTAGTATACCTTGAATTGAATGATGAGCTCCTCCTTGGTGGGCCCACTGTCTTCAGTTTCAGAATCGGAAGTTGATTCTGACAAATTACCATCATCATTAGTATCTTTTGACTTATCTTTGCTATTTTCTTTTTGTGGACCTCTAACAGTAGAATCCCCTGCTTTAATTCCATCTAGATCTGATGCTCCTGACAGAGCAGGAGTTGTTGGAATAGTAGCAGGTGATCCAGAATCCTGCAACTTCTTCTTTATGAGATCCAGTGCTGAAGATGTTCCCTGCATGCCTGATGGCCTCAAAGTTGCGGCATCACGACCACCAGTGTTAATTGCTGGGGTAAGCAATGGAGCAGATTCTTTTTCAGGTTGCACATTGGTGTTTGCCATGGGCATTGCTTGGGCTTTCAATGCATCAGAATCTAACCTCTGTTTTAGCTCTGCCACCTCAACAGGAATTTGCCAGCTGCTCAACTGATTACGAAACGAGAGGGAGTTAATTAGAAGTCACTGCTAAAATAAGTTATTTAGGACCATAAGCAAATAAATGTACAACCACTTAAAGAGATTCAATTTCATAGAGTAACCAATGTTATGGAAATCGCTTTTCTCCATTTTATAGGAGCATCCAAAATTTTCCAGTTCATATGTAGCTAATGCATGGCAAAATATCAGAAAAGTTTTCAGCATCAATCATTATTTTTAGCTTCATCACTTTTCTCCATTAGCCTTGATTGCTAATGAAGTTGATATTAGACAGGAAAGTAGAAGCGCCAACATGAAGGTGATTTCGACTTTCTTAAATGTCAATATCACCCTTAAAGGTTCTGGATGCAGATGCAGGAAATGGATTCAGAGTGTGTGTGTGTGACAAAAGGTGAAGCCAATAATGTGTGCTAATGACTTTCACATGAAAATACAATAAACATGATGGTGCTATGTAGCACACCTCATATATGAAAAACAAACAAGAACAATAACCAACTTGATTAACCATACCTTAGTTTTAGTATTGTAGTAATATCTTTTGCCATCATTAGTAGTGATCAATGCCCAATCTGTACCATACAACCTTTCCCTGATTGTAATTATGCAAGAAAAATAATTAGAAGAATGGAACCTAGGGACTTCCAACACAAAAGGAGAAAAACTTATTACTTAGTTCAGAACAAGAAAAAGAAAAAAACGAAAATAAATTTTTAAAAAATAAATCACAATGAGTAGAAGGCTAGAAGCACATAAACTACTAAAAGAAAACATGCCTTGGAACCTCGTACAAAGCAAAGCCATTTGTCTAAAAGCCAACCTCATCCAGTAAAGCATTTTGTCTAAAAAGAATTTACTCTCTTTAAGGTGACTGTGAATCGTAAGTGTCTCTTTCTGGGTACTGTCAGTTAAGATATAATAATTTGACACAGCAGGTGGTGAACGGCGACCACATACTAGTAAGGTGGAAGCTTAAGTTCATGACCTTTGAATTTCTAGCATGTGATAAATTACAAAATCTGCAAATCCTCTTAATTTTCTAGCACTTTACTTAGGAAATGGGTGACACATGAACCTTTCGCAAGTCGGTTATGCTGTAAAGCCAGTAAGTACACCCTCTGTTCATGGGTTGCTTCTCCTTTGGAGAATTTCAATAGTAATTTTAAAATATTATTCAAATTAAAAAATAGATATATTTGCAGGGACATGAGAATTAAACATCTGGCCTTGAGCCTCCACCTTTTCAAATAATGGCATTGCAATGGGATGCCTCACCTTCATGCAACACATATGGCATTGCAATACTCAAAATGCCAATGACTTGCATTTTGTAACAAATAATATGAAATAGATATAGTTTAATAAAAATAAATAATTTTATAACTACCAATGTAAGATGAACAGAAGGAAATAAAGAAAAATTCAGACTAGATCATTGAACATTCATTAGGAGACAATGCCAGATGTATGGCATACAATTAATGATAATTCATCATATGATATAAGTATCATAGCTGTCAGTATACCTGTACTGAATGGTTATCATTATCTTTCTTATATGCTCAGATGCAATAGTTGAGAACTTGAGATATAGAAAACCCCTAGTTGTACAGGCCAATTGTATTATCCATATCACCTTAACTGCTTTCTACATACTCCTATATAATGAAGTACAGAGAGTCTAGATTCTCACGACCTTTTCTTCTCAGTATTAGTGTTTTTTCCTATCTCTATTATCACTGACATAAATTATCTTTGTGTGTGTGTGTGTGTGTATTTATATTCCCTGAAATAGTCAAATAGATATTAAAAAAAAAAAAAAAAAAAAAAAAAAAAAAAAAAAAAAAAAAAAAAAAAAAAAAAAAAAAAAAAA
>NC_044919.1:4811732-4845520 GCF_003576645.1 Ipomoea triloba | reverse complement strand
AAAAAAAAAAAAAAAAAAAAAAAAAAAAAAAAAAAAAAAAAAAAAAAAAAAAAAACAACAACAACAACTCAGCATCAGATATACTCCGTAATATTTTTCAAAGGACAAAGTATTTACCATGAAACTGGAGTTGGTTGTGCAATTACTTTCTCGGGCTGCATATAGGAAAGAATACAATTATCAAGAGATGAAGTATGGCAGCAATAAGATCAATGACATGCATGCATTGTCATATTGATGAACTTGAATTCATGGCCAAACTTTGTCAAAGCATCTGGGTTCATGCTCCAGAAATCAAGCAATTATCAAAGTAACAAAACTTAGAAACTTAACACTCCTTGTGTTGCAAAATAAATGGTATCAAACTAACTACTGTAGATGCACTTTTATTCACAACATCAAAATTCAAATGTTTGTGCTTAACAGTAGTTCCAATATACTTTATTACTCCATAATATACATTCAACTTATTTGCATAAGTTCAATTAATTAGTGACAGAATATAAGGCAGAAACTGGTCAAGTTGATATTCGAAGACTGGGCTAGGTCATTAGTTTTGGAGTAGTTTCTGAGCTTATTTCACTTTTGAATTTCCCTGTCCATGCCTTCTTGTTGGCAACTGACTTAGAATCATACTAAGATTTATTTTATAACCTGAGGAAATTTCAGTTCTTTATTTCATAAGAATAAAGGATCAGGAAAAATAATAATAATAATAATTTTTTATTATTATTATTTATTTAAAAAAAAAAAACAAACAAACAAAAAAACAAAAAAAACCATTCACACTACATTTGTGGGCAATTTCAATCAGACCAAACATCCAGTGTAAGACATGAGACAACGATAGTACACCCTAAGGCCTATCCTAGAACACAGGTAACAAATTATAATGTATATACTCACAAGATAAATTAATCGATAGACCTCCTAAGCAAGTAATACAGCTTTTGAAGCAAAGGGCAAGTATAGAAGAAGTGAGCAACATAATATTATCCTGGTGGAGACAAAATCAAAATCAAACATTAAACAGTTTTACCAGGTTCAGGAGATATTACATTATTACTAGATCATTGTTGATACGCTAAACACCAGAGAAGATTTGACTAAATGCATAATGCTAAGGGCCAACAACTTAGTGATTAATACCTCTCCTTTAAACCCAGCAGGTTTCTCATAAGTAGATACTCCAGTTAAAGCATTGTAATAGTATACAGTTCCTGTTTCTGTCCGATGGGCTGTCCAAGCATCAAGATTCTTACTGTTTACAGCTACACCTCTTGTCACAACATCATTTTCATGTCTACTAACATCTGGCATAAAGAACAATCATTAAAAAACAAAAAGTTATCTACTCTGAAATGAAGAAAAAAAAATACATGACATAATGAATCAAAAGCAAATTATCAACATGAATTTTGTGCAGACCAACTCCAGGAGGAAACTCTGCCTGCATCCCTGAACTAGGTATTGATTGGGGAGCTGAAGTTGTAGATGCAGACGCTCCAGGTGGTGCAGCCACAGTTGAAACCCCAGGAGGTTGAGTGTCAGGGAATGTAGCAGAAGAATGCAGCATACTACCAGCCAGCATAGGAAAGGGACCAGTTAGGGAAGCAGGATACACTGGCAATGGTGATCTTACCAAGCCACTAGCAGGTGCATGCAACCATGGTCCCTGAGGAGGGGTTTGCAAAGCAGAAACAGAGTTATATGGAGTATATGCCTGCTGCTGAATGGGTGGATTAGACAGAAAAGGAGCTTGTGGTATAATGGGCCTCAGAGATTGAGAAGAATCTCCAGATGAAAATGGAGCATTTGTACTAGAAGACAATGGTATAGTTGAACCTATTCCAGGAGGACCAGGTGTTGCAGGAGCTTTAGGAACTCCAGAAGGCATCTGAAAAGATGGGGCAGGAATCATACTTAAAGTTGGTGTGGTAGCATTAGATGTTGGAAAACTTGGACTAGCTTGCTGGGGAACAGACTGAGTAGCAAAAGATAGTCCTGTTACTCCTGTTTCTGGTGTAATCCCAGTCCTCATATCCTGCAAACAGAAAAAACAAACCCAAATTAGTTGGATTCATGGATAGTTCTGTTTTATTCACTGCTTATCCTTAAGAACATAATGTATGGAGTCATTTATTCAAAACAATTCTTTAGATGTATTCAAACTAATTCAGGCTAGTTTGCATTTACTTAAAACAGAATGGTCAAATATATTTGGTCATTGCTTTAAGCAATCAAATTATTTACCAACAATATCAACATTTCCCAACTTCAGAGAAATTTGAAGCATTTACCAGTCAATTTATCACATAGATTGTTTAGTACAACATGCATGCAATTTAGTTTATAATATCTTACCAGAGAATTTCTGTAATAGCAGAATCTCATGCAGTTGCACATATGGCACAAAGTTGAACAGCACTTTATGCCAGACTGTCTATAATTAATTCACCCAGATAAAGTTGATGCTTCAAAAGGATTAGTGATATTGCATGTAGTCACAGTTGCACTACAAGTCCCAATCTAAGGATCATATGATTCAGCCCATGATAGTACAAAACCCCTATGCTCAGAATGTTTGCCAAAAGAGCAAGCTTGATGACTTCAACAAACAGATATTGGACGCAGGGACTACATGCCAGAACAGGTGGGTCAAACCGTCAAAGCCTGGAAGAATTTCTAGTTAAAAAGTGCCCATACTCTGTTGAACTACTTCCGATTGGGTTATTCTTATTCAAAACCACTAATCTCATAAAAATAGTGCAAACAGTGGATCTGTTGCAGGCCAAGCCAGGTCATGTTAGAAAGGTTGGTATTTTCTTGGATAGCCATAAAATTGTACAAAAGATTATGTGTAAGATACTGTCCTGCTATATATGTGTGTGTGCACGAGTACGCGCCTGCTGTAATGGATATTGCAATATACAAGAACAAATCATTGGGCATACCAACACCACTGACAAAACTAACTCTGATCAAAAGGCATACTACATTTGAATAATGTATATTCGCACATGTATATGTATGTGCCATCAAAGTATGTGAGGAAGAAGGACAACTCCTTATCAAAACAACATAATATAGTTCATGCAGTTTTTAGATGGGAAGAGTTGGCTCTTAAGCAATAGAGGTTATCTACTAAAACCTACAGTGCATCAAGACATTGCCATTTTATAGTATCGACAGCTTAAAGAAGACAAATATGCATATGAAGTTACCAAAATCTAGTATTCTAGTTGCAGAATGCAGTTTTAAACAAATTGAAACATTCTTCTCAGATAGAAGCTTCAATTATTGAAAATTTTACTATCAGCAACAAAAGATCCTCACCATGCTAGTTGGAAATTGTGGAGCACCAGTCATGCCAGTAGTTGGATGAGAAATGTTATATGAAAACAAAGAATTTCCAGGGACTGGTGGTTGGAGAGGTCCCGCAGGAATTTGTGAATTTGGCTTCATGGCCTACACACACAGAGTAATAGTTTTAAAATCTTCCCAATTTAGCACCTCCTGAATTAAGGATAACCATTGAAAGTTTCCAGAAAGGGCAACAACGTTTACATATGACATAGGAAGTAGAGTGACACCATATCCAGGGGGGCCAGTAGCTTTTTGTTGGGCAATGTCTCTAGATGAATCTATTGATGGACTCATTCCATTATTTGAAGAAGTTCTTGCAATGGGAGGAGGGATGGCAGTCATAGGCAAAGGGTCTGAAGATAGTCCAGCAGTTGATGAACTTGTAACAGAGGTCTGCGGAGTTGAAGATTGCATTTCCTGAGGGAACCAAGCCGGGGATCCCATTAATTCACTGCAAAGTGCAAAGTATTGGATTGTAAAGAGAGATTAAATTACAATTTTAAAACTATCTTGTACTCCGTATAATGTATGCATCATTTAATTTCCCTTTAACAATGTTATTAGTACCAACTACCAACTGAACTAAAAATTGAGCTTAAAACTGGGGGAAAACAAAAAATCCTCTTTTCCTTTCCCTGTCCTTGTATGGTCAATTAAAGCAACAGACAGACCAGAGAGATTAAATTACATAACAAAAAGTCCCTTGGGGCACTTAAAATAATCCAATTGGAGAAAAAGAGTACTTTTCTTTACTACAAATGCCCCTTCACATAGAGCCCGCGATTCAGTATCGCTAAAAATAAAACCCCACGGCAATAAATTCACACGAGTAGTTGAACTAATCAAGTCTCTTCTTGCAGCATGATTTAATTAACAATGGTGTAAAGCATAAGCCAATAACAGACCAGTAAACAACAAAATCTCGAAAATTCCCCGTCTGCAATCGAAACCAAGGCTCTCTTACAGTAGCTGTATCAAGGCAAGGCGCACATTCGTATATACACAAGTGAATGAAAGATGCAAGAATTTGGCGCATCAATAATCAACATATACTGACGGCGGAAAGTGAAGATACGCAAGCAGCTATTTGCGGGGAGGGAGAGAGAGAGAAAGAGAGTAGAGGAGAGAGAATAGACCTGCGCAGTGGAGCTATTCGACGAAATGTTGAGGAAGAAGAAGAAGCAAACAAGCCGGAGCTGCTCTCATCGACAGTGAGGGAAAGATTCTGGAGGAAGTTCCGTTGAGTTCATACTTTATACCCTGCCTGCTATTAATTTTCTCAATTACAGTAAAATGCGACCAAAAGGCGCATACGTTATACTTCAATACTTCATATCCTTTCCGTGCATAAGTTCATTGTGTTTGTGTATAAAATTCATTGCTGATGTAATATTTAATAAATTTATTGATGAGTTACCATTTTCGTATTGATTTATTGAAAAATAACCATTTGTATCGATCAATTATGGGTCACACTGGCATCATAATGTCTCACGTATCTTTATTTGTGAAATGAATCAGTATAAAATATAATACTTTATTCATGATTTAGTATTGCAGTTATGAAGAAAATAAATACATTAATTAATTTGATGGAGAAGAAGAACTAAATTGAAGAAATGAAGCTAGTTCAAAGCACTGCATATCTTCCTAAAGATCCCATTTTGACCTGTGAGCGGCTGAATTTCAGACATTTTAATCATTGCTGATGCGAAATCTACTTGGAATGCTTGAGGACTCCTTGCGTACTCTGAAACAATACTGTCAGTTGCTCCACCGTTGAATAGACTTTGATCCGATTGAAGCAGACCTTTCTTTTGCAATAGGTTCTTATAGTAGTTGTTATCAAATGAATTCGGTGTCACCAAATCAAGGAGTGGCAAATTTCCATTTCCAGTGTCTTTTGGACAATTTCGTCTTCTAGTGTTAGCAAAACCGGCATCAATGTCAGTACGGTTGCCATATATTCTATCACGAAATAGGAAGCATTGAGCTTGGCCAAGAGTATGTGCACCAGACAAGGCAACCATGTCTCTTGTATTAAGGCCTTTGCTTGCAAAGCTGGATATAAGCATATCTAGATTAGCGAAAGGGCTAGGGAGATCTATGGTACGACTAGTCATGGTGGAATCTCTTCTTCCCAGCTTCACTGTCCAAGACAGACCTCCCACAGCAACAGTCGCATCACGTGCAGCCACAGACAATACATCAGCACAAGATACGATACCGGGACAAGCTTTCTCTAGCTCGCCCTTTGCAGCCTCTATTACATCATAACCCCTGACAGAGCCAAGGTTGGGCAACGCTGTCTTTTCGCTCTTGATGGTCGGTGACTCGTCCAATAAGATAGAAGCATCGCAACCCTGGACAAAGCAGTCGTGGAAATGGAGACGAACCAAGGAAGCAGCCATGCGACGCTCAGTGGACATGGCTTGTCTTACGGCAGTGCGAATGATGTTGAGAGCGTTAGGGCATGTGTTTTCGTAAAATGTAGGGGACAATTGGGAGCGTTAGGGCATGTGTTTTCGTAAAATGTAGGGGACAATTGGGCTTGGCATTACGAGAAGAAGGAGAGAAGGACAAACAAACATGATAAAGCTGCAATGCATGGCGTAGTATGAGAAGCCATATGTAGAGAAATGGCGAAATGTTTTGGCTAGTTGCGGAAGGAAAAATGAAGGGATTGTAGCTAGCTCTAAATGGGAAAGTGGAAAGATTATTACTATTGAATAATTTAACTATGCAAAGTACATATAATGATTATTTAAAGGATACAAATAATCCTACTCAAATAAGGAATTAGGGATACATAGTCCTAATCAGATAAGGAATGATAAAAGAATATTCACAATAGTAAAGAGATAGGGAGAAGGTGTAACGATATAATAATAATACATTATTATTATTATTATTATTATATTTTTAGTACTATTGTCTCTGTAATTACAATGTAGACTTACAAATAGTAGTAGCAAATAATTTTACATTATCCAACATTGTTGCCTTTACACAATAGTCATACTGTGAAGTATGAGAAGTACTTGACTAGTTGATGGAAAAAGAAAAATGTCAAGTGTCCATTGTCACAACAATGAAGAAAAGAATAAACCTGAGGGTAGAAAGATATGCTATAGACAAAATAAAGCTTCCAAATAGTCATCAATGTAAGCCAAGCATGGCCAGTGATCAGTTCTAATCCGGACAAGAGTAGAGGTATCACAAACTTCCATTTGGAAGAGGAGATGGAATCTTGGTGGCAGGAATATCAGAATCTGAAAGCACCCCATGTTCTTCTTAGTAATTTGAGCATTACCTCCTCCATCGTCTTCATCGTCCAGGTATTTGAGATAAAGAGGCCCTCCAACGACACTTGTTTCTTGTGTCGAGACATCATCAATTGAGGAATCTGGAGAGGTATCCCCCCAGACAATGTCCCTGATAACTTCCCCGCCTTTCACAGTGTTAATAAGAAGCTCACCGGTTACACAGACAACAAAGGGTGCTAAGCATTGCTCAACAGATTGGATCAGAGATGCTGCTGGAATTTCCAGAAGTTTCACTGATCGGGTTCCACTGATTGCAGCAACACCTTTGCCTCCTTTCAACACGAAGGTCTCTCGCCCAGTACTGGTGGATGTCCCACATGCTTCCCACAAAGCATTGAATAATTGTACGTAATAACCAGGTACTGCTTCTCCACTGATATCATCTGGAGGAATGGCTTTGAGAAACATGTCCTCTATTCCTACAGTGATACTATGAAGCTGCCCTTGTATGATTTGACCACTGGCTGTATTTGCTTCGATGAATATGTCAACAAGACTAGGCACCGGTTCCCGTGGTTCCAATTCAATCAGAACATGAGTGTTGAAGCCTTCCACTGCTCCTGGAGAATAAGAACTGTTCTCCACTGGAACTATCTCTAATGAATTATTTTCGTTGAAAGAATTGAAACTTCTGGGGGGCTGACCAAGAAGGAAGGGAATATGATATGATGGGATTGTCCCATACGGGGCAGAAGAAGAAAATCTTAAAACTGCTGCATATATGGCAGGAAGTGCATCAACTCCATCAAATTCATTGGCTGCCATACTGGTACCCCATATGCGATTGAATGGTTCTGATTCAAACCATAAGGAACAGGGTATTTTAATCCTGAGCCCTGGCATGTGTCTAAAGTCAGGAATAGATGAAAAATGCCTCCTCAACATGTCAACGATCTGACAAATCTTGGAATCCATCACACGTAAGGGCTCTGGCACTCCTGGCAGCCGATCAGTCCCATAGGTTTCAGAGACTGATTGATCAGTATTTCTATCTATCTCCTTGTGCTCACTCATTGGTTCAGTGTCCCTGATGGCTTCTAAATAACCAGGTTTCTTGTTGTCAATACCCAGGGTTGCAAGTGACAAGGACCAAGATTGTTTAACCAACAGTGGAATCACACGCTCAATGTGAATATACGATGATATATTCCTTGATTTCTTGAGGTCGTGGGAAAATCTAGGAGACTGAACAGTAAAAAATGGACTAGAGTGGGTAGATGGGGACACTCCGGGCAACTGGTCCCCACTGTTCAGCATGTCTCTAAGTTTCTTCCCTGGAATACAAATGAGCATCCGCAAGTAGATTCTGTGAAAATATCAACAATGAATCAGTGAATGAATCAACAATAATAACCTCCTGTCTCAAACTGGTATATCATATATGTGTCATCAACTCATCATTTAGTCACCTTTTATCAACTATCTATATAACTCTTATAAATAGGTGTCAATAAAAATAAAAATAAAAAAACAAACAAACAACATCAACAGCAACAACAATAAGAAAATGCAGGAGGAAAAGAGGGACCAAAAGAATTTTCTTACAGAAGTACCTTGCATTGTCACGAACTTCCAAATCTGGAAAATAAAGGCAAGTAAATGCTAGAAGACGAGATAGCCCAAGGAATAACTTAGAGCTATGGTGATGCATAAGCATTGTTCGACAAATGCCAAGAACTTTACTCCCATGACACCAAGATCTCAACCCTGTGTCTGGACCATGTTTCTTGATAAGAAACAACATGAACTTCACAAGGTGCTCTAACAATCCACTTGGTGAAACTTTACTACTCACAGCAATTTTTTCCAATATTGGGAAGTAAGATCCCAACCTATAGTCTAGCTTTAGTTTAGGAAGTAAATGCTCATCAAAGGTCTCGAGGAGGTGTTCACCCAACAAATGGTGTTTATGGCATGCCAGCAACCGGTCAATGAAGGTGACAGTAACAGGGACCATTCCTTTATATTCAGACATAGAGGCTACAAGTGTCTTCTGCAAAATCAAGTAGCAATTTTAGAGCCTAGTACCCAGATACTGAGATATATAGCAACAACAAAGGAAAAAGCATAGACAGTATAATGACATTATATTTATTTAAAAAGAAAACAATAATTGCTTTAAGTTAGCAGAAAAGGAGGATGAAACTGGGATTCCAAAGGTAAATTCCAAGATTCTTTTTTTCACTTATCAAAAGTCAAGAGATTTTGCCACTAGAATTAGTTGAATTTGAATATTCCACACTCAAACAGTATGCTAATGAATGTAAGTTTGTTTGACATCAAAATAAATTCTTAAATAGAACCACTTTCTAAATTTTCTTCCTTTAAAGGGAATTCAATTTTAATTGCTAGGAGAAACTTCTAAAGGTCAACAGACGGTGAAAGGCAAATTCTATCTAGCTGATTCTAACTGCCACTAAGTAAAATAATTTGCTAGGGTGGACTAAAGCCTTCAATGAGTTAAGGCACCATGTTCTGTAACTATTTATATGGGTGCATCACATGTATGTTTAGAGAAAATAGAACTTCACTAGCTTAATGTAAAAGGCACTGTCTTGGAGCAAAATAACTGAAGGGAATGCTACATAGTGGCTCAAATAGTTTAGATAGCCGGTCTTATTGAACAAATAAGTGTTTCTGAGCAATTTGAAAAAATTGACTTCGTCTGATAAAAGCTTGGCAAAATTATATATGGAGTTCGCCTTATACTTACAAAATACTCTTTTTGAGCATAACATTTTGCTTAAATCCAAACCAAACAACAAAACAAAACAAAACAAAAAAATACCCCAAAAAACTCCATAATTATAATTGAAATAACTATATCCACAAGTCACAACCTCTGTAACACCATTACAAAGAACTAATTGCATTGCTCAACTTCCACTATATGAAATTATGAAGTAATGTCACCTGATGGAATAACAAGGAAATAAAAACAAAACCAATTACGCTCAGCACCAAAGAAGGTTTCTACCTGTACAGTGTGGAAGATGGTGGATTCAGTGAGAATTCTGTTGGAAACAGAATCAGCTTCTGAGTGAGACGATGCACCAATCAGGAATTTGTGGAAGGCACGAAATGCCACTGCTGTTTCTGTGCTCCAAGGAGGCAACCATTTGAAAGCAGATACAGAAACAAGGGCATCTTCAAATAGCTTCTCCACTGACACTTTTGGGCTAGTCTCAGTGCTCACTACTCCATTTCCTTTAATAACCAAAATAGAGCAGTATGCAAGCAAGTCAATTTTTAAGGACTTCAAAGCAAGTGGATCAAAAACAGCTGGATAAAAGCTCAAACTCATTTCAAGAACATTTCCCCTTTTCCCCTCATCTCTATTTAGCACTAGTCCAACGAACCCCAACAACCAGTGAAGTACCAGCAATCTGAAAACCAAATGATGTTGTGATTCTTTCGACAACAACAACAGTCTACGGGTAATTTCCAACTCCTGCCCTTCAAATGAGTCCAGAAACCTCAAACACATCACTAAATATGCATGCCAAAGCAAAGGATCATATGTAGAAAGCAGTCCCGAGAACTGCACCTTCAACAATGAAGCCTGCAAATCCAAGGCTGCAGCAACAGGCAATATCTTATCCATGAACTCCAATAACCCCCATGAAGTCAAGTTATGTGGCCACTCAAGCAAAAATGCAACCACTCTCTTTAGGTCCTTGTTACTCAAATCCGATATCTGCTTCTCAGTAGAATGCTTATCCTCCCCGGTAGCATTATTATCAGCATCATCAATCACAAAAGAAGGAACATTGAAAGGAACCAAAGGCATAGAAGCATTAGTAAATGAAGCATTAGGTTTTAACTTAACAATGTTCGAAACTACGGTGGCTAGTAACAGCGCATAGCTCTGACCGGCATGAGTTCTCTCGCTTTGTGATAAAGACCATAGTTGCGATGCAACGTCCGAGAGTAAGCAAGGGAAAGCGATTTCGAGCTCGCGTAAGCAATCGCAGGTCACGGACCGGGTTTGCCGGTCCACGCTGTGATTCGGTCGGTTGATTATCGTCAACAGAAGCTCGATTAGGCATTCGAATTGCGGCACGAGACCCGAACTGATAGTATTCGATCCGCTATCACCATTGGCGTTCGACGTAACGAAGATGGAGGTGGTGGAGATGAGGAACTGTTCCTTGAGAGGGAAAGTGATCGAAACGCCGTCGTTTGGGGATTGAACAACGGAGCGGAGGGTTTCGATGAGTCGACTGAAGGAGGCGGCGGCGGCGGCCGATGGAATTACAGTGGATGAATGCTCCTCGAGGAAGATGAGGAGATGAAGCTTGAGGTTGAGAGGGAGGTCTTTGCGGACGATGGAGGAGAGAGCAAGCTCAAAGAGGAGCGTCCCGGAGTAATGTGCGGCAGTCCAGCGAAACAGCCGCGTGCCGCCGTGGTTGTAGTCGTCAATTAGAGATTCCCATTCTTGAGGGCTTAACGGTTTCAGCTGACTTTGAGATGACATCGCCGAGCTGATTCAGTTCCTATATGCAATTCGCCGATCAAGGCCCGGTCACCATGTGCCTGTCTCTGCTCATTTTCAGCCCCGCCGGAAAAACGAAAAAGGGGAAATTCAACCCTGTTTTGTAACGAAATCATGTTTTCCGTTTTTTTTGCTTTTAATAAATTCTTCATTTCTTTTTAAAATTACAGCTTAGAAAATATTTTCCATTTCAATTATATTTTAAATTTAGAATATCCAAGGCAACTAGGGTTTCTCTAATCTCTCTTTTCTCTAATCTCTGGTTATCAACGTGATCGCCGCCTCCGTGAAGCAAGCGGATCGTAGGCGGCGTCCCATCGTCTTCCCCTGCTGCCATCTCCACCTCAGACAGCGTCCGCCCTCTATTGTCTTCTCTGTTTTCACCGTTTTTCCCTCATTCCACTGCTACCGATCGTTTCTCTCTTATTTTCTCATTGTTGTTTACATTTGCTTTGATTTACTGTTTTAATTTTGTTTGCAATTTATGTGTTTTCCTCTCGTTGTTTTGACGAGTTTCTTCCTCTCGTTTACTTTGGCGAGTTTTTTTTTCATAAAGCGTGAAACGATAAAACTAGTCATGACGTATGTGAATTTCATCCTGGGTGACAAACATGACAATGAAAAAGAGACTCCTCTGAACTATGATATGCAGTTCAACCCGATGGAGATATTGTCAATGGATAGAAGAATGGAAATAGATACTCAGGTGGTGTGCAAGACTATTCAACCAGTGTTAGTCTTGGGTACGTTTGACCAAATCATTAAAGAAGCTTTAAGTTCATTCAAAGAATTCAGTTTCAAATTTGTAAAACAGTCTGCGAATCAAGTTTTCCCTAGCATTGCTATGGAAGTTGTTTCTACGTCTGACTGTAAGGAAAGTTTGACAATTCCATTGATCTTTATTGTAAACGTTTCAGCCTATGATTAATGAATTAGCTTCTTTATTTTCAAAAAAAAATAAAATTAGAATATCCATTTCCAATGTAATGATATCTTAAAAATAATAAATAAAATGAATAACGGTCAAACATGCAACTCAATTGTATTTGGGTGTGCAGTTCAGTGACCTACTTAATTATTATTTGTAAATAAAATAATTATGAAACGAGTAATAAATAATAATGGTCAAATATTATGTAATGTGATGACATCTCTATTATCATGGTGGTCACAACTCACAATATCAATAATCATGAGTTTTGCAAACATAGACAGCTCAAATGGTCAGTGTTTACAATGGTAAGACTTGGGAGAAGAATCACGAGTCTTTCAAAAAATTTAATAATGGTATTGAAAAGTGATGGCAATTGCTCATTTGTTTATATTTATTACGCTTTGACTATAATTATTTTGAGGGTAAGTTTTGTAGAGTAATATTACTTTTTTTTTTAATGTAATTTTTGCTTATGACGTAACACTATCTATGTGAGATTCTTTAGTACTGAGTATTTTTATTTTTTATTTTTTGAAAATTAAAGAACGATATATATTAATCACTTATAATTAAATGCTAAATATAATCAGAAAAGAAGAAGAAAACTATAAACAGAGGTCTAGACTGAGAAATCACCGCTCGAGCTAAAGTATGAGCTAACGAATTCGTTGATCTAGAATGAAGTGGAACGACACATCAATAAAGAGTTGTTTCAGAGCAAGGCGGTCACGAAGAACACAACCAACATAGGAATGAATCAGTGATGGCCTCTCCAACATCTGGCGAATCAATTGACAATCGGAATAAATAGCTACCTTCTTCCAACCACAACCCATTCGCAATAGAGAGCCTCCTTGATTGATATAGCATCAGCTAACAAAGGATCTTGTAAACATCTGACTGAACCATTTATTGCTGCTATAAAATTCCTCTCCCCATCATGAGCCATCGCCGCCACAAAATCATCATCTCTACTCGGAAATACAGCAGCATCCACATGAATGGTGACTCCGTCAAAGTAAGTAAGTCATTTAACACTTAATAAATACGGAATATAAAATTGTATCATGAGGGGAATAATATGTGAAACTTTATGAGTACATAACATGTTTCAATTATATAAATCAATCATACTAATAATAATATAATTAGGTATTTCAATTTAAAATATTTTCAACATACATGTTGACCCCGTAATCTGTTCATAGCTGCTTTCTCAACCTGAAGCACAAAGAGTCAACAGTTGCTCGAACCCACTCCCATAATCCATGTGGGAGTGTAAACCGGGACACCGGGTGCCACTAGACCACAAGGTCTTTGGTAAGTGTCATGACCTTTATAACTACTAATTCTTTATTGGTGGATGTTCCAATAAGTGCACTAGATTCTGCCTTAAGTGTTAGACAACCGTTAAATTGGGACCAAATTGGTAATTTTGTTATAGTCAAGGAACCATTTCGGTAATTAATTTTGACTGAAATGGTCCCTTGACTATAGCGAAATTACCAATTTGATACTGATTTAACGGATATTAAATGGTAAAATAAACGGGAGGACCAAATTGGTTAATTTTTTCAAAATCGAGAACTTAATTGAGAAAGAAAAATTGTCGAGGACCAAAATGGTGAAATCGCAATAATCGAGGGACCAAATCGGTAATTAACTCTAATTTTTAACAAAAGACTAAATTGTGTAAAATCATCAAAGTCGACGACTAAATTGAGTATAAAAAGTCATTTAGGACTAAATTAAATAAAAACACTACAGTCGATTACTATATTGGGTATTAACTTGTTATAAAATTGTGAACATTGAGTTCCAAAATTATGAACATGGACTCATATCCATGTAGGGGTGTAAATGAGCCGAGCGGTTCGCGAGCCGCTCGGTCAAAGCTCGACTCGAGCTCGAGCCGCTCGTTTAATAATCGAGCCGCTTGCGAGCCATATATATATATATATATAATATACATATAAAATTATAGTTTATTTTTAATTGAAACATGAATTTAAAATCAAACATGTTAAATTTGAGCTCAAAATCGAACTCAAACTCGAATTCAACCCTGATCTCGAACTCGAATTCAGCTCGAACAATCGAGCTGCTCGAGCCGAACTCGAGCAACTCGAAAATTGACGAGCTCAAGCTCGAGCTTGAACTCGAGCCGAGCTTTCCTTAACGAGCTCGAGCTCGAGCATAGCCACCATATGCTCGAGCTCGGCTAGGCTCGTTTACACCCCTAGGTCCATGGCATAACAACAGTATTTTGTATGCTCAGTGTTGGGCCAAAAACGGTATAAGCCCAACGGGTCGGCTCTAAATAAACGGGTTGGCTTTAAGATGGTTAGATGGATAAATCATAAGTCCGTAACCTAACCTTAAAATTTCTCCTTCGTCCTCCGAAATGCTGGATTGTTGAAGCTTAAGGGAAATCCCTTTCCGGCGAAAACTCCTCTTTCCGTCGAATCGAAAACCTGATCAGTTTCTGATCCAGGGATTTGCATGTCGATTTGTTTTTTTCTAATTCTTCAATTTGGCACTTCAAAATTTGCAACTTTTTAGTCTCAGAAAACGAGATGCACAAGCATTTACCCGCTGCACAAAACATTGATTGTTTCAATTCTGCTGAATTTTGCTAAAGGTACCCACTTCTTGTTTCTTTGCTCTTATCCTTTTTGTTTTGTTTTGTTTTTTTGTGTTTTTTGTTTTGTGAATATAAGGAAAATGTTAGAGTAGATCTTGGTTTTTCGGTTTTCGCAGGTTTTATATGAAATTTGGGATGTCAAATTGTTAACAGAGTTTTCGTTTTATTGAGTGTCCAGAGAGTTTCTTTTTTGGCCAGTGTTCATTCATTCTTTTTGCCTTTTAGGTAACTGAGATCTAATGTTTGTTTACCGTTTACCTTTCTTTCTGTTTATTGTAAGCGCTTGAAGCTAGTTTAGTGCGAAGTACTTTATATCAAGGATTTATAAGGAGTTACTATTTGAAAGTAACCAACCAAGAGCAAATCACTATCTGCCCATTTTGACTTACAGTGATTTTGGAACCATTCTAATATGCTAAAACTCAGCTTACCCATTTGCTACCCCTCTATGGTGGCCTGAGGAGTAAAGCTGGAGTCTCTTTCTACAATTTCATTTCCAAGCCACATTAGATGGTGCACTAATGGTGTACTAGATGGCTAGTTCTATGATTTGATGAATGCTCCATGTGCTGTTCAAATATGTTGACCCTGGGGATGAAAGGGAACTGTTTTCTTGTGTTTTATGATTAATGCAACTTCTGCTGTAGCTCTTTTCTGTTTTCGCCATCTGCTGTGCTGTTGCCTACTCATCTGTATATTAGTTGCTCAAATATTTATTCTGCTACTTCCAGTAATAACAGCTATTTGCTTTTTGCATTAAATTTTCTTTAAAGCTGTTGGATAAGTTAGTCTACAATTAATAGTCAAATGGCTGCATTTTGCAGTACCTGAAATTGCTTCTCATTGCTGCATTCTCATTAGAGTTGGGCTCAAATGGCAAGCTATTCAGCAAAGGGAGTTCCAACAAATGGGTCTGTATATGTTTGTAATTTACCACCTGGTACAAATGAAGATATGTTAGCTGAATTTTTTGGCACAATTGGGGTGCTAAAGGTATGAGTTGCAATCAGGTATTGCTTGAAGTTACTCCTGTAGAGCTTTCTTCTTTTAAGAATCATGAGTATTTCTTCTCCTATACTCCTTCCCCCAAGTTTCTCTCCTCCTTTTGTTGTGCACTTCAAATTATGAGTATTTTTGTTTTGTATGCATGTTTGTGTGTGCGATTTTTTGTTGGTTGTGGTTTCTAAATGATTTTTATGATTATGTACACTATAGAAGGACAAACGAACTGGCCGACCCAAGATATGGTTATACCATGACAAAGTAACAAATGAGCCCAAGGGGGATGCAACGGTCACATATGAGGACCCACATGCAGCATTAGCTGCTGTTGATTGGTTCAACAACAAGGATTTTCATGGGTCAATTATTGGAGTCTTTATTGCAGAGTCAAAGAGCAAAGATGAGCCCTCGTATAACTCAGGTAGTCATGCTGGAGACACCAATCTGGATAGTGGATTTGCTGGCCTGGAAGAAGGTTCTAGGGATATAAATGGAGCGGGTGGACGTGGTAGAGGCAGGGGAGATTCTTCCGGGAAGGGATGGCAACAAGAAGGGGACTGGATGTGTCCAAATACAAGGTCTGTGATGCAGTTATTGGTGAGAAACTCTTTCTTGCTTTTTGATGCGGTTTTTGTTTTGGCACCTCAGATATTTTTGTGCAACTGAATTTGTTATAATTTGCATTGGTGCAGCTGCTCTAATGTGAACTTTGCATTCCGTGGTGTTTGCAACCGTTGTGGAACTGCTCGACCTGTTGGTGTTTCTGGCGGTAGTGCTGGGTCTGGTGGGCGTGGTAGGGGCCGTGGTAACAATGACCCTGGTGCCCCTGGTCGTGCAGTTGGTGGTCCTCCCGGTCTCTTTGGTCCAAATGATTGGCCTTGTCCCATGTAAGAAAGTTTTTCTCTTTCAAATCTCAGAAACACTACTGAAAATTGTTTTCCACTATCTGCCAAGGGATCCTTGTTTTGGGATGTTATCACAATCTTCAAGTATATGAAAAGTCTATTCCATGATAAATTTTGCCCCATTTTCCATGTTCTGCGTGCCTTGTGTTTGACACTCTTCTCTTCTTTCCCTGATAAACAAATTTTAGAGATTCAATTTATAATAAAGCCATTTTGTATGGTTTATGGGAGAGATGGAAAATCAATATTGATGGACTGATGGTTAATTTTTTCACCTGTCTTTTTTGAACTTGGTACATTATATGCCCCCATTTTTAAAGGGCTGGCTAGTGAGTGTGTTGTATTCTGCACATTGTTCTTATTCATAATTTTGACTTAGTGATGTATTGTTATTGATAACGTGATAGTTTTCACTTCATCCTTCATTATTTTGGGTTTATGCGGATTTATGTTACATTTGGTAAAAATCTGCATTGAAGCATGTGCATCAAGTGACTATGTTCCCACATGGTTATAGGAGACTCAAATATAACCCTAATTACATGGTTAGCCCAATTTATTTGGAGTCTATCTACTCAAAGAAACTATAAGCTGGGCCAAACATGAATTATTGAGAAAAGCTATATAAGGAAAAACCTCTTGTAGGCCAACATCCTAAAATTCTAATAAACTCTTTCTTTAAACATAATCACATAGCATATAATACGCCTGGACAATTTAGTGACACATTAATAACACTTCTAAAATTCCGAATATTTCCTATATATAAACAATTTTAACTTCTAAGGTAACTTAATAAATGCTAGCGCTTAATTGTAACTTTGATAATCATTGATAGAAAAAATTATAATAGTTAAGTATCCAAACAACTTATCTATGCCAAAAAGAACTGTAAATATGTATTAAGCCAAACATGTTGAAATTTTTTTCAACATGCTCCTTTTTAAAGCTCTTATCAAAATAGATGATTTTTGAGAAGTTTCAGATGGTCCTGATGTTTCATCTTCTCCCCAATTGTAGCATAAGAACCAATGTTGTAAAACTTGGCCTAGGTGGCTAAAACGAGTTGATTTTAGCTTTAATTGTCATTTTATTCGAATGTTTAACTACTTGGCAGGCTAGTCGAACAAATGACCAACTTTGCCACTTATTATTATTATTATTATTATTGTTATTATTATTATAAATAGGGTTGTTTCTCTAAAAACGATGTAGTTTTGAGTGAAACAACCATTAAAAAGGGGAAAGTGAAAAATAAAGACTTGAAGGAAAGAAGAATAAATGAAGATGGAGCAAAAAATGAAGATACGAACTCAAAAGCAAAAAGGAGTAAATCGGAGATTCCATTTTCTTCACCCCTGCTTGTTGACACTCGATGAATTGCACTTTGTCTTGAAGGTTGGACTCACTGTTGGCTTTGCTGCTCGTTGCTCCCATTGCTAGACTGAGGTCGCTGGCCGAGATGAGTCTGGCTTTTCCTTTTCCAATCGGCAGAGAAGAGCATCAATTTTTTTTTTTTTTTAAATGTTTTTTTTTTCTCCCTTGGTAACCTTGAAACCTTGAAGTAAATGACCAAAGCATATCGAAGAGAGGAAATGGGAAGTGTCAATGCCAAAAATGTGAATATTTATAGGATTTTATTTCATTTTCTAAATATTGAAATTGACCCATGATTTTTTAAAATTTGGGCTGGAAACTTCTTTTTTTTTTTATTTTTTTTTTTAACCAAGGAAATGAGTTTTTGAATTTATATTAATCAGGAAATGGCTGGAAACTTTTGATTAGGAAACGACATGGAAACATTTCCGAATGAGTTTCGGGTGAGTTTCAGAGACGAAACGTTTCTGAAATGGTGAAATGCTACTTTCTCAAAGTTTCCATGCAACATAGTTATGGCATATAGAAAGCCCTGAGATGTTTCTGATGGTTGCCTTTATTGACCATTTTGTTTATTCCTGTTATGAATATTTGTTCTGTAATGCATTCTAATGATTGGTTGCTGAATGCAAAACTTCTCTGTTATTGCTCTGTTATTGTTTTTACAACTTATGTCGGTAAATATGATTTGATTCTTATGTTCACGACTTTTATAGAAATCTCTTTTGCTTTTTAACTATGTTTTTAATATGATTTATAGGTGTGGCAACATCAATTGGGCTAAGCGCTTGAAATGTAACATCTGCAACACCAACAAGCCTGGTCACAATGAGGGTGGTGTGAGGTATCTGATGGTTAATCATTAATGCGTTGAACTTTGTAGTGATTTGAGATTCTGAGCATATATATAGGCTAATGTTCAACTTTTCAAGTGCACCCACCTATTCCTGGGAGACCCTTCGTAAATGCACACAAGCTACTACACGAATGCACATAGGGTAGATTGTGTGCATTCATGCTGGGCACACAATCTAGTCTGTGTGCATTTACGAAGGGTCTCACGGGAAGATGTGGTCTCATTTGATACCTGAAGGATTGGAAAGTTTTTCTTTATCTGATAAAATTGGCTCCTGGATTGATGAGTTGGCTGAATATCTGATAGTCTGAATTTTTTTTTTTTTAAAAAAAAATAAACTTTTATGCCCTTTGGCTATCATAAAAATTAGTACACAATCTCTTTTAATTTATGGAAGATATTAAAATTGAACACTGGATTCTGCAAAAGGAGTTTAAGCAAGAGAAGAGTTTTGAGTTAAAGATAAATTGAATTGGAATATTTTTTGAGCTTGATTGGTAATGATAACTTACTATTCATTAATAGTCAATTATAATGGTGATTTTGGAGCCTTGAGAGTTATGGTATATTCATTATCTACTGATGTCATAGGTTGTCTGTGGGGTTTGTATTAAATATTACTGCATTTTTCAGCATTGGATTCTTATGTCCTGGATCTGAATGAAGACCCATCCATCTCCTATAAAGTTACTGATTTTAGATCCAAAACTAAATTGCTTTTAATTCACATATTTCCATTTTCATATTCCAAGACCTTCTGAAGGCAGCAGGAGGCATACAAGGGGTCTAAATACTTGGAAGGTCCTTGTACTATAGTATTTATTCCCTGTAACTGATTTTGGTTAATGTTTTCCTTTTACTTTTGGAATTGATAAAATTTAGGACAATTACTATTTACTAACCCCATCAGAAATGTCGATGTGTCGTGTCAGCGATGTAACATTGACATGGTAGTATCTGTTGTGGCATTGCATGTCAGCATTTTATAACATAAACAATAAATTAAACAAGAAAATAAATTCTGAATTGGCCACTTTTCAATAATTTTTTTTAAATATTTAAAATTATAATTTTTGACATGGCAATTTGGAGTTCATATGTACTGAGTGTAGTTTTTTTGGTTTATATGTACAGAGGGGGTCGTGGGGGAGGCTATAAAGAACTTGATGAGGAAGAGTTAGAAGAAACTAAGCGACGTCGACGAGAGGCTGAAGAAGTAAGTAAACTTGTGCATGTCAATAAGTGTGCAGGGTTTATATTCTATTCTAGATATTAATACAGATTACACTTGCATTTTGCATATACCTTTTGCTTCTAATATGACATCTATTGTTATCTTAATCTCAGGATGATGGTGAAATGTATGATGAGTTTGGAAATCTTAAGAAGAAATTTCGTGCCAAAGCACAACAAGCTGAAGCTGCTCAGAGTCTCCCTGGTGTTGGGCGCGCAGGATGGGAGGTGGAGGAATTAGGTATGCTACTTTATTTCCATATTTTGATAAGTTTCCTGTATGGATGGAGCAATTCTTTTCCTTTTGTTATGGATGTGGAGATATTTTGTGGTCCATTACTGTGTTCTCTATGGGGCACTGTTACAGTTCTTTGATTTGGTAAGTTGCTAGCTACAAGTGAAATATGGTTAGGTTGAATCCCACCTAGGCAATAGTAGATGAAAATAGGTTTAGAATTGATACTTTGTATAATATGACATAATATGCTCATTGTTTTGAAATTCGTCTTTTTTCTTAAACTATGCACGGAATTGATGGTGAAATGTCTTGGAAAGTGCTTGATCAATTTTTACCCTGCAATTTTTTTTAGACAGATTAAAATCCAAATCAGTTAAAATCATCAAATGTTTTTCCACTTTGAGTTTGTCTTGGCTTAAGCACGCTGCTGTGGGTGATCCTTAAATGAAAGTTAGAGAACTATTGGACTGGGTGTTGATTATAGCTTGCATATGCTGATCAATTCATTAACCTGCTGCCTTAGACCATGTGCTACTGATTCACTCCACTCCACTCCAAGGGATTCGTTGAAAATTTGAAAGAGAGTTTGAATGCATGCTAGTGTATTTTTAGGGGTTACATTAGATTAAGCATGGCCAAGTAGGCATGATCTCCGCTTCTGGCATCTACTCCCATTTGCCTCTGGGCCGATAGATTTGTTATGTTCTTAGTAAAAGCTTGTTGGGGTAGATCTAGCTGGTGAAATTAGTTAGCCCAAAGAAGAGGGTAGCAAGTGTTTTCCAAGAGAAAGTGGAGGAGGCAATGGGTGGGTTGGGGATCACGGGGCGTGTTTTAATGATTATCTTTTTCATTTTATTTTGAATGGATGTTTGATTTTTCCCCTTTAGTGGTATCACGGGAGTGTTTTAGTGATTATCTTTTTCATTTTATTTTGAATGGATGTTTGATTTTTCCCTTTAGTGGTATCACGTGGAGTGTTTTAGTGATTATCTTTTTCATTTTACTTTTAATGGATGTTTGATTTTTTTCCCTTTAGTATTTTACAAGTATATACTCCGTAGTTTTCAAAAAAAAAAAGAAAGTATATACTCCGTATTTTTAACTTTCCAACTTGCAGGCATTGGACATCACACTTTTTTTTTGTTCATGACCTGTGTTTATCTCTTAGTTTACAATCTTTGGCTATAAATTGATGACATTTTTGGCAGGCATGTCTGATCGAGATAGAAAGGAAAGAAGTAGAGACAGAGGAAGGGATCGAGATGAGAGGGAGAGGCATAGGAGCAGAAGCCGAGATCGAGATAGGGGAAGAGACAGAGACAGGTCCTATGACTATGATCGGGACAGAGATTATGGACGAGAACGTGACCGTGACAGGGACCGCAATAGGTATCGTTAGTGGAGCTGGCAAATAATGCACCTATCCTATTACACAGCGGTTCATTTGACGTATGGGATTGTTTAGGTAGTTCATTTGGGAACATAATTGAACTTGAGCTCGTGTTTTTGTAGGTTTCCAATCCTGTCCTTTTCCTTCTGTGCTGAACTTTATTCTCTTGTGGTTGTGCTAGTCATCACTTTTTAACACTTTCTTGTATTGGTTGTCTCTTCTATATGAAACTTTTGTAGTACTGTTTTCCTTTAAGTTTTAAGATTGCACCATGTTATCAAGAAGTTTGAAAAGGACAATAGAAATTTACCACAAAATTGTTAAGACTTAGAAGGCTAAATTGTGATATAAAATGAACTACATTAGTAGCTTATACATTTATATACTTGGTACAACATAAATAATATACATGATTATGTTTAGTAGAACTCTGTGAGAGTTATTTATTAATCTTTTGGGTTTGAGCTGATCATTTATGGATAACCTAGATTGATTTATGGGGGTATTTATCTCATTATGGTTCTTTACAGATCGATTGGGTCACAAGACAGATTTTACTTAAAATGTCTTTCAAAGTACAAAACATTGATGCCATTTAGTACCATAGAAGTTCCCATAATAAATTTGTAGTCAAGAATGTGCACTAAATAAACTCTGCCTAGTCTAGTCTTCTCGCCTTGTGATCTCAATAGGCGGATTTTACAGTGTTTTTCAAAACACAAGGCACTGATGCCATTCAGTCAAGGATGTGCACTAAATAAATTGTGTAGTCTAGTCTTCCCGCCTTGTGACTTTAATCGACAAAGGACGATAATCTCTTCACCTTCTCCTAATCTTTCTTTCTCTTCGGATGTTGTAAGGTTGAGTTTGCTTTTATACTAAAAGGAACCCACACATTGGCCCAACACTTGTTTTATATCACACAATTATGGACCACTACAACACTAGATTATCTGTATTAAGGTTGCTACAACTTTGTCATACATGAAGACTAGTTGCTTTCAATGCCGGCCTTCCCACCATTATTGTGCAGTTCAGTTTTCACCCAAATTTTGAAAAGTAAAGGTTATTTATTAGTCTGTCACTGTCAACACTATAGTTTAAGAATGCAAGAGACATGCATTTATGTGTGCCAAATTTTAACTGTCTTGAACTCTTTTTTAAAAAGGTATTTTGAAGTGAGAAAATTGTATTTGTGCTCTTGTGAGCATGTATTTTCCCCACACTATGAGCTCAATGTAGTGTGGGTACTTGATATTCTTGGATTGGGCTTTTGCCCACTGTCTAAGATTCGGCAAATTATATCATGTAACTCATAGTTTACCTTGTAAATGAATTTCGATATAAGTTCATTTTTAGCGTACTACGATCTTAGTTTTAGTATGTTCATTTTTAATTGACTGCTGATTCAATTTTACTGTATGACAAGTCAAAATAAACTTATAGTATAGTAAAAATGATCTTACAATATACAAAAAGTAAATTTGTATAAGGGATTCACGAACCCTGATCCAAGGTGTAAGCATTGACCATATGGGGGAAAAATTATATCTTGCGCCTTGAGCTCCATTTTGCTTGATACAAGTTCATTTTTAGTATATTGCATGTTTGTTTTTAATGTATTATATGTTTATTTTTAGTATGTTCAATATATTTTGATACAAGTTTATACCATGGACATGGCCACATGGGTTCACACTATACTATGAACCCTGGTTTATGTGTTTGTACTATAATTTTTTGTGTCTTGCGTTATGAAATTCTGTACATTATCAGTATGACTTCTGTACTTAGAACAAATTAGTAATTGTGTTTTATGTAATGAATTTTTATGTTTTGTGTTGTAAAATTCTGTGCCTATGAACACAAATTATGTACCTAAATCATATTTAAAAAATAAGTAAATATATAACATGTGCATGCGTTTTGTGTTATGAAATTCTGTACCTTACAAGTTACAAGTATGAATTCTGTACCTCGTCTTTTCAATCCAGCTGGGTCTATAACGCTATGTTATGTGTCTTGTGTTGTGATTTTTTGTGTTTTATGTTATGAAATTATATACTTTACGAATATTAATTCTGTAACTCGTTATTTCAATCAATAGTCTTATAGTCTATAATGCTACATAGACATTAGTCCATGATACAAATTGCCGTGAAAGAACAAACACTATGAATAATGGGAACTTTGATTGGATAATTTGATATCAAGAAACATTATATATATTCATTAAATAAAGTTCTTTTTCTATGGAGGTGGGCCCCAAGTTTCACATGCATATACAATATATACAAAGCAACAAAGGATTACGTAAGAAATTCCAAACATATATTGATATATCTCTTTAGGCTTCTTGACTTCACAGACCCTGTCCCCTAAACCAGCCAAATTCTTCTTTTTTATTTTTGTTCAATTTGCTGTACCAAGTTTTGTGGTTTTATATATACCCTATAGTCCGTGTCATATTGCTGTAATTGTGTGCATATATGTATATATAATTATCCTTTAATCCATATTTTTTTTTGTTGTTGCCATTTGATTCTTTAATCAATTATTATCCATTTAGAATACTGTTCCAACAAAATTACCTACTTAGTATACTCGCTTAATCTTGTTTTATGTGTTAGTTTGATCTGGTCAACATGTATGGAAAAAAGGTCTAATGATGATGGAAGGTCTGGATGACGGGGTTCGGAAAAAGGCCCAATGATGATAGAAGGTCTGGATTGGATCCTTTGTGCACACATGAAGACTAGAATCTGACCAGTGAGCTGATTGCCGACTCCTAATTTACCTTCACAATGGTTCCAAATGTAAGATTCTGTAAGCTTAGGATCACTTTGATTGGGATCACATTTTTTTTTTTTAAGAATGCAATCTTTGTTACACTAACCGTTACGTTAGCAATTTGTTTCTAGATTCAACACCTTTAATTTTGAAACCTTAATAAAGACCTTGTGGTTGAGCGGCATAGCTGTGGCTTCTCAAATGAGAGGTCTCAAGTTCGAACTCCTGGCAGGGGGACAGGAGGCGGCCATCTCAAGGCACATCACGACCTACAGGCAACACTGGCGAGACCTGCGAAGGCAACCCGATTGGGAGTCAGAGGATCCATAGTACCTGCAGTCGGGAGGACTTCATATTCATCCTTGCACATCGACTCGTTGTGCTTCAGTAATAAGTTGAGAAAGTATGTATGAACATATATTACTTTGTACAAAGTAAATAGGACTAAAGAAAAGCATTATATTGAAATATATACAAAGAAGCCTCCTAGTTGGCTATACTTACTGTACTACACCATTTACATTTCTTTACCTTAAGTACTTAGACTAATCCAAGATCCAAATAGACGAATAGTGCTAATCTCTAGCTACCACTTTTGGATCTAACACTAACCCATTGGTTGTTTCCCATCAATTAAATTTTTGAAAAATTAATTGTAGAGATTATTTGCTGAAAATAATTTTGTTGTGAAATTAATTAAGATGTTTAGTATTATCACGAAAACACAAAAAGAATTCATGACATTTTTATAAATTATTATCATTCAATTTACAAAAATTCCACCGTCTCTTATTTATTACAATATATATGATACATTTTCGACATGATATGTATATATAATTTATTTTCACATATAATGCGCTCTAATACAAATAATATTATATTTAAATTGCATGATATTTTTAACGCATGCAACATTAGAATACTGAATAAAAAGTCAATCCAGTTTGAATTATTTTATGCATAAGAGATAATGATTAATATTTCTTTTTCTCTGGTCATGAATGATGTTGAAATGTTGTGGTTTTTTGTGCGTGGAAAAACTCGTAACTATTGCCCGTTGTTTCTGAATAAACTCTGCTCTTGTGTAATAACTTAGCTAGGACTCAATCGGGAGGGTGTTAGTAAGAATAAAATTCGTGACCTTCTAATACAATAATCTTGCTCTATCCACTTGGTCATTTCTTTTAGAGCTATAGTGGGAAATTATATTAAATTTATTATAGGATAACCTATCCTATATACAAGTATACAATAGGCATACGTGATCATTATTATAAATGAAATTTTTTTTATGAAAGCAATGCCTATGACAGAGGGATGGAGTCTTTTCGTGAACTTGCATTGTTTGATTTTTATTTTTTATTTTTTTAAATGAAATTGTAGATTGATTCAAATAATTGAATAAATTTTATTTGGACCAAGATGAAAAATTATCATTGCCCCAATATTTAAGTCTCAATATATTAAATTATTGTCCAAAAAGAATGGTCGAGTGAGTGAAACATGATTCTTGTACCAAAAGATCACGAGTTTGATTTTTGTCAATAAATTTTCAGTCGAGTGAGTGAAGCATGATTCTTGTCAATGATGTGCAATACTACTCTTTGGGTTGCAACATATAGAAAAAGTATAGAGCGGATACTTTACCTTGTAAAAGAATCAATAGTACTCCAAAAAATACTACATTGATCTCCGATAAATCACATTACGTTATATGTTTTTTTGACAGACCTATAATCATTATTCAAGGTATGTGCACTAGGTAAATTTCAATCCACTATTATGTAATAATTTACAAATCACATAATTAACAAGATAAATAACACTAGAAAAACTTGTACCATAACTCCATAAGCATTACCCTATATGGTATTGTAGTTGTTTCGAATGACCTTATTATGACCATATATATAATTAAATTAAATTATCACAATAAAATGTTCATTTAACATTGTAGGGGATCCATTAGCCTAGCTAGACCTAATCCTTGGAAATGCAATACCTAATCCATTGAATTCTGAATTGTGCTAATGTCCAAGTAAATGAGACAAAACATTCATGAACATATTGAAAAGCTAGACATTTTTCTACTTTTTACAATTTAATTATTCTTTCACTTCTTGAAAAAAAAAATCCGAATCACGCAGAAGTCATAGGGGTTAGAAAATCAAAGGGGGGAAATAATTATTATTACAATCCATTTTATTAAAATAAAAAATAGTTTCTTTTATTTGTTTGTTTGTTTTGTTTTTTTTTTTAATTTAAATTTGTCATTGTTATATATTTAATTTTTAAAACACAATTGTTATTAGTTAATTGTCAAATAATCCTAATATCATTCATCGTAAGAGCATCCTCATCATGTGATTTTTGGCATGAACTTTTTGTGAGTTGTGTTAGAGAGAGAAGGAAAAAGAAGAAGGAGAAGAACAACGCCAAAAAAAAAAACAACGCCAAAAATACTTTCAGTGTTCCATGACGCGCCCAACGAGCACACGAGTTACCCTAACTATATATTCTCTTTTCTTTTTTGGTCTCAAAAACCATCCACCCAAATCATAGAAGGTCCATCCCCCACCTCTCTCTTACCTCCCTCCTAAGCCATATCACTCTGTAAGTCTATAACATATCAGCAAAAAACTCATAAAGAAGAAAGAAAAGAAAAAACTCATCACAACTGGTATTGCTCTAATAGCTTTTATTGGAGTGATCTATATGTCTATGTAAATGTGCAATAAGTTTGTGACACTAAGTATAATATTTACCAGTTTAATATTTATTTTTTGTTGAATGAAATAGAGAAGAAAAAATAAAAAGTGCAAACTATATATAGTTTGTTTTTTATGCACACAAATTAATAATTTATAAATTATGATTCTGTGCATGTTGGTATAAATAATTAGTGTGGTAGAAGCGCTGTTAGGTCTTTGTTTCAATTAGTATATATTATACTGCATGTCTGCATGTCCTCCTCCCATTCCTTATATAAAAATAAATAAAATAAAATAATGAAGAAAGTACAGGACAAAAACACTCAACTCGTGAATGCCCCTTACAATCAAAACACGAAGCCCCCATAGTCCATACTATACATACACAAGTAGCTAAAATGTATATGCGGCGGCGAATGTTTATTATTTATCTGTCAAATTAATTTTTTTTACTTATTTTTTAATTTAAAATATTGTGTTTTAGAGTAGTTTAATGATGTCACATCATCATACTTAAAACTAAACTTAAATGTTATAAAATATTGAATTCAAAATAGCTTCAGTCAAACTTCATTAACTAAACTAAATACATAAAATAGGACGGAGAGTATATAAAAACTCGTGTGTAGGTGCGCAAATGTACAAATGCGCACTTTGTAATACTACCAAATGCGGCATTTTTGACGTATATAAGTGCATGTGTGACTTTAAATATAATGCTTATCTCTTGATTACACTTGTAGATATCAAAGATTGCAATTGATAATATTACAATTTACAATATTACAGAATATATTTAAAAATTGAAATAATTATCAAAATGTTATTGTTTTTTTTTTTTCCTTACTTTAGAATTGTTGGTCCTTTCAAATTGATGGGTAGAATTAGTTCTCAATTTTTTTATGGGTATTGATTTTCAATTGGGCATGCCAATACATAGTGGCGGAGCTAGAAATTTTCTCCAGTGGGGGCGGCAAAAGGTTAAAACTAACGAGATATTTTGAAAAAAAAAATGAAAAACTTAGATACTGAGTCATAAATATTGTTGACTAGTGATGAAAAATCAAAATACATCAAGATAAAAAATATTTAAAACAAAATATAAAATATAATTAATTTGATAAAATAGTTTGAATGAAAAACACATTATAAATCATTCACCTCACTATTAATATTAAAAAAGAAAAAATAAAATAAAAAAGAGAAGAAGTGACAAATAAAAAATCTAATTAAAATTCAGACTATTAATATTTAAAAATATAATTTCACTCATCAATATATATAAGCTAAACTAGGTGTTGCTGTAGGGCTCGAATTGTTGCCCATTTGATTCAACATTAAGGTTTTACCATCTAAGCCAACTAACCTAGCATTTAATTAAACATTGGTATAATTAATATATATACATTATATGTGGTGGGGCAGTGGGGACAGCTGATATTCTTTAATGCCAATTAAAAAACTTAAAACAATTAATAGTGATTATTAATGTAATCGTAAGATCAGATGTATGTTAAATTCTCCGTTTAAGAATCAAACTCTAATCTATATATAAATTAGTGTCACAGACTCACAGTGGTCAAGATGTGGAATGCCTTATGCAATGCCTACTATGATACTTCTTTTTAAATTTACTCCCTGGCCTCCATCCCATTTCATATGTCTGATTCGGTTAACGAGGCTTGACTGAAATTATTTTAATTCAATTTTTAATAATACTAAATTTCGTATTAATATACAAAATTTATATATTTAGAAACTACACTAAAAATACTATTAAACACAAAAAATCAAATTTAAAAATAAGTAAAAAATAATAAAGAAAATAAATAAAGAAGAAAGAGTTTGATTGACCAATGAATAGTAAGTAAGACAGATAAAATGGGACAGATGGAGTAAAAAATAGAGTATTCTGGTCACATTAATTAAAAGAAAACTTAATTATATTTTCTTTAAAATTGTCCCCCCCCCCCCCNCACACACATAACATGTGTATGTGTATGTGTATGTATCTTGTATTCTAATTTTTTGTGTCTTGTGTTATGAATCCTGTACTTTATTACGAGTATGAATTTTGTACCTCGTCGTTTAGATCTAGAGCCTATAATGCTATGTAGACCTGGTCTATGATATATAAATTGCATATATACATATACATATATATACATATACATATATATACATATATATTATATATATATATATTGTAAATATGTATGTATTTGCATGCATGTATACATATTTTAGTATATTGGAGGAAAATGATGGTTAAGTTGGACAACAACATCCTTCACATGATATAATGTCTCAATTTTGGCATGATTAATTTGTTAACACATTATTTTATGTTATATTAATTATTTCTTGGTCTCATAACTACCCATAATAAATGTTAAAATAATCAATAATCATACCAATATTAAGGCAATATATTATATCAGCATGATGGTAAGATTTGTGATTCACACATGCATATATAGCCATATATAGGCATAGCTTGTAGGCTGGATATCCTCTCTCAATCTATCCTTATATACATACAGACACAAACAGTAAATTGTTTCACATGAACTCACTGTTCCATAATATAGAGAGAGAGAGAGAGGGAGGGAGATCAGATTCATTTATTTCTGTGTTGATTTATAAGGTTAGCATTATTGGGTTTTTATTCTTTTCTTAGGTTGCATTCAATGCTAAGTAGCCATGACAGTGGCAGAAGTTTGTGATCTCCAAATCCATATCAATGGTCAACAAAGGTTCTTTCTGCATGAGGTAAGATATATATATGACACAAAAGAAGTATATATATATATATGCATTTCTTCATTCAGTCATTTAATCGAACAGGTTGAGGGTTTTAGTAAAAAAAAAAAAACTCTTTTAACTTTTTTTCCCCTTTTCTTGTTGCAGAAAGTCCTGTCAAGATTTTCTGGGAAGTTGAGGAAGATAATCAAGCAAGAAAGGAGGAGAACCCAGGCCAAGAATTCAAGGATAGATATTGATGATTTCCCAGGAGGGGCAGAAGGGTTTGAATTGGTTTCAAGGTTCTGTTATAGCAGTGGGGAGGGCACAAGAATCACAGTCTCAAATGTGTCAATTCTCCATTGCTGTGCAGTGTTTCTTGGGATGACAGAAAAGGTGTCCCCTTGCAATCTCTTGCATCAAACCCAGGCTTTTCTTGAAGGGATGTTCTATTGGTCTTGGCTTGACATTCTCACATCTCTCAAGACCTGTGAGCCCTTTTTCCTCTATGCAGATTCCTGTGGGCTTATCCCAAAGCTCATCAATGCCCTTCTAGCTAAGATTGCCCAGAATTCAGATATTAATGTCCTTTTTGGTTCCTCGTCTTCCTCGTCTTCCTCCCCGGATACCGGGAAACCCGGTGGCCTAATCCGGGCCTCTCCTAATTCCAAGAACACACCCGAGCTTGTTAAGCCAAGCAAGGCCTGGTGGTTTGATGACATGACTGTTTTATCCCCGGTTACTATAGAGCAGTTTGTGAAGACCTTAGGGGCTTTTGGGAGTGAAAACAACAGCCTAGTCCTCACCAAATTCCTCCTTCATTACCTAAAAACTGTAGGCCAGGGAAAGGGTGTGAATTCAAGATCCTCCTTAGAGTACAGTGGACTAGCAGACACTGCAGTTTATGGGGTGATTTTGATGGGCACAACTGCCTTTTCTTGCAGAAATCTTTTCTGGGTTTTGAGAATTTTGTCTGGTTTTGGGGTGAGCAAAGATTGCAGGGCAGGACTGGAGAGCCTGATTGGTGGGATGCTTGAACAGGCCACCCTGGATGATCTGCTGGTGTGTGGGCACAATGGGAGTGTCTATGATGTGAGCCTTGTACTCAGATTGATCAGGTTGTTTGTTCATCATCATAACACCAAAACTTCACCACACAAGATGATGAAAGTTGGAAGATTGATTGATAGGTACTTGGGAGAGATTTCCCCTGACCAGAGCCTCAAAATCTCAAGATTTCTTGCCATTGCAGAGAGCCTCCCAGATGAAGCAAGGGATTGCTTTGATGGAGTCTACAGAGCAATAGACATCTATCTTGAGGTATTATTCACTTCAAAATTCATCGCTTTTTCTCTCGCTAGTTTATGCCTCTGGTTAAAAAATCGGCAGGTTAGGTTTAGGATTAGTCTACCGTAAACTGGAAACCTAACGTATAAAAAAAAAATTGGTGGGTTTTGGACAAAAGAAAAATTTACAAGACAAGACAAAAGTATATTTTCCCAATAAAACAACACATTTTCATCTTAACTTTTGTTATGGGAATTACTTTTAGAAGGTCTCAATGGGACCATAGTTTCCTAGCCAAAGGGTGTTGGTATTAGGTCAGTCAGACTCTAGAATTTGCTGCATTTTTTTTAACCATGTTTTGAAAGCTCAACAAGAAAGAAAGCAAATTAAAGGTTTAACTTTCTGGGGCTAATTTCCAAAAAAAAAAAAAAAAAAAAAAAAAAAAACTTTCTGGGGCTTCATTAAATTCTCCATCTGGTTTCAGGCCATGAACCATTTTAGACTTCTTGTAGAGGACAAAAGGCAGCTTGACACTTAACAGTAAAGACACCAGAAAGTGAAATGCACATATAAAAACTTGAGTTTTGGGTAAAGAAACCAGTGAGTAAAAATTTGGCAATCCTCTCAAGTCTTGTTTGTCCTTTTTGCCTAGTGGTATATTGTTGCTTGTGAACACTAGATATATTCATTCACAATGCTAGTTGTCAGGGGAAAAATACACACACATATATATACTCTCTCTCTCTGTCTCTCTGATGTTACTGAATTGTCACATCTAAATCAAATAATAAAGATATGAAAGGAACAGTACTTTTTGACATTTTCTATATTAGAAATGGTGAGGAATTGCTTGTTGTTGCATATTTTAAAAGAGAGCATCTTTGGCAAGGCCATGACCTGGCATCTGAAAAGACTCATATGGACATATGCAATGAAACAGGAATATAGAAAAGTGAGGGTTCCTGAGTAGTATATTGTGGACAATTACACATTATCGAGCCATGACAGCCGTAGTGTATGAGTTACACCTAGTGTGGTGAGCTCTTCGTGGCACCATGTATCGGTCCTTTCACCTAATGGAAAATCACTGAATCACTGTAATTTACCCCTCCATTTTCTTGTCGTGGCTAGGATGGGGGAATTTCGCCTTTTGTGGGTCAAGGCACAAGATCCAACTAACCCTAGCAGCCGTAGTGTGGGAGTTACACCTAGTGTGGTGGGCTCCTTGTAGGCACTAATCATTGGTGCATGTTGAGTCATCGTGGTTTACCTATCCACAATCTTATTGGGTCGGGCCAGGGAATTTTTCCTTTTAGGACTATAGAAAAGTGAAACTATTATAACTATAAGCTCTAAGATTTGGGATGCAACAGAAACATGGAAAAAGGCAGTAGAACTATTACCAGTGTGATTTATTATGTATCTGAACACAAATTAGTAGGGTCATTACTCATTACATTATGTAGCAGACACAATTAGTAGGGTCATCAAACTGTATATATAGCTGAAATTCATGATTCAAAACCCCTATCCACTAACTGCATATGCTGTAGTTATTCCCCTCACATTTCTTGGGCTGAGATTGCTAGCAATTTCTCTCAAGCCGGTGACCTGATTCTGATAGCACTTGTTAAGATTAAGCGCTTATCACTACACCAAAAGCTACAGTTCGTAGCAAAGGAGCAACTTTATTTTCTTATACCGCAACATTTTCTAGAGGCAGGTGTTGGACTTGACCCTTCACCAGCCTCAGTCCAACAATCCTCCTAGCCACCAATTGCTGGACTTGGCCCTTCACTGGCCTCCACCCAACAGTAATGATCATGATTGGCTATAATGTTTCTTCCTCTAATAATAACAACTATATTGGTGTTTCTTCACTGCAGTCCCACCCTACACTCACATTTGAAGAAAGGTCAAGACTATGCAGATGTCTCAACTATGAGAAACTAAGCCTGGAGGCCTGCAAAGACCTAGCAAAGAACCCCAGAATCCCTCCAAGAATCGCGGTTCAGGCACTCGCTTCCCAGTGCCCAAATGTGCCCCCTGCAATGGAGTTTGTGAATGAAACTTCATCATCAGCAACAACCCAAATGGTGTTGTACAACAAGTGTGAGAGCCCCACTAGTGGGAGCTTCTCAGAGGATCAGAAGAGTGAAGAACTGAGGCTAAACCTTCAGAGAATGCAGTGGAGGGTGGTGGAGTTGGAGAAAGTCTGCAAGGAGATGAAAGGCCAAATGTCAAAAATGGTGAAGACTGGTGTCATTATTCCCCCTGCAAATGGTAGACCCTTGCCTAGACTTTGCTGAGAACCAATGAGAAGAAGAAAGGAAGGTATTTTTAATTCATATATATGAGGAAGTTTTTTGCTTACCTTCTGTCATATGCTGTGCCATTCTTATTAGTGTGCTGTTCAAGATTATAGTAATGGGAGTGCAGTATTTCTTTATTGAGGCATCATTAATGTTTTTTTTTTTTTTTTGGGGGGG
>NC_044919.1:4807039-4811585 GCF_003576645.1 Ipomoea triloba | reverse complement strand
GGGGGGGGGGGGGGGGGGGTGTTTGTGGGTAAGGTTATATAGTATGGTTGTAAATATGAACAAAAGGTGGTTAATAAGCAAGATGAGGTTAATTTTGACTCGATTTTCTTATTCTGATTTTATGCATGCCAAGGTTCATTTGGGAGGGATGAAAAGCTCATTGTGAGTAAGAGGTTGTTGAGTCACCGTAATTTATTTATTCATAATTGGGTTGAGGTGTGGGGCCTGGGGCCTGGGGCGAAGGAATTTGCCTTTAGAGGGTGTGGGGATGGATGGAAGGGGATTGAGAATAGAATAGCTTTACAAAAAGTATCAAAAATTTGAGAGCAATAACTCATATGACCTTCCCAACTTATGTAGTTTAGGGCATATTATAGAGGGAATGAGGGGGTAGGGGAACATGGTATTAAAAGAAAAAATAAATTCATTGCGAGTTGCCTCAATTGGTGGCAAGAATCTAGATAAAATTCTCAAATTCTCTTGTATTAGAGTATCAATATCAGTTCACATTTCACACAGTTTTTAATGTGCCATATAGGTAAGAGAGTTGGGCAAGAAATAAGAGAAAAAGAAAAAAATGAAAGGCTGACATTGAGTCAGTAAAACAAACAGACAAACGGCTAAAAAAATAAAGCTTCAAGCGCCCACCGGCTTCATTTGTTTCCAATGCACTTTTATTGTTCCAAAAACACTATTTTGCAGATGAACATCATTCTTCTCTGTTTCATGTTGGCTTTAATACTCTCAAAAACCGTGAAAGAACCATTAGTGTGGATGCTCTTAGCGCTTGCTCCATTGGATTAAGAGAACAACTCATTTGTGTTATTTTAATGTACTAAAAGAAAAAAAAAAACTGTTAATGCTAGCTGATTGACTCAATTAGTGGCGAAAATTTAGATAAAATTCCAAGACTCTGATATTGGCGGTTTCTCCATTAGATTAAGAGAATCGCTCATAAAAAAAAATGTAACTAAAAGAGAAAACAAATGGTCCTCAAAAACACAAAACAACTCCATTGCATGTTAATTTCACAAACAACATTACACAAAAATGTGTGCCCAATGCAGCACAAATACTTGAAGAAGAAAAACGTTAAAGTTGATTGCCAAATGATATTAAGAAAGCCTTGCCAATGAGAGCAATGGTTAATGATTGATGAGTTCACTGTTCCCAATGTGAAGAACAGAACATCCAATAAAACACCCTTTCCAAGGTAAGCAGATGTGCTGTACCAGAATTCAGAGGCTTCCTGAAAGAAATGACAAAACACAAGATGACCTCTCATCTGCAGACACCCAGACAAATAACGTTAACCCTTGTGACAGCTACAACAGCACAAGGCAATTAATCAGACAAAAAAAAAAACTAACATGGGATGGATTAAAGGTAAACAACAATCATAAAGTCTAGTTTAAGAAAGAACCAGTTTCAAAACAATCATGGTAAGAGGGTACTCAAATGGGTTTGGTCCGCAGGTAAAAAGAAAATCCATGTCTTAAGCGATTCTCAACAAGTGGTAACGAATGTACTGGCTTACTAAAGAACCCTAGTCGATAGAGCCGTGTGTAAGCAATCATTCATACAAATCATGTGTAAGGGATGACTCATCAAGGATTGGGAAGTAACAACAATTAATCATACTCCCCGAGAGTACAATGAATTGACAGACTGGTTGGCCAAGGTTGCCCCGCAGAAAGTGCGACTGAATCGAGTTTATTTTAAATTCCTTTGGTAGATATTAAAGACATTCTCAAGAATAATAGAGCGATGATGACACCCTAAAGAAACGGTCCATAGTTTGTTTCCAGTCCCCCCTCCCGGAAACAAACTTCAAAAGTAGCTTAACTATGAATTGATCAGCATCCAATACAAAGACTACTAACAAGAGGTCACATCATGGACTCATGGTACTTCCCAAAAAATAATGGAAGAACGGTCCAAAAGTAGCTCAATTATATGAATTAATCAGCATCCAATATAAACCCCGGTAAGAAAGCACATCATGATACTAAAATGAACAATGGGATAAAATTAAAATTGTTCTACAAGATAGGTCAAAATACTAACTAATGGGTGACTGAGTAGATAAAACATGATTCATCATATACTTAAAAGTCATAAGTTTGATTGTTGCCAACCCCTTTTAACAAAGTCGGTCCATATAGTCATATTAGTATGATTTACCTCTCCGGTGTCGGGTAATATAATAACTGCGAGTTTTCCGGACAAAAACAAGAAACGGCAAATTACTTTTACAGAAGGTGGAGGCATAGATTATCTGGCCCTGCAACCATCTGAGAGAAGGCACATGCATGCAAAAATACATACATGATTCTGCACCTAACAACTAAAATGACAGTGATAGTACAAGTTATAATCAATGCGTGCAGATACTGATATGCAATTAAGAGAGTTACTGAAAGCAAAGCTACAGAGGAGTGATCTATTACAGGTTGGAGAGTTGAAAGAAGAGAGAATGAACGGTGACCGTAAGATTAATACCGTATGATGGGCCATATATACTCCCTGGCAAGTGGCACCATCTACGGAGCTTGAAATCTTAGCCTGTTACTCTGTTCTCCTTGCATGCATTGTCGGTTTACTTGCCAAGTTGACATCCATTTATACTGGCTGGCTATCTACCTCTTTTTACTAAACTTTCAAGCTTGAGAATTTAAGAAACAAAATGACCAACATATATAGAACAATAATGTAATTTATCAAGTAAATAGTAGGGATAAGGTTAAATAAGCCTTCATGCTCCGAAGGCTTTGGTTTAGGTGAGAACTAACATGAAGGTTTGGATTTTGGTTAAATTATTTGTGCGCAGAAGTGTACAATTATTAAGTGCTGAGTCTTAAATCTTAGCTCAATTTAGCTCTTTATAAATCCTGACCGTTGTGAGTTCATGGAGAGTCTAGAATATAGTCTGACTTAGTCGGAGAACAAAAATAATAAACCTTTATTGAAATGTTGAATATTGAAAAACGTACGGATATAAAAATGCTTGATCACTCACTCTTTCATTGATCAACCTCGAGTCTCGTAATTCTAGGGTCATATTTAGACATTTAGTTATATATAATACTATGTATTAGAGTTTGCCTCAATTTGGTACCACCTTAGTGGCCAAACTGAGAGTGCTATAATTTTTTATTTTTGTTTTGAATTAGTGTTTATCCATAGGTGTCTAGTCAATTGTTGTGCCTAAACACACTTAAGTGAGAGACTAAGAGTGCTATACTTTTTTTGTACTAGTATTTACCCATAGGTGTCTATTCATTTGTTGTGCCTCAACACATTAGGGAGAACCAACAAGCTTTGGGTTCAAGTGGTACTTCACCTCTAACCACAACTCATTCACAACATCAATTTGTTTAGTTTCACCTCTAACTTGGGAGCTTACAATTTCATTACCCAAGTATATTTAACCTTGCAAGGTGATCCTTTTTTATTCACACAAGATTCCACGCGCCCCATGCTATTTAGATCAAAACATGACCTATTGATACTTTAAACTATTGGAACTGCAATAATGCAATTGGCTCATTTAACAGACGGTCAATAAAATGTGAGTTTAAAAAAAAATTATTATAGTTAAAACCCACAACATTAAGCATACATCAAACTCCAACTAACTCAATGTCAAACTACTATAATGAACTCTCCAAATGTTCAACACCTATTACTCGATTCACAAGATTTATATTCAAAACCTTGTTTAAAAATCAAACTCCTATTCAAATCAAGTATGGGTGAAAGCCTGGCATCCTTACACACAATTAAAGAAGTATATGTAATTATATTGGGCTTCAGTTCATTATTTTACATTTCCTCAAGAGCCCTGAAGGCTGAAGCTTCTATCTCTCAGAAAATAGAATTTTGAAGCAAAGCTTCAATGAACTGATTAATTGATGGAGAGAACAAAGGTCAACTAAAATTCTAACTTAAATCTATGAGGTATCAGGGTTACCTCAAACTTACAAATCCTAGGCCAAAACTATTTTACAGATACATACATTCATATGTCCCTTATCCCCGTATTCATTTCTTTCCCGTGAGTGAAAATGCTCTTTAAGCCGGCCTACCAATTCAGAGGACTCTGAAATTTATCCTCTTTCTCTCTGTCTCTCTCTCTCTCTCTCTCTCTCTCTCTCTCTACAATGATAATTTAATTAAACAATAACTAACAATTTACAGGATACATTTCAAATTCAAAGGGATTGTAATGCAAGGGTCCAAAAGGTCATTTACATGAGACGTGTAACTATCAGCTGTTGCTCTGAACCGGCTGCGAATGGCATCTCTCCTCGGTTTCCTGGGAAGCCAGTAACTTCTGCAGAGAGCGGTATTGAAGGCGAACATTCTCTCCACTGTCAATAATCTTAAGCAAGTACCTGCCAAAGTTCAATAACATAATTTTTATAAGTATATTTCTCTTTAGTATGGCATTTACTGTAAATGTGACAATACTTGCTACTTATATAGAAATATATAAAGCAGCTTGTCCGATCACAACAGGGAACCACCCCCCCCCCCCCCCCCC
>NC_044919.1:4780680-4805929 GCF_003576645.1 Ipomoea triloba | reverse complement strand
GCCCCCCCCCCCCCCCCCCCCAAAGGAACCCAACTTGGAATAGCCTTAAGGCATCCATCTTGAAATACACAAGAATTCACCCCCTTCATCTAGCACCCAACTTGAGCAGATCTTAAACTTTCTTCATGACACATTCCCGACACAAAAATGGCTTAACAAATGGCTAATGCACATCTGAAAATCCTTACACTTGGCAGAATTCGGAAAAGAAAAAATAACAAAATTGTTGAATTACAGACCAGTCAATTCCTTTATATCAAGCTCTTAAAGAGGAAAACAAGATGCCGCCTAAAGCAATCCTTACAGGAAATGTTGGACAACAGTTTCGTACAATTGAATCTAACTAGATAATTGGAATCTCTTCACCAAACATCAAAAAGCATCATAAAACTAGTTGAACTTAGATTGGGCTCCCAAAGTGATGTTTTAGTTCTTACTTCTTAGCATCCAAGGCCTCACCAAGCTGATGCTCACAGCTCAGCCAGTATATCATCTTTTTCTAAAAGCAATCGCTCTCATCTCAACATCAGTTTTTTAGTAATATATATTGCACATTAAGAGAAATCAAGAGTAATGACATATTGATATTTATGCATTACAAAAATAGATTAAATTTATGAGGCTGCCAACTTTAGTCATTTTGTCAAAGAGGCTGGTTCCAGATAAACTAACCAGCCATTAAGACACTGTGAAGTGATTATTGCTTCCTTCCCAACAAATTTATCTGGTGTCCTCCTATTTCCCTGTACAGATAAATTCAAATAAAACATCCTCCAATAAACTCTTAAAACTAGAAAGAATGTAAGTCCATTAAGCTCTCACCTTAATAACAACTTTCTCATTCACTGAGAACGGGTACTGAACACCTTTATATGGCCCATTTTCAGAAGGAACTTCCCCATTTTCCTGCAAAGTTGGAACCTATTAAGCATCAGACATTCGTGCATTAATATATATAATTATATTTATATATAATTATATGGTACTCTCAATTTTCATTGGCTGACCACTTATGTTTTTGTGCTTTCTTAGTTTGTTAGAAATAAATTTGAATTATATAATTCAGGATAGTGGGACCACAACATGGACAGAGGAAAATCTGGATTGAGATGGAGAGGCAAAGTCCATGCCATTGCTGGAGAAGCAAGAGACTAGTTGCCATTTGAAATTTGATGATGGTGAAGCCAAAAGGGATGATTTTCACTACACATCAAACTCCATCTTTTCAGATGTAGATGGAGACAGTGGCAAGACTGGTGGCAAGACTGGTGGCATTATAGCAGATGGAGAATACTATGAAAGAGAATATATGTAGCAGGCTTTTTCTGAAAATGACTTGAGGGAAAGAAAGAGAGGAAAATTTGTGCCTAAAATGGCCCATTTTCCATTTGGAAAAATCTCCAAATTTGGAGAATGGAAATTGGAAAAACATTTCCATACAAAACAGGCACTATAGTATATACTTTCTTTTTTACTTCCACTGTCAACTTTCCTAACATACAACCTTCTTCCTGTACAAGTCCTTATCTTCTAATAATAGTAGTAAAAAAGTCATACTCGTCACTTTCATACAGTCAAGAAAATTCAAACTTATTAATATTATATGTATCTCAATTTTTTCGCCCATCTATACAAAACACTCAACTTTACTCTTAATTTCCATAACTAGTTAAAATGGAATATTATAGTCTCTTTCTGTGCGTTTATTGGTCCCAAACATATTTATGTCAATATGCTTAACTGTCATTTGCCTAGAAACCCCTATTCCTATTCGTAGTAGGAGTGGCTAGGCCAAATATAAGACCTCTATAAAGTTCAATATAGAAAGAGACAATCTGTTGTAATCTATCTATTCTATCTATTATTATAATACAATCATACAATCTAAGATTGGGCCAAGTTTAGTCAACTGGCCTGTAATGCACAATGGCCAAACCACACTAAAAAATTGAATATAATCAATTAGCTAGTCTAACCCATGGTCTTATTAACCATATGTGATATGTCTTTCTATATTTTTAATGAATGCGGGATTCCTTAACACTATTGGACCCTCCTCTTGAAACGAAAGCTTTATCGAAGCTTGGAATTAATCCCTCCCCCATCACCAATAACATGGACAACGCCACACGGACAGACAACCTGGGTGAACCACAAACCGCTAGGGCAGGACATCTAGGCAGACTACCAGGCAAACAAAGTGAACCAAACAAGCTTCAATATCATGTTAGAATCTAAAAGTGGGCCGCAGTCACTCAACTGGGCTATAATACACGAGTCAAGCAACATTAAAAGATCAAATTCAATCAATTAGCTAGTCTAACCCATGGTCTTATAAACTCATATGTTTCTCTCTATTTTTTCAATGTGGGATTCCTAACACAAAGTAACACCACTGCATTGTTTGGGATCTTATCGCAACCCATCGCCATAAAGCTAGTTGCCGGAGACCTCACATGCCACCATGCACCAACCAAGCTGCCAAAACTTTGTACGGTTTTTCACATATTTCTCTTCCGTCGGCAATCTTTTGGTCAAACCACCTACACTAGAGTGTTCTTCTTCCTCTGGCAAACACTATGGCATATTCTTTAGTTGGTCCCCACCAGCCATTAATGACTTTTTCTAGCAAAATTTCCACATTCTTATTTTATTTTTGCTATTTTTATATTTTATTTGTGAAACTTAAAGGCCTTTGATTTTTTTGTTGAGTTTCTTTTTCAAAGGTGTTGAATTTTGTATACTTATTTTCAGCATGTCATTTTTATTTCTTGAGGGAGTTCAATGTAGGCACTACTATATTTCATTCCTAAAGGTTGTTTATTATTTCTCAAGTTTCAAGAAAGAGAGAGTGTTGTTGCCATCACCAACCAACCAATGTCCTATTTTATTTTTTTCATCGCTATGGGCTATCCTCATTACTATGGGCTCTATCACTATGTATCCCTTTGTTGCTCCTGCTCCATTTCATCTCTACCACTCTTGATGAAGGCTTTTTAGCATGTGTGCCAGAGTGCTTTTATTGCCGTGTCATTTGGTTGTTTGTTTGTGTTCAGCTTCATCCTTGGTACTCTCATCTTCATTCCCAAGGGTCGTGTATAACGTACTGTCGTGTCTTCCAATCCATCTGGCACTACTATCCTTTAGCCATGTCTAATCTTCTTTTGTAGTTTCACGAATTCACGTTAGGTGGAGTGTTTGTCTTAATTCAAGCTTGGAACTTCTATATGTTCCAACTTGAGGGGGGTGTTGAATAGTAGAATCCCCAACCCTATTCCTAGTGAGAGTCGGTTTGGTTTCCTATTCCTAGTAGGAGTTGTATTGACCAATGTTTTTATAAATACAGGATCTCTATACAAATATAGAGAGAGAGAATATATTAATTAATACAATCATGTATTCTTTACATTCTCTCTTTTTTTTGGTTTCTCACATTTTGCTTCCGCCTAACTAGTGGGCGGTGGCTATTTATCACCCGCCAAGCATTTCAATCCCTTAGTTTCAACATGATCATATCCTCCATATTCTAAGAAAATGTAACAAATGGAATACTCTTCCAAAATTAAACAAAATGGAGTAAATAAAGTTTTACCCTGAATTCACCCACTTCTTTCCTGCGCTTCCTGAGGGCAGCATTATGAAATAATCTCCGGTCATCCTCATGCTTCACTGCAACAGCTGCTGCTCTTAATACTGTTCATTAAAAAGGCATCAAAACCCAGAACAGTCAGACTAAAGCATTAAAATGAATTATAATAGATCCAAAAGCATCATTACTTCAAGGATACAGATTAAAACAAGAGCTGGAAAGGTGAGCAAGAGACAGAGTACACTAACTGGAGCATACCAAGGTTAGGGATTAAAGATCCAGGATCAATTTCTGCATTGCAGAGTGTGCACCTTCCCTGTCATAAAAAATTCATTTTAGTATACATTCTTGAGGCCATACAGTGGCATGAAATAAACCACATGAACCATAACAATTTAAAATAACATTAGATGAGTTTTTAAGGAAAAAATCATGAATTCATCCTCAACTTGCAGGTCAGGTTTCATCATCAACTTGTTGAAAAGGCAAATTGGCAAATATATAACAAAAAATCACTTTGGGATAGAAAAATGTTATCATCCACAAATCAGAAACAAGAGGAGATGAAGTCAATCGTCTTACTGTTTCAACAACCCTTCTTAGCATTAAACCACCAAAGGAATGTCCACATGAAACGAACATAGCATCTTCCAGGAACGCGCCACTGGGGTGCCCAATATGTGCATATTACAATAAAGTATATTATATTATGCATAATGTAATCCATACTATGAACAAATAATGTAACTGTACAGACAAGTAATGAAAGAACGATCAAAATATACATTGAAATTGAGAAAATCTGGAAGAAATGTACAACTGTCATGATTAATAAATAAATAAAGAATTATGAAATGAGAGAACCTCTGCTAACTATGCCCTTCAATTTTCTAACATAGTCGATAGTCCAGTTTGAAAAAAAGGCGTACTTCAAATGGATCCATTAAAAGATATAAAGACTTGCTAAAACTCCACTATTCCAACTCAAATACAACCATAGTCCATAAGAATACTGGCTTTTAATTGTATCTTCCAATATTTAAAGGCAAAAGAAGAATATGTATCATAACTTTACAGTTTTAAAATATGTATCATAACATACAGAGTATATCAGTAACTAAATCATATTGCTTCTACATCAAATTGAGAAGGTTTCTATATTTGGTCATTTAAACTTAGGTTCCACCTTTCTTTCAAAGAAAGCAATACTTTATCCTCATATATGGGCATATGGCGTTAAAGTTAAAAGGCCAGTAGTATCACACTATCACTTCCAGACATCTAAACTACTTTTCAAAAATCTTAGCTATTTATACCTAGGCCCCATTCAGTGACAGATATTCTTTTGGTTACCTATCAATTTATTATTTACATACTTCTTAAAATGGATTATGTCTAATAAATATGAAATATGTTTGGTCTTTTGGACCAAACGAATGAGTATAACATCTCCATGGAAATGATATCCTCAAAGGAGAGCATAGAAACTAAACAAAATTTAAGAATACAAAAGCTTGCAATACAACATACTAAAAACAAATTCCTGAACACATGAAAATGGAACTTACGATAAGGGATCAGACAGCACACTTCTCAATGATTGTTCCTTACTAGGATTGCCTCGAACTACCTGCTATTTCAAGCCCAGTGAGATATCTTAATTATCAAAATGTATGTTTTCTCATGAAACCGAACTAATAAGTCAATAAAGGAGTGACCTTGACCCAATCTTAGATTATAACATGGTATCAGAGCATGTTCGGTCCACTTTGAATTCACCCAATTATCTATCCATGGTATAGGTGGCGTCCAAGAGAACATATGGGTTTATAAGGTCATGGGTTAAACTAACTAATTGATTGGTGACCTTGGCCCAATCTTAGATTATAACAAGAGGAACCAAAACAAGACACATCTAAGTATCTAACCAAAATAACCACAAGTAAAATTCAAAAAAAAATAATAATAAAATAAATAAATTTAGAGGCTGAAGGTTTCAAATAGTTTTATACTTTTATGATATGAATCATATGATACTGCTTGATATATCATTTCCTTTTTGAACTAGTCATATTATATGTTACTTGTACTCAGTATGTCAACATTATCTCTTTCAAAACAATACTTACATAAGCATTATCAGCTCTGTTACAAAAGATGTCTTCCTCAGCAGAAAGGTCATCCAAAAACTGGCTTACAGAAATCGGTACATAGCTTTGAGGAATGACATGACCAGCAGCTGTAATTGGGGAACAATCAAGAACAGCATTGCTTTGTGGCATGAGCCTAAATGCCAATGATGTCCTACAAGAAATCAGCTAAGAGTAATCATTTTATACTGAAAATCTCTGAAGCAATAAGTTTTGCAAAGTTTTGTGACCATCATCTACCTTCCACCAGTAGTATTACCCAGATAGGAATCAAAAATTGCCCTGTATGTAGCTGCAGGACGGAGGCCACCAGTTGCATGGCTGAGAGCCTTTCCAGTAAGCAATAACAGATCTCCAGGAGCTAGACCACTATCTGCTAAGTACCAACGACTATTGGGGTCACATACCTACAATAATAAGAAATAGTGAAGGGAAATAATTCAAGATTAAGGTACCTAGATACCCAAACAAACAATTCAAATATCTAAAAATAAAAAAATAAAATAAAAAATAAAAAAGTAAAAGGAGAAAGAAGTCATTGCATCATTCAGTAATTCTTATATGCTAGATGAAGAAACAAGTACGGAGTAACATATTACAAATAATAAAACTAGTTAGACACTTAGACCATAACACCAGAATACCTGAAGACCAGCAGTATCAGAGGAAATCAATGTTAACAACCCTTTTTCTACTTCATTAGTTGACGGGAGCTTTGCTCCCTCAATTGATCCTTTCCCATTCTGTGAGGTTGTAGGAGAGAAGGTTGCAACAAGAATGGATGAGGAAGGTTCATTAAGCGGCAATGGGTTATCATCAAGTAAGTGGTTAAAAACACTGCATGGACAACATTATGTCAAACTTAAAATCATAGAGGAAAAGTCATAGAGAAGTGTTTTTAATACAAAATACAAAGTTAATATCCTTACTCGCTTCGCAAACGAAGATGTCTAGCAACTGCACATAAAGCAGCACGAGCTGCCCTTCCCATGCATTGAAAGACATCAGCCATGCACGGGGGAGATGAATCCATGTCTTCCAGTGGCCTGCAATTTGAAGCTAATTGTCAAGTTTGCAAATGCAATGAAGAAAAATGATTGACCACCAACAACAAAATGAAAATTGACACCACTAAAAAGGGCACCAAAAGACTGAAATAATACACAGACACTTTTCAGGCTCAAGTGTTCCATGGCCAGCATTATCATGTCTGGGGCTTGGGATGAACTAATAACAAGGTCAACTTATTACTTAATGGATGCACTATTTCTTAACTGAAAAGTTTATAAAAACACGAGCTGCTAAATCCATTGCAGGAGGACTAAACTTTCCAAAACACTGAATTTTTGTAAAAAAAAAAAAAAAAAAAAAAAACACTTAAGACTATACATAAAATCATTAAACAAACAATTTTCGTCTTTACCTTCCTGCCCTGTAGGTATAAACTCCACGAGTACCTTTCCATGTGCTATTCCCGACAGCCACCCCGTGAGCTACAACCCGAGTCTTAAAATAAAACCTAGCGGATTCAAGGCCACAGCGGAGCAGCGCAGCATCTTCGGCACCGAGCTCAATCACCGCGGCATTGTGCCTCATCAGCGAGCTAGACAAGGCATCCACGGCACGCAAATAGCCCCCCGCAGGAGCACCGTCGTAGGGCAGAATATCAGAAAGCTTAACCCTCGCCAAAGGCTGGAGCGGGATCGAAGCGAACTCCCCAGGTGGGTGTGCTTGAGCCATTGGCAACGCAATTACATTATCCCGCCCCAGAGAAAACGGCAAAGTCGAAGGAAACTGAACGGCGGTGGGGACGGCGGCGACGGGGGATCTAAGAGAGGCGGCGGATGAAGGAGGAGGAGGCGGAGTCGACTGGTGATGCTGATGCATCGCGAGCATAACCATCTACCATGTCTGTGCGTAGCATATACATACACACATACATATACAATACAAAATCGACGACGATGATGGGTGTATATTGGGGGAGAGATTTTAGGGTTTTGGTAGAATGAAACAGGAGCCTTTCTCAACGGGATTCAGAAACAACGAGAAATTCCAGTGACAAAAATAGTACTACTCCACTGAAGGAAGTATCTTCAGCGTTCCTAAAAAATCTAAAACACCTTCAGAAAATTTCTCATTTTTTCTGTTCTTTATATTTCACCAATGTGAACTACCGAAATGACTGAACACTACTGGTTAATTTAAAAATAAAAAATAAATAAATACTCGTAATTACTACACCCATTTTTTATATTGGGATAAGAGTAGAATAGACCTCAAACTATACTCATTTGTGCAATTAGGTCCTTCAACTTTAAAAAGTTTCAATTAGGTCCTAAAATTTGTTACTTTGGAGCAAATAAGTCATCTAACCTATTTGTAACCTGTTATTGCATGTCAACTAGACTTTCGGCCAACTCCGACAAACCTCCGACCACATTCCGGCGAGTAAAACAACACTGGAAAAGTCGCATTCTGCCGGAGAAGGTGACCCGCCTTCTCCGGCAGTGTCGCCATCTCCGTTCGACTTCAGATCTCCATCTCCGTTGAACTAAAAATGCAGACCAAAAATGGACCCAATTGTATGTTTTTTGAGTTCAATGGCCTAATTGCATTTCAGTGTGTAGTTCGATTGTATATTTGACCCTCGTTCCTATTTAATTACATTAATTGTGTTCTATGTTCATAACATTTGTTTATATATATAATCATAAATATAAATCTTAATGTACATAAGCATCAAAACGTATGTACATCATATCTATTTATATTAACTATGTTGTATGTTTATAATGTGCGTTTTATATGTTCATAAAAATAAAGTTTAATGTATATAAACATTCCATTAAAGTAATGTCTTTATGTATCTATACATTTTTTTAATATAGGTGTCATTTAAGAAAGTTTAATCTTTTGTATATTACTCTTTTTTATTTTATGTTGTGTACTTACAACCTCTTTTAATTTCACTTCCTTGCATAGTAATATGTGATTGACTATGTTTATATTTGATTAATAAGTAGCTTTACTTTTGTAATGCATGATAGAGACAGTTTTATTGTTACATTGAACATTTGGAAGTGAAGTAAAGATAGAAAACTACCATATTCTTTTTTTAGTATTGACTTTGTTACAATATATTACACGTTTCTTAATATTTTAAAGCACAAAGAGTCAATATTGAAAGTCACTTAGTGTGACCAGAAGGTCATTTGCATATTGTTTTAAAAATTATAATTTATGTTAATTTAAGAACACACTTATCATTTTAAAAAAAGATTATTTTTGTTATAAAAAAAAAAAAAGAAGAAGAGTTGACATAGTTGTCAATGCATTTTATTTGTTTACTTTTTAATTTAGATTTTGGCCAATTATTATGAAATTTACAGAGAGTTGACATAGTTATCAATGCATTTTACTTCATAATATTATACTTGAAAAATATTTTAAAAAAAAAAAAAAAAAAAAAAAAAAACTGCTTGGTGTACAATGAATACATTTAGAAAAAAAAATTTTAAATAAAATTATTTTAAAATAAACTCGATTAATTTTGATCAAATTTATAACTATAAAAAAAGTATATAAAATAAAAATGAATATACAAAAAAAATCTTAATTAATCGACGCAAAAAAACTGGAGAAATTACGCTGCAAATAACTTCACAGAAGCCCAAACATTTGTAATTACAGCCCAAATACAGAAGCCCAAACTTTGGTAATGAAATTGGGCAGGGGCCGCGCGAACGCAGGCCCCCTCTACCACAAATTATGACGTAGGCTCCACCTATAAGGTAGACCTTAGGTTAACACCCTTCCAAAGTGCAATGGAAGTCATCAACCTAGGCCATGGGCCTTGTTGATCGCCCATTGACCCCGTCCAGGTAAGTATGGATTCCAATCACACCCGGCCCAGTTTTATAAGCCATTGCTCAGCTCCACCTTCTGTTTTCTACCGATGTGGGACTCTCTTCAATACGCACAGTGCATTCATCCTCCTTCTTACGCCGTTTTGCTCTTTTCTTCTTGTATTTGAGTCTTGGAATTTGGCCAAATCCTATAGTGTGAAGTATGATAGGCAATGATTAAGAGACTCTAGAATGTATTCACCACTACAGAGTGTCTGTTCAAGGTTCCAAACTCAACAATTGATATCATAGTGAATCCACAACTTATTTAGTTAGATTAGACGGACCAAAAGCAATAATATTATGTTAAGTAATAATTTGCACATAGCACAAAATGCACGTATAAACAGTTACATTGCAACGTAACTCTGGTTCATAATATTATTTGTGTGCAAACATCCACCAATGTTACTCTAATATCTCAAATACAATTGCAAATACAAATGGGTTTACAATGAGGCTACCAAGTGTTAACTTCACCAGTTTGCCGAGGTTAACTTATAAGCCGGAGAGGAGTTTGGTTTCATCTTTCGGGTACGTTCTGTATCTTCAATACCTTCCAAGATCAGTAGAAGTGCTTTAGGCCCTTCATCAGAGCATCGGTGTGCTCGGGCTTTCCAACAGAGACGCGAACAAAGCCCCGCAGTTCTTTGTTATCATAGTGACGAATCATCACGCCCATCAATGCAAGGTCTTCCTGTAGGGGACATCAGTCAATACAAATGCTCAGAAGTATATCGTGGAATTCAAACCATATTGATTCTGAATTATTATATAATGATAAGGGTAGCTAAAAATTGAAGCAGTAACAGAAGTTTCAAGGCTTGGAAGTAGTGATTGATGTCCCCTCCGGGAAAATTTTTATGTGGACGATAAAAAAAGTGGTGCATTTTACTACTTCCAAGCCTTATAAGCCTCAAAAAGCGGTAAAAGGTATTTTACCTTTAATTTTTTAGCATCCATTGTAGATGCAACCTTGCAAAGAATGAAATTAGAGTGGCTTGGATACGGGTCGAGAAATGGTACTTCTTTCAAGAGATTATACAGCCTTTCCCGCTCTTGTACAAGTGCAACTTTAACGTTCTGCAAAGATGACAGACTACAATTTAAGCAAGGGTATGAAAAGTTACAGGATAATAATAAGAACTAGAAAAGTCAAGTAACTAGTTTAAATTACCTCGAGATAGACAGGATTCTGTAATGCGGTACATGCAGCAATCTCAGCAGCAACAGATACATTATATGGTTGCTTTGCTCTCCAAAGGTATTCAATAATGCTCCGAGGAAATGCTCCATATCCCACACGGAGTCCAGCTAGACCTAAGCAGCCAGTACATAAATTCTAATGATTAAAAATTCAAATGCACTTTAAAAATTCAGAAGCAAGTTAAAATACCAAATCAATTTAAATGTTGTGAGCTTATCTTATAGGGCTTATTTAAATGCACTTATTGTAAATGCATCTATTAAGTTGTTTATCCAAACTGGTCATAATGTCTGTATTATTTATTAATCATATTATTCTGATTCAATGATTCATATTCTAAATGTCTGGCAGTACTGATAGATTATGAAATGCACAGAAAATTTAAATTATTTAAGCAAATAATTAATTGAGAATTTGAAGTAGATTGCGGATTGTCCGCAATCAATAATCATAAGCTCTAGGCAAAGGTGCTTATTAGCAAATAGCAATACAAATAAATGACTTTTTGCACATCACAGGGTGCAGATATTACATGCATTTGCTCAATTTATACATATGAAATAGATTAGCAACAAAATAAAAAGAAACGAGAAAGTTTATGAAGTTATTTTTGTCTGTTTAAAAAAAGAGCATAAACCCACCAGCTCTTTTGCTGAATGTCCGTAGAACAATGAGATTTTCATACTTCTTCACCCATGTCATCTTAGACCCAATTTCCGAAAATTCAATGTATGCTTCGTCAAGTACAACCAATATTGGCATATTAAGTATTTTCTGTAGATCTGTATCATTGATTATACTGTTCAACAAGGAAACAGAGGCATCATATTACAATGAAACCAGAAAGGTCACAAGAAATGCCATACAAATGATAAACAACATGATCAAAGAAAAGCTGGTGGAGGAAGAACATGCCAGGCAAAAAAGAAATAACTTAAAATCTCTCTAATATATGATGTCTCATTCAGAAGAATTAAATTGATTCTTTCCATTAACCCACAAATCCATAGAGAAACTTGATTCAAGATTTAATACAGTGAAACAAGGCAATGCCTTGAGTAGAAACCAAAGTTCCAATAAAATGACAACTAAGACATTCAACAGGGAACTAATTTGAAATTATCAGTTCACTATCCTTTAACTATGGATTAAAAAAGATCCTGTGGTGCACAAAAGGCTATGGAAGCAACAAATAAGTAACAATAATATTATATACAGTACAATATTACCTCCCATCTGGGTTATTAGGGGATGTCAGAAATATGCATTTTGGTTTTTCCTTCTCAACAACTTCAGCAATCCTTTCCACATCCAAGCTAAAGTCTGGGTTTCGAGGTACTGTAAGTATATTAAGGACTAAATTAGTTTTGTTATAGAATGTTAGATAGAAACCGATACAAATAAGTTCGATAGTTGAGCCATATTCAATGTAAAGGCACCTAATCACACAATAGGTAGAGGACACCATCAATTTTGTTAATTTAGACAGAGGTGATAGATTATTGTGACTGTATATAAATATAAACACAAGCTATATTGTGATTTGTGATGCTAACACACTTCTAGTGTGATTTCAGTTTTCACATGATCAATAAACAAAGCAAGATATTGGATGTTTAATTGTTGAGGTAGACACAAGAGGGGCACAAATAATGAAAACACTGGAGAAAATGTTTAGATGTTTAATTTGGAGTTTGGTATATAAAATTTTGAAATCATTATTAGTTATTACATGGCAGCAAAAAGATGTTTGTACCAACCCTTGATAACAAGTGCACCATTTACAGCTGCATCAAATTCATACATTGTAAATGTTGGTGGACAGTCAACAATTTTGTCTCCAGGATCCAATACACACCTGTAGTATATTGAAATCATCTTCAGAAGAATAATAATAATAATAATAATAATAAGGTCCTATTATCAATGTCTGTCTAATTTGATCTTAAAAATGACTGAACTTTTAATACTGACCGCATTATCAAATCAATCAGTTCATCTGCACCACACCCAGCAAGAATATACTCAGATTCAAGTCCAGAATCTTCCGAAAGTGCAGCACGCAATCTACGACTTTCAGGATCAGGATAAATATAGGGGAATTCTATAGCCCCCAAAGCCTCTAATACCTAAAAGAAATTCATATGCTTACACCAATGGAAGATTGAGTGAAACTGCAAGCAATGCCCTGTTATGGAAAAATATATTCTGAAACTACATCAATGTTATTTATATAACTGAAAATAGTAAGTACCTCAGGAGGTGGACCATACGGGTTCTCATTGGCATCTAATTTTATAATATCCTCAGGCTTCCTTCCAAGTCGGGCAGATAATACCTGTATTAGAAAAAGCACCCTTGAGATGGAAAAGACGAAAGAAAAAAGGGAAGGTATTTGTTAATCGCATTCTAGAAATTTTTTTTTTTTTTTTTTTTTTTTTTTTGTGCAGGAATACTAGAAAAGTTAAATGAAGCAACAACATATGATCACATTTTTTTAACTGATGGCTCCAGCAACGTATTGTTGGAGTTACCTGATGTTGGCTCTACAAATCACATCAGGGAACCTTTTTCAACAATGATAGAGCTGTTCCAAACAACAGCAAGTGGACCTTTATGCCTGATATAGTGTCACACATTTTTGCATTCTTACTCTTTCATTTTTTTTTCCCTCTCATTTGACCTTTTCAATAACATTGGAGCTGTTTCGTTTTTCTCTTCATCAATGTTTTTCTTTTAGCAAAAGATGCAATGTTCTCCAATTAGCAATGCATCAATTATTTCTTCCTAATCCCCTTGACATTAACTTACTTGATGCTTATTCACTAGATAGTTTATTCCTTTTGTTTTTTTATCTCGATTATGGATGCTTCATTTATAATCTCTTTCTCTCAACTTGCATGTAGTTTAGAACATCAAAAAGTATTCCTTAGAATTAGTTATCATCAACAAAGCTAACACATGAATTAGTTACAAAATGAGAAATGGGCCATCAAGAATTACCTCGAAAGGCAAAATGGGCTGATAGGGCTTGAGAGTCCGGAGATGAGGACGGATAAAAGATGCCCCATCGACAACTTGTCTTGGCTGACTCTCCTCCTTGACCGGCACAGAAGAAGATGCCATGACGGCGATTCTCCCCCTCCAATTTGCTTCAATTCCGCGGCTGGGCCTGGGCCTGGAGATGCAAATTGATGAAGTATTGCAGAAATCAATCACCCCCATTAATAAGTATCAATCGTCCCCTGCATTTCACATCAATACTTTCAGTAAAATAAGTATTATTATCATTTTTCATGATCATGAATGCAGGATAAGTGGGAAAGGAGAATGTGTACGTGAACTGAAGTTGGCGGATGAGGCGCGGAGGTGAAATCAGAGTTAGGTTTAAGTTACCAAATCCCAAACCATAAACCCTACCAATAAAGTCTATTCAGAAATTAATTGCAGTGTGGAACTGAGGGCAGTCCCGTCATATAAACGATTTCATAACCGACAACATTTTTACTTTTTTAAGACCAAGTTTATCACTAAACAAACTTTTTTCGGTCGGACATCTTGTCGTTAATATTAACGGGTGCATTAGGAGCTTGGGGTATAAGTTAATAACTTAGTATTAATGAGTAGTTTAGCGAAGCACTTTGTGGTCGGTTGGTACTTTTGTGATTGTCTTTGTTTTTTGTGGTGATCTATTGACTTTTTGTGTTACAACAGATGAAAAATATATAGTGAACATATATTAATATAGTCGATAGTACTAAAAAAATGAGTGATTTATGAGTTTGTGCTGTAATTTAATGGTAAAATTAGGCTACAATAGATGGATAATGTATATTGAACATATAGTATACTGTAATTGAGTCGATAGTACTCAAAAAAAATGAGTGGTTTATGAGTTTGTGGTGTAATTTAATGGTAAAATTAGTATGGTGTATTTGTGATGCACAGTAAATTATATATTCATAATAATAATAATAATTTTGCCAAAGATCCGGAAAGTAGTTATGAACAGATACTACATTGTAACAGAGTCAATAGTATAAATTTCAACTATTTATACTAGATAATAAACCATTAACTTGTACAACCTGTTTGGTACACTGTAATTTTATTGTAATTGAATTGAAGTTCAGTAAATGTCTCAATTACATTATTTGGTTTGAAGAAATTACAATTCCCTCAATTGGCTGAATTGCAATTCATAGGTATACCCCTATGAATTGCAATTAGTTGCTTATAGGAAAGGAAGGAATGGATGAAATGATAAATATGCCCTTAGTTATTATTATTATTAAATAAAAACTTGTATGAAACTATCTCACGGGTCTTAATCAGTGAAATCGGTCGAATTTTTTATTAATGATGTCAAATATCAAACCCATTAATGAAAAAATGACCCATTAATCAAAGATATAATCAGTCTCACGGATTGAGACCCGTTAAATGGTCACACACATGTTACCCATATTATGATTATTATTACACAAGGACATTTTAATATTTATTATGCTTATTTCATTATCATTTCCAATAATTCTCTTTCTCCATACCAAACAATGCAATTTAAATTCTTACTTTATTCAAACCTTATTATTTTCCCATCGAATTACAATTCATTTCCCCCTCTAATCCCTTCCCTATAAGCCTATAACCAAACACTCTATTAAAGATGATTTAAAAGTAGTTTGAATCAAATAGACTTTTACGGAGTAATAAGTTTTAAAAGGTTTAGATCAATTACCACAAAATTTTTAAAAATCTTAACCATTTTTAAAAATGTATACAAATCATGATTAAATGCACCCCTATAAACTTGTTTAATCAAGGGGGAAATCCTTGATTTGCCTTGTACAAATCATGTGTTATCGAGTTTATTACACTATTGCTAGTCTTTAGTAGAAAGAAAATGGTGTGCTCCTTTATCTAGGCATTTTCACGACTTATTTGAAGATTTGTTCGTCTAAACTCAAAAGTTAAGCTAATAATTGGATTACATATTAATCTTAGTATTAAATTAAAAAATATTTTATTTCAATTAGAAATGTAATATGGATAATATATTTAAATTTATAATGTACACGTTTGAGGATATATAGATACGGAGTAGCATTTAATTTCCTTGTCTGTCAAGACTCCGGAGCCCAGTCTAGAATTTGCAGCTCCGCTATGGCAGCCACTGCAGCAGGTAGCTTTCACCTCTACTGGAAACCAACCTTCCACAAATCTAACATCCAGAAGACCGCTCCAAATTTCACTGATCAACGAAAGCCTTACCACGTATCACCACTCAAGGCATCTCAAAGCCAAAGCACAAGTGTTTTTTCTAGCTCGGTGCGGTCCCGGCGGCCGGAAAACGTCTCCGGAGAATTCTTCGTCGGTAATTTCCTGAAATACAGTGCCTCACCTTCTTTGCCTTTACATATACTTTGCAGTTGTGCTCACCTTGTTATTGTTATTATACCAGTGATGTTCGCCATGCTATTTGGATTTATCATTGCTTGTCTTTAAAAAAAAATGCGGAGAAGTTATTTATTTTGTAATATTCTTATCAATAAGGATAGAAGAGCGTTTATGCCGCACTGCAGGTATTTCCCCTGTCCATTTGATGATGGTTGAGAAGGGGTTACTGGCTTACTGCAATTAATTTTTGCTTGAAAGCAAGATGATCAAGTGTATGTATGTGTTAGGGAGCTTATGTTAATTTAATTGCAAAGATTAGCAGCTCTTCTCATCTTCTGAGTTATGGCTATACTACATTATATGCTTCTTTTGACAAAAGTGTTCATAATTACTCTTCACTGACTAACAGTTACAAGTTGAGAGCTAACTAAAAGTTATTATAGCTGAATTTGGAGATCACTACCCAGGCTTGGAGTTAAATAAGGTTTTCTGACTGTAGAAGGCATCATTTCCACAAATATTGTTGTGTAAACCACAGTGCATTAAAGTGCAATATTTTTCCTGATTGTGGTTTTTGTACAATTCATAGTATGCTGGTGTCACAAGAAGGTATTCAATATGCGTGTGTTTGTTTACACATAACTTATGGTGTGCATTCACCTAAACTCATGCGATTTAACTATGATAAACTTGCAGATCATACGTGCATAGACTGTGATACTTGTCGTTGGATGGCTCCGGTAAGAATATTAGGTTTGTGTATCGAAAGATGTTCTCTTCATATATGGTGCTTTAAATTATGTAAGTAAGTGAACCTAAAGTGTGAAACCGAAAAAATGTTTATAAGAAAATAAGAGTTAATATATCATGCTGCAGTGTACCACTAAAGTCTGGAAATTGTGGTTACTGATTTTGTTGATTACAATGAACTTGGACAATACTACTAGTTGCTATAACATGAATCATAGCCAACTTCTAATCTTTTGATCACCAACTTCTTCAATATGAAATGCTCCTTGGTGCTTTTTGGAGCATTTAACTTACTAAAAGTTATGGTTTGACAATAAAAATATGGTTCTGAAACCTTCCAGGAAATCTTCACACGAGTGAATGACATGTCAGCAGTCTCTAGACAACCAGGCTGTGGAGAAGAACGATTGAGAGCTCTTCAGGTACTAAAAATTTTAGTACCATATTCACTCTTCTTCTTACAAAGTGCCATCAATCTTCTTAGTTGAAGAAAAAGAGAGCTGAAAAAATGGGATCCAAATTAATTCCACCTCCGGCACCTCAACTATAATGAAAATTTTCACTTTTGGTCCATCATTTCACAAAAATGCACCCTTCTTTATATGATGGCATTTTGAACTTAATTTGGTTGATTTGGAAAATTCAAGGACCAAAAGTGGGAATTGATAATCAAGGACCAAAAGTGGAAATATCATTATAGTTGAGGGACCAAAAATGGTATTAATTCAATGGAATCCTGCATCACTGTGAGAAGCAACAATTTGCCATTTTAAAATATGAATATATGTACACTTTCTACCCTTTATATGTCTGTGTATCTACTCTTGACATTTTGTTTAAACCAATGAAAATTTTCTATAGTCCTAATTTCTATATGGGAATACCATGTTTCTGGCCTTACTTTCATTTCCAACATGCTCAATCCACTCGGAGAGACCTCCAAATTTAGAAGTTCAAAAAACCTTTTCAATTTGCATAGTTGAAGTAACCGAAAACTGAAAGAATGAAATTGTGTATTCATTGCAAAAACTCAACAATTATGTCATTTTGTTTGAAAAATATGAATGTACACACACACACACTTTTATACTCTTAAATTTGGATGTCTCAAATGTTTTCAATTGTTCTTATTTCTGAGTTCCATTGGGGAATTATCATGTTTCAGGCCTTACTTTCATGTCCAACAAGCTCAATCCACACTGAAAAGCCTGCCCACGATGTTTTAGAAGTACAAAAAACCTTTCCTATTCCAATAAATGAGCAGAGAATTCCGGTATTGCCTACTCAGTCGCAGTTACATTTGTTTTAAGTTAATCATTTAACTTTTGCCCAAGATGCAAAAAGAGTTAAAAGTGTGTATTATACGGAGTATATGTTATGTGAAGTGAATTTTTGTTGGCCATATTTTGAAATTTGAATCATGACTTGTTCAAAATTGGAGGTAACAATAAAATGAGGCAATGCCAAGGAGGAAGAAAGCAAAAAACACAAGCATGTGCCCACAAAAGAGAGCGAGAGAAAGCATGGCTTATACCTAGAAATGTATTAAGAGGAAATGGGAAATGAGGTCAAAGATATTTCTTTTGAGAGTAACTATGGTATTAGGTAGTGTTAAGTGCTTGTGAAGGGTGGCATAGGTGGTGTTTAAATTAATGATTGCCTTATGAGGAATACTTTGTCTCCACAATGGGTGAAGTTGCAGAGGTTTTGGAAAAGATTATTGATGTTCTATCTACACTTGATTATTATTTCTGGGAATGCTTATGCACAATCAATCAATGTGGCAACTGTTCTTGGTTAGTATAATGGTTTAACAGAAGTATTTCTGGCAATGCTTATGCACAATCAATCATCTATACAAGTATTTCCGTGGTTAATTTATACTCCTTTGGTTTGCTTTGGTAAATTATGTGACAAATTCAACATTTCAACCTTGGCCTCTTGACTTGAGGATTTAATATTTGTTTAGGGCATTTATCACTGCGGATATCACTCTGAGAAGTCATTTGGGTGTACTTCTTATTTGATTGTTCATCCTGAAGGAAATATTCTTGTTGACAGGTACTTTTAGGTTATCTTTTGTCACTTAAATTTTGTTAATTTGATTACAAATATAATTATTGTAAAGAAAAGAAAACACTATGTATCTAGGGAATATATAAAAGACAAAATTTCGATGCAAAAAGTTTGAGAAAGAAAGAAAATTTTTTCATGTCTCTTTCCTGTATTTGCAGTCCTAGGTACACACAGACGTTGGCACATAATATTAAGATGATTGGTGGAGCTCGTTACATGTTTCTTACCCACAGGTATGATGCTATCAATTGTCTCATTTTGCTTAATCCTTAGATGTATTATTAACTATAGGCTATCATTTTAATGACCAGGGATGATGTTGCAGATCATGAGAAGTGGTCAAGTCAATTAGGCTGTGAGCGAATTATTCATTCAGATGAAGTACAGCTATATGTTCTTACAACTGTGCAATTATACTGTTAGATGTTTGCATCTTTAAAGATATACTTCATAGTGGCTATATGTCCAAGTAGATTTTAAGGAAACATGTAGCTACTCCCAAACTCAAAGCCTTCACCCTAGAGTCCACCCAAAAACTAAATAAATAAAAGAAAAGAAAAATGAAAAAGAAGAGAAGGAAGAGCTGAAAGACTTGTGCCATGGATTGGGCCAATGGGGTATAGAAACATCATCTTCCTCCATACTGCAGTTCTGCTTTATCTAATGCCATTATTTCCATTAAGCTGCTTGAAAATAATTTAGGTTTAGAACATGAAATCTGAGATCCACATCTTAAGTGCCTCTACATCTGCACTTTTGCAACTCTGACTAAGATGCATGTATTTTTATTATTCTAACTGATATGTTTGGTTTATGATATTTTCAGGTAAATACCTCAACAGCTGGAGTAGAAATTAAGCTAGAGGGGACGGGACCATGGAGCCTTGGAGATGATTTTGCCCTTGTTCATACTCCTGGCCACACAACAGTAAGCATAGTATTCTAGGATTAAAATCCATTTCAAGGTTAAGGAATTGATGAGTAAATTAACCCTTTCCCAGTTCTTACTGGAGTTTCTGTTGTTTTCCATAACCTTTGGAGTAAATTTATGATTAGGAATTTTCCATTACTAACTCTAATGCCCAGTGTTGCATAATGTGTATTACAGGGTTCTGTATGCTTGTTTTACAAGCCGTTAAAGGCTCTCTTTACAGGAGATCATCTTGCAATGACTGAATCTGGGTTGACCATTATAGAGAAATACAATCATCATTCAGGTGTGTGAAACAGTTAATTAAACAAACCTTCTACTTCATCCTTTTAGGGACATGAGAAAGGTGTGTTCACAAGAATGGGGAAGTACAATAATAACAACCACCCAAATAATAAAAAAAAAAAAAAAAAGAAGCTACAACTGTACTTATTGGGTGAACCCAGTCTTGACATAGGGGAGTTCAAGATAGTGTATAACATCTTAAAGTTGCTCATGATATCTCAACCTAATGGGGAATTCAATTTTGGAAAGATTGCAGACGGCCTACAATCAACTTCTCTGTATTTGGATAAATTAAACAAATAAACTGTATTAACGTAGAAGTCCAAAAATTACAAGTCATGTATGTCTTGAGAACTCTAGGAGTCTAGTTTACTACTAAAAAGATAGTGCATCATGTGGAGTTTCCTATAGAAAGTCATTGCCAATTTACTAAAGACTGTTAGAGTGTTAGGTGTATCTATCCAAATTTTGTCTTTTGATGTTCTAAGGAGTCTATAATATCCTAGACATGTACTTGAGAGCATCAAGTTTCAGATGATTTTCAATGCAAGTCTTGCTTTGTGTTGTCTCTTTATAAACTCCGCATCTCTACAATGGAATCCATTGAGTGGTGAGATTCTTTAATTTAAAAAAAAAAAAAAAAAACTTTCTTCTCTCTTAGCTATCTTCATAGTGGATTCCATAAAGTGGTGGAGCAGTTCTTAGTCCCTAGTTATCCTGTATCAATGTCACAGACACTGAACGCTTAGTATACCCATCACTGATAATGTTGATCAACTCTAGACCGCTTTATAAGTGAATTCTATACCTGGAAGATGAGACAGTTATTTGCCACCGATATGCCTGAATCTAGATTTATGGAAAGAAAATACATTTTGGAGAGCAAACAAATTTTGTTTAGGGGTTGAGCTGGTGTCTGGATGCTGCTCATGTTATGTGTTGGTTCTCTACTACTACTTGAACATTATGGTGTTGCACAAATTTGTTAGTCTATTATTGTCAATTTGTTGCAAGACTGATGTTTTCTTCTTCACATTCAGTATCCAAGCAATATGAAAGCGTCAGATCATTGCTTGAGCTGGATTTTGAATGGATATTACCAGGTCAGTACTACACATCCTTTCCTTTTCCTGCCAAACTTTGCAATTAGTAGACACCACCTTCTTCTATAAAATCAATTCCCGTATTTTTAGATTGAGTGATGTGATATTTTACAGAGTATTTCCTTGTATCTTGAAATTCCCCAACACGGAATTCCCCGATGCTTATAACATGCATCTAAATTTTTCTTTAGAACAAATCAAAAACCTTTTTCACTTTGATGATCAACTGTATGTTGTACATTGGTGTTATGAATTCCAGGTCATGGTAGGAGAGCTGAATTTAGAGATGTTGAGGACAAGAATTCTACTTTAAAAGCTTTCTTGGCTGCAAAACGACAACAAGTCTAGATCTCAAGTTGGTGAATGGTTCATCAACTCATGTTTCTTTCTAATATATATGTATAATATAGGTAATCATGGAGGATGTGATGACCTGGGAAGTAAGTCAGCTATACGGCATCCTAGTTTAATAAATAAAACAGCTGTGGAAACACTGATGTTCGGAGTGGTTGCTTCCCTTTGATTTATTTTGGCTTACTATGGATTGTATAAATAGTCGGCCCTTGGGCCTGTAGAAGTTTCTATGACAGTTATCAAATGAAAAAACACTTTTCTCTATCTTAAAATCTCGTACTCACTCTTCTCATCTTCCCTAACCTCCCTCTCTATTCTCTGCAATCCCAGCTCTGTTTTTCTACAGTGAAGCTCAGTGCATTACAGAAGAATAAAGAAGCATTCATAAAGTTGTCAGTTTATCTGATTGTATTTGTTGAGGAGACAGGTTGCCACTGAATTCTTCTTGAGAAAGGAATTTGCAGAGAAAAGGTAAATACTGCTTTTCCACAAGTAAAAACATCTTAAAGTAAAACATCAAATAAAATATTACTTGTAACGAAACTATTTTTTTTTTTCTGTTTTTCATACTGTATTAGTATCTCACGGGAGCTTAAGCTAATTGAACTTCTGACTGGACTCAATTTAGAGTTTTTTTTTTTTCCATATAAATTTGAACTCTTGAGTTCATACTTTAGTATATATAACAAGGCATTATTTTTAGTTTAGATCAGAATTTTATAGGAACAAAAGAAAGAATATATGAAATATCATTGAATTTATACTGCAATTGTCCAAACCTGCCCAGAAAGTCATCAGAATGGAATTCTAATGCGTGACTCGTTCTACTACACATTATACAGGTGATTTGGCTGTGAGTTGTGCCCTGTTTAACAGCAACAAAGTGAATTGATTGAAGATCATTGTTCCCCGAGATTTAATATTTGGCGTTCTAAACTTTCTACTTGTATATCCATTCGTTTGCACGGCCTCCAGATTCATCCATATCTATAAAAATGCTCACTGCCTGTAGCATAGATGAAGATAGGGTTTAAAGGTAAATGGACTAGGGTAATTCACAAAATAAAGTCATATTCTCACTCTAGTAATACATAACATAACTTGCCAATATTGATAATATACCCAAAAAAATGGAGATTTGGTTTACTGTTGTAAATAAGGAAAATTGCACTTTTTGTCCTTTCGTGTTCACTTTTCATTCATGAGTTTTATAAAATTGCACATTTCGTCCCTAATGTCTTATTAGTAAAAGACAAAAAGTGCAACATGAATGATAACTTAGAGACAAAAAGTGAATATGACCCACACTTAGGGCGAATTCTACCGTTATCCTATAACTTAGGGACGAAAAACACAATTCTCCCTTGTAAATAATATGGATGGATATTACTATCATATCTAGGGCATGAGGATTTGATTAGAATTGTAATGTTGAAAGTAAGAAGAGATAATAATATGTATCCAACCCTTACTGGTCTACTGCCAGTTCATCACTCTATATTCTGGAGTACTTTTTTTTTTTTTTTTTCTTTTTAAATTAAAAGTTCAAAATTATATGTGCATAGCAGTTAGAGATGAGTCATCTTTCCATGTGTCTTTTCAGTTGTCCAAAATTTTTAGTTCATACTGTAGTATAATTGAGAGAACATAGTCATTGCCAAATGTAAAGATTAAGAATGTTGACTTTAACAAAGATTACCTTGCCTATCCGAGGCCGCTCTTTCACATTTTCAAGGGTATTACGAACATGTGAGACAGCTCCCCAGCACTTCAACGTGTTTGCTACATCATCTAGCCTAAGTAGGTACTCTTCTTCAGTAAGTGGAAAGGACCTCTGAGGATAGAAACAAAAACAGAGTTTAGTAGAGTTCAAGTGGAAATGATGAGGCCAACTTTAGACTTCAATATTAGAAAATCACAACTTACACCACAGAAAAAGTTTGAATCATTCCAAAAAAAAAAAAACAGGTTTTCTTTTGGTTTGTCAAAGAATGAATACTGTATTTTTATTTAAAAAAAATAAAAATCCTTTTATCAGCATCAAAGATCTCAAATCCCTTATTTTCATCAAGCTAGATTATTTATTTATTTTTGTTGAGTTAGTGAGTTAGTCTATCCAGTTATTTGTTCTCACTAAGCTAGATTGGGTAGTCTAGGGGGTTCTTCCCTTTGTATATATGCTAGTGCACCTCTTCCACTGTAAAACATGACTTTTCTCAATTTGATTTATGTACTACTTTTTATTCAACAATTTTGTATATCTTTACTTCATTTCATGGAATGATAAACCAAAATATAGGAGTTACAACCACATGCTGTGTTGGAAAAATCTATGCACATCACACAGTACCCTAATGATAAAAACTAAAAGATAAGCTCTCATCAGGGACAGCTCACCTGTTCCATGTACTTCCACATTACATTTAAAGCCAGAAGATTTCTTCCCATGAATTCCTGCACAAATGTACATTAGAAGAAAATGTTAAGCCTTGAAACCCTAACAAAATTTGATGTCTTACAATCAAATTGCTGACAGAAGAAAAAGTTCAAGAGACATGAAAACAACAGGATTGCTCCGCAAATACTATAATTAGATACTGTAAAAGACTAAAAGATGCCCTTCCTTGCATTACCTTCTGTGACCCCAATAATCATTACAATATCTTGCAATAAATTCCAAATTTAAGAAAGTGCAAGTAAACTAGAATAAAGTGTAACACTGTTAAACACCCTATACAATTAATGGGGCTTAATTTATGCTTTAAATTCAGTAAAAGGTTTTTTTTTTTTTTTTTTTTTTCATTAACCATTTCATTTGGGATTTGAATTGATCCTCATTTTGTTACTATCAGCAATCTTGAAATTTCAATAGAAGTTCCATCCATTTGTTAGAAGTTAGAACAGGAGTCAACATCTGAACATATTGAAGAGAAGAAAAGGGAAAGTACATACCTTCTTTATTAATTGAACATCATAGGACCGGCCATATTTATTCCGTATTAGAGTCGCCAGGTCAATTCCACTGAACGAAGAATCATCCTTTCCAACTATTCTTTCAAGCTTCTCTCTTAGTACATCATTATTTACCTGAAACCACCCTCAAATTATGCTTCTTCAATTTTCACGAATACACTGGATTATACAATATATACATATGATTCAGGAACACATACACACTTCATTCATGGTATCTTTCTATCTATTTACCATAAGCTGCAAATAGATGCTATCTATAATTCATAAAGAACTATGGTTTATCTGAATACTAGCAGGATTTTAGTAGGATTGCTCTGCCTAAAGGAAAGTTGACCCTCTTAGTTTCTTTTTTGTGATTAAGTTACTAGAGCACAGAACCTCAAGGTTAGACACTTAGACTTGATGCTGGGCCCCTAACCCAAAAGGTAAGGGGTTTGAACCTCACCAAGAGCAACCTTGGCGAGATAGTTTTATTCCCTCCTTAAAAGAGGATATCTAGTCCTTGTTCTTTGGGGGGGGG
>NC_044919.1:4696867-4780160 GCF_003576645.1 Ipomoea triloba | reverse complement strand
GGGGGGGGGGGGGGGGGGGGGGGTATTGTAATTAGTTATTGTAACATCATAATGTTATTCAGGTGTATTATGACTTTAATGATTAGTCAAACATCATAATGTTATTGTGTCAAGAAAAAAAAAAAAAGAATACTAGAGCGCAGCAAGCAAAATTCAAGACGTTGTGCATTTTAGCTAAACTAGTCCAAGATAACCCTTTATGCTCTAGTATCCTAGCTAAAATGATAGATAAAGATGAAACTGAAAGGAAATCAGAAATACAACTTACAGATCCACTGTAGTTTTCAGGGGACATTTCCTTGTCTACTTCATCTTCTGAGTCATCTGGATCCTCTGCATCATCCGTTCTAGCAGCAAAAGTTGTCCAAGGTTTTCTAATATTTTGGTTGCGGCGACTCATAAATTGTTGACATCTTGGAGAGAATAATTCTTTAGAAGATGTGGCTAGATCCAAATAATTAAAACATGAAGCTTTGCAACTTCTTTCCTTCCAAACATGCTTAGGAACTCGTCTTGAGCAGAGACAAGGGTGGCTCCCTAGTATACTTGTCATTTCTGGATTCACATATAGTTTTGACAGCATTAGGAGCTTGTTGATCCCTTAAAAGATAACTTATATAATATTAATAACACTTTGAAGGTAAAATTAATTTGAATAGACGACCATGTGACATGCAAGCCCTGGGGTATCATAATGGGAATGTCAGAGAATGCCTTCTGGTATATATCTTTAATCTTTTAACACTAAAAAACAGAGCATGTAACCTAACAATAACATGTTACAGTGTACACCTAACAAAGTCTCATATCTAACAAACTACAGTAAAAGGGTCCGCTTGTCAACAAAGTATACACCCAAGACAACTCTGAGCAGAAGAAACATGCATAAAATGGGACAATAAATTCCCACAATTTAGACAAGCCATTCACATAAGCATGCTTGGAGCAGGAATGAACCCTCTCACCCTTCTCTCTTTAGCAAGGAAGCCACCTAACCAAAGGTGCCATCAGTAGAACCTCTAGAATTTAGAGTCTATTCTTTGAACCTGAATCACCGTTGAAGAATTAAGTTCCACTAATTTAGACTCTCAAGCTTTCAGTAAATTCCAATAGAATTTAGCTCAACATACTTTGCCCCATCAAAAGTATACTTCAAAATTTATTACGAGTATAAGAATTCAACAGTTAAAATGATCTTCAATCACTAAAATCAGAACTAAAGCTCCCTTCATTTCTCACATATAATCAGAAGTTCATAATTCTAAGATTTGATGACTCAAACAGAATTCAGTAACAAAAGAAATAGAATAATATAACGAATATAAAGCTCAATTCATTTCTAGCATATAATCAGAAGTTAATAATTCTAAGAGTTTTACATCATAAACGATACTCAACCACAACTACAAAAGGACTAAAGCTTCATTCACTTCTCGCATGCAATCAGAGTTTCACATCATACACAATACTCAACCACAAGGAGAAAAGGATTAAAGCTTCATTCACTTCACACATGCAATCAGAAACTAATAATTCTAAGATTTTTACATAACAAATGATACTCAACCACAAGGAGAAAAGGATTAAAGCTTCATTCACTTCTCACATGCAATCAGAAACTAATAATTCTTAAGATTTTTACATAACAAATGATACTCAACCACAGGAGAAAAGGACTAAAGCTTCATTCACTTCTCACAAGCAATCAGAAACTAATAATTCTAAGATTTTTACATCATAAATTATACTCAGCCACAAGGAGAAAATGATTAAAGCTTCATTCATTTCTCACATGCAATCAGAAATTCATAGTCATAAGAATTTGAAAATTCAAACAAAATTCAATCACCAGAAACAGAGTTTAAGCTTCATTGATTTTCTCGACGATAATTACAGTTAAAATAACGAAGAGAGGGAAGAACCTGGTGGAAGCAGCAGAGCTGGAGCCTGCAAAGAAGCAGTTGGGTTACGTGGGACGAAAGTGCATCTACTGGTGTACGCAAGGCGAGAGAAATATATTATTTAATTAATTAAATACGAGTAGTAGAATAATCCATAACTGTTAAGATTAGCCGATTGGGTGATCTTTGCCGTTGAATTGAAGATGGGCATTGTGAGGAAAAGCCGAAATGGGGTAACCAAATTGCCCTTTTGCCCCTATACTTTTAAATCCTCATTAAAACACCAATATGTTAATATAACTTGTTTATTTTATCATCTTATCACATTTCACTTGACATGTTTACTATTCAAGTATTCATTAACGAAACTAGCACTTTTTTCTTTACTCATTTTTTAAAAATATTTTCTTATAACTTTTTTATTTTTTATTTAATAGTACTTTTAATATAATTTATAAATATATAAATTTTATATAGTAATGTTAAACTTAATACTCCGTATTATGATAAATTGAATTGTAAATAACTTCACACAAACAAACATTATTAATTGAAGCAGACATATAAAATGAGATGGAGAGTATTTAATAAAATTATAAGGGAAATGGTCAAATAAATTCATGAATTTTATAGGAAAAGTCAATTAAGCTCGTGAACTTTTAAAAAATTACAATTAAACATATCAACCTATCATTTTTGTGCATTGATACCCAAGAAACGGTTTTAGGCTTTCCATAAGCTTTCGACGGACAAAACTAGCCACCCATCGTCGATTTTTGCTTGCTACAACTTTAATAATCAACTATTATATGTAAATAATTGGTTTTTAGGCGTCGATGCACAAAAATGACATGTATTTCATTCCAACTTTTAAAAGTTCAAATGTATGATTGACATTTCATATAAATTACATGGCTTTATTTCTAAAATTATATTATTTCGATGAACTACATATTATGGGATCACAATTGCTCAAAGACTAGGAAAACTAGTGATGGCCTACAAAAAACCCATCATATTGCATGTAAAAGTGCTCGATTGGTGTTCTTACTCGCAATCTACTACTCATCATGAACTAACTAACCGAAAACTGTCAAGTACCTTGTGCTCAGATGACAACCAAAAACTTAGTACATAAAACATAAAACATACCAAACCAAAATAATAGGGGCGCATTGACGATTTAGAAAAAACTTAGGTACTTTGGGAGCAAATAGCACTGATAAATTGGTGCTAGCAATACTGCAACGCCAAACAAATCTTCCATTTTCTGTTTTCAGCCTTTGTGTGTGAGTCATGGCAGCTAATAAGCTGCTACTCTCTCCTCTATCTCACCCTTCTGAAACCCACCGTCCATGGCGGCTCAGCCGGGTTCTCCCCGGCACTCCGGCAGCCGCACGAACAAGAACCAACCCCAACAGGAGCCTTACTCTCGTCAGAGTATCATCTCCCAACTCCCTCGAACACGAAGCCCTCCAACTTCTCTCAGCCGCTCCCCACCACATTGCCGACCATTTTCACCTGCAAAACCATGACCCCTCCTCCCTCTTCCAGCTCGCCGCCGCGGACGGCGCCGGATACTCCTTGGCTAGCTACTACACTTCGCTGGGTCTCTTCGTCATCTCCGTTCCCGGGCTATGGTCCCTCATCAAACGCTCTGTTAAATCCAAGGTTTCTCCCTTTGTTTCTCTGGTGTTGCTTTTTTGTGTTTTTGGGCGTTGCTGAGTCGGAGTTTTTGTTGATTGTGTGGTGCGGGTTGCAGATTGTGCAGAAGACGTTCGTGACGACGGAGGGGACGAAGGCGGCGAACAGGGTGGCGGGAGAGATTCTGGCGTTCTTCACTCGCAATAATTTTGTGGTGTCGGATAGAGGAGAGACTATAACGTATGTCAACCACCCAATGCATCCTAGCCTTTTATCTCCAAAATAAATAAAGAAAAAATTGTGCCATCATGGAGAAAATTATTGTAATCTAGTGCAACCTAGTCAAGTTAATGAGATAATTGACTTATTAATCATAAAATTAAAAATTTGATTTTATATTTTCAGCTAATGGGTTATTGGCCTTTTTAATTTAAGCCAGTCAAACAAGTTATGTTAGTTTACTTCCTTGTTATTTTTGGTCGTCTAGGGTCACCTAAACTGCTTGATTTACTTTCTTGTGATCCTTAATCAGCTAGGATCAACTAAACTCAACTAAACTGGTTTACTTCATTGTAATTCTTTATCAACTAGAGTCATTTAAACTGGTTTACTTTGTTGTTGTCCAGGGTCACATAAACTAGTTTATATCATTGTAATCATTTGCTAGTTAGAGTCCTAGTTTACTTTTGTGTGAATTATGATTTACCGGCTAGAGTTACCTAAACACCTTGAATAGTGACTGCAAATTTTTGGTATGTTATGGATGAATAGATCTATATTGCATATTTTGATTTAAAAGTCACTGACAGCCACGTACTGTTCTCCAATGATGAAGGTTTGAAGGAATGATGGCACCGAGCCGGGGGCAAGCAGCGCTGCTAGCTTTCTGCACTTGCATAAGCTTAGCCAGTTGTTCCCTTGTCCTCACCATAACTCTTCCGGAAATAGGAAACAACTGGTTTTGGCTCACTGCATTAAGTCCGTTAGCGTAAGTGCTGCTATAATGCAAAACAATTTTGATTTCCATCAAACTTTATTGGGCAACCACTTCTGTTACTCATGCAGGACATTGCAATGTCTGCCATTACACATATTATGCATTGAATTTATGAATTTATATTCATAAATTTAACGCATAACGCATTTGAGTTAATACTAGATTTAGTTCTCAACTTCGATGTTTTCCTTCAACTGGAACTAACTCTGGAATGAATGGGCAGGGGTGTATACTATTGGACTCGGGCGTCGAGAAAGGAACAAGTGAAGGTGAAAATGATGGTGGATGATGATGATGGAACCCTGAAGGAGGTTATTGTTCAGGGAGATGATGTGCAGGTAGAGCAAATGAGGAAGGAGCTGAATTTCAGTGAGAAAGGCATGGTTTATGTTAAAGGCTTGTTTGAGAGATGAGATATTTTCTGGGGTTCTAGGGAAGACACATGTAACCAAAGCATATATATACACAGTTATATTGAGGATGAATTTGTTTTGTTCATCAACATGAGTACAGGAGAATGCTGCTTTTACCTTGTTGACTAACAAACAACAGATAGCAAACATGCAAATATCCACAAATTGCACTGGTAAATCTTACTTGGTTGGACTCAACAGTCAACATACAGCAGAAGCCTAGCCAAGTGTTGGAACACTAGAAACATCCTGGAAATATCATATTGATTAGCAGCACTGCCATAACCACTATTCAAACCAGTCAATCAGGTAGGAGAGAGAGAGAGAAGGGTGTCAGTGTGGTAGAGACATGGATGGAGCAAAAGATAAGTTAACTTGAATAACAATTGAGGGATAATCAGTGATGCCACACATACATAAGATATATATACTAGCCACTTTATAGGAGGCACTTATCATTAGGGAAAAGAGCAAAATAAAACAACACAGCCTAGCCACATCCCTTCTCCAACAAGATTGCCCATCACAAAATTGGCCTCCCTACCAATAAAGAATTAAACAAAAAGGTGTTAGTATACAATACAAAATAGAACTAACGTATTTCAGTAACAGTTTATTAACCAGTGGCCTGAAAGTATTGACAAATAGTACCATACAACTTCTTTTCAAGTAAATACCACTCTGCACTGTTACATACTTCCTAACCAAGACAGTGCTCCAAATAAAGCAAGAAATATGTCCACAAGAGAGAAAATTATGCAAGAATATTTATAATCAATGCCCATAACAAATTATCTGCTGTCAACAAAGAGATTATTGTGGTGTAGCTTGTAATTAGTTGCTGAGCATCTCAAATGCTAAGACATTATAGGCAACCAGCCATCAGCAAATAACAAAGTTAGCAGTTAATTGCTATAACCTCATCAACTCAGAAATCTCAAATACGGAGTAATAATTGTGGCAATTGTGCAGTGTATGATACATGATGTGATCATTTTTACATACCTATGCATATTGATAATAGCTGAATCCCACTATGCTAGTGTTCCAAAATAGCATTCTACATTATAGTTGCCAGTCTATGGGAGATTTTCCCATTTTCTCCATAAGCTCATTTGTCTGTGAAAAATGCCTGTAAAAGTAATCATCAATTGAAGGGAAAAAAAATGTTAGCTACCAGATACTTTTAAGTGAAGATTTCAAGATATAATACAATTGAGTATTTATGCTGTAAAACCATAAATACCATATTAACATCCATACAAAACAATAGTGCTCAAAATCCCTGAGCTGGTAAAAGTAAACATATTGAGAATTACTTATTGAAGGAATTCTTTTTTGTCCCCCCTAAAATCAAACATAATTATAGGAGGTCCAGGATCATTCTCATACCCACTAAAATCAAACAAGGTCAATGAGATTTTTTATGCATCCTTAATACTTCATGGAGCCCATTCCTTTTCCAGCTTTCAGTGGGAAAGTTTTCTCCAGAAATAAAAGTAAACTAGATGCAGAGTCAGAATTAAAGCTAGTACAACTCTTCATATTGTATTGAACTTTCTTCAGAGAGTTTTCTCAGGAAATAAAAATAAACTAGATGCAGAGTCAGAATTAAAGCTAGTACATTTATTCATATTGTATTGAAGACAGGCAATTTAAGCAACAGTACAAGAAACTACAAGAGTGCAGTGATATATACCAGTAAATGCAGAAGACTTTAATGCAAAAATAAATTCATTGTAGGCTGACAAACCTGCATCCAAAGAAGCCTCTGTGTGCAGACAAACCAGAAGGATGTGCTGATTTAAGCACATAATGCTTAGTTTCATCAATTAGCCTGTAAAAATCTCTATTAATAAGAATAATAATTCCTGATTTCAAATGATATTTTAGTCTAAGTAAGCTTTAGCTTGGTTAGTGAAGGGGTTAACAAGGAGAAACTAGTGTTTTGGATCATATCAGCCAAACTATTTCAAGTATCATATAAGTTTCATTCAAAGCCATCATTTTATGTGCAAAACTGTACCAGTAAATGCCATTTATGGTCTTAGTTTTTAAATTAAAAAAAAAATCTCTTCTACAAAAGTTGAGAAATAAGCATTTCAAGCAGAAACAACTTATTATAACTTGCCTATTAGCACATATATACTAAAACAAAAAAGAGCCATGACCAGACCATTTCTGATTAAAAATTTTGAACTTGATCCGAATGAAGCTTGTCACATTATATACCTGCCTTTTGCTTGGGCATAGTTTCCCCAAAGAAGGAAAACAACTCCTTTTTTCTTCTGAGAAATTGTTCTGATGACAGCATCAGTAAATTGCTCCCAACCTTTGTTTGCATGAGAATTTGCTTGATGCTGCCTAACTGATAGATGTTAAAAAAGAGGGGGCAATGAGAAGAACAGAAAAAGTGATAGAGGAACACATGATTAAGTGGAGATGGCAGTTGATCAATAAATAGAAAGGAGAAAATGAGAAATTGAGAGAGATGGCTTGACTTGAGGATAATTGATTTTATTAATCAAAATTTTGAAAATATAAATGATTGAAATAGTAATCTGAGAGGCTTCACTTTAAGCTACTCATTGAAGTCCAAAATGTTCAAAAATAATCTGAGTGGATTAGACCAATTTAGCTTTCAACTGCATCCATATACTATCAATAGGCAATTGAATTAGGCTGAATTTTGGTTGGTGGGCAGCAAGGTGTTCAGTTTGCATTTACTTTTGCAACATTTACATTCTGTAGTAAATGCATTGTCAAACAATTTTGGGTGTAGAGAACAAAACAATAAATGCTTTTGTCAAATTCTTTATGTGCCAGAGGAAAACACCACTGAATAACGCAAAGGAGAGGATATAAGAGAGATACTGCATAATATTGATTGGAAATAAAACCATACCTGTAAGAACAGCATTAAGAAGTAGAACACCCTGCATATTTGTTATTTAATTCAGGAAATTAACAAATGGAAATAGAAATCAAAATTCATTCAACCTAAAAGAGTACAGGAAATAACACAAGGATGTCGTGACATGACTGAATAATGAGACATTCATAAGTTGTACAGAAGAGTTACCACAATTGAATAGCCAGAATGCCAGATATGAGATGAATAATGCTAATGAAAATTAACTTGAGTTACCTGTATAGCCCATCTTTCCAAATTTCCATGAGAAGGAATTGAACAGCCCAAGTCTTGCTTAAGTTCTTTATAAATATTAACAAGGCTTGAAGGAACTTTTACACCCTCTGGCACTGAGAAAGACAGGCCCATTGCTTGACCAGGTCCATGATATGGATCCTGACAGTAAGGATGGCAGTAAATGTTAGGGAAAAAAATACACATGTATACGGCAGTTTCAAATCCAGCACAGGTTAGTAGAAACAAATTTATAAATTGATCAACTAAGTGAATCTATCAGAAAGGCTTAATGTAAAGACTGAGAACTAGTTCCATTTTTTTTGTCATAGTGGCACTTCAATGAGTTCAATCATTTCACCTCAACTTAGAATGTTGGTCTCTCCATCAAGAAATCTGAAATGGGACCGAATGTTGGATTTATTTTTTCTTATAAATTCATTTTGGCTAAAAGAGTGGAAAGACCAATGTAATCTACTTTGTGAAAGCCAAGAAACTAATGTTGTCCATTTTTTAAGTTGTGAGAGACAAAAGGTCAAATTAGTTCTAAAGATTGAAATGCAAGTACCATCAGCTAAACCTGCTTTCCTCTTATTTATTCTAATAAGAAACTACAGAAGGAAAACAGATAAAGAAAGGCAATAACATGGAATTATACCTGTCCAATGATGACAGCTTTTACATTGTCAATAGAAGTAGTATTAAGTGCATTGAAAATCAGATGCTGAGGAGGATAAATTGGCACACCACCACTGCAAATTTCACTCTCCACAAATTTACACAAGTTCTTGGCATACGGCTTTTCAAACTCCCCCGGCAATGCTTGCAACCACGACTCCTCTACCAACAATTCCTTCAAGTTCACATACTGAGCCCCCTCACCTATCACACATTTACTCCCTTGAAATCCCTCATCGATTAAAATAAACAAGTGTACATAAAAGGTCAGGCGTAATCATATAGACTGACCTTTAACAACAGAATTAGAGACTTTCTCAGCACAGTGCTTGAGATTGCGTTTCGCTTTGGCTAGGGATTTTTTGAATTCGATTCTCGATTTCTGCTCAGGAGTGAGCGCAGCTGTGGTTGGCAGCACGACGTCGTTTTGGTCGGCATCGCCGTCCGTCGGAGACGACGAGGCAGTAGGAGAGAAGCTATTGGCGACGAGAACGGCGGAGGGGGGAGACGGCGGTGGCGAAGAGACCCGTCTGAGGCGCTTCGCTGCTGGTTGCTTGAAAAAATCCAAAATGGTTTTCCCAGAAGAAGAAGCCATTTCCTTTACACAAGATTCAATATCCCTGCTCTCTGCGACTGTAGCGTAGTTTACTAGTTAATGGCGATAGCAAAATGGCGCCTAGAAGGGGAAAGGCACTCATTTGTGGCGGGAACAAACCATTAATGGGCTTAGTTGCAATTCAATTGCATAATTATTTGGCTAACGGAGGGAATTGTGAGTTGTTATGCCGTGACGAGATCCACCTTGCAATGTGGACCTGGGTCTATATTCACATACACTATACCCTACATTCACATACACTATACTTTACATTCACAATTTGTAAACTCCACATTCACACATTACAGGATTATATGTTTAGTAACTATATTATCACTGTTATGCATTCACACATTCAAAACTCTATATTCACAGGTCTTATACTCTACATTCACAACTTGAGAACTCCACATTCACACATTACAGGGTTACAAGTTGTTAGAACTTCTTAACTCTATTACAGATTCACACATGCATAACTCTACATTCACGATTTATATATTCCATATTCACAATTTGAAACTTCCGCATTCACACATTTCTGGGCAACTCTACATTCACACAATCATAAGTCTACATTCACGATTTCTATACTCTACATTCACACATTTTTGGACAATTTTATATTCAGCAATATGTTTACTAATTTAAAAAAATAAAAATAAAAATAAAAAGAGACAAAAACGACGTAGTTTTGGACCCAGGTCCACAGCATAATTTGCCGGGAATTGTAATTCTTTCTGAAAGAGAAAAGAGAAGAAAAATACTTTTTAAATTTTAATCATTATTAGTATTATTATTATTACAGAATGACATTTTAGTCTTTATATTATTCAAACTCACCCTTTTCACAGATTCTGTTACAATGTAATATATGTTCATAACTATTTTTTGGTTTCCACTAAGGCTCAATCCCATCTCTCTTTTATATATGAGAATGTAATCGAGTGCCACTAAACCACAAGATCTTGACAATCATCCAACTTACAAACCATCCAAAGTCACTCCCTAATATATGCTGGCATAGCAGTCAACTTTTGAAAAGTTATTTTCTTTACATTTATTTTAATAATTTTAAATAAATTACAATTTATTTTAAAATTTTAATTTATGTAAAATTAATAAAATTGATTTAACAAGTATTTCTTAAAAATTAATTGTCATGTCAGCCTACAACAAGAGTACATACTGCTTTCAGTTTAATTGCACTATTTTATATTGTTCAATTTAATTGCAAGATTTTAAAATCTTGAACTTGTGCCACTATGACACTATCTGCAAGATAATTTGGAGGGTTGGTTTTGGCCTATGGGTTACTTGTTTCTCTGTATCTTGTGCTTTGGTGCATCTAATTTAACTCCATTTTTTTTTACCAAACTTCAATCTTCAAAGTCATTCTGGGATTTCTGGCCGTGGCAAACACATAAATGAATGGTTTTCTCATTTCCCTGTCATGTACAAAATTGAACAGTCTAGAGAGAATATGGTTTCCTCCCTGGATATTACATGTACATAACCTCTCTAGGAGCTTACTTGTTGAGATAGGAGAACAAGCAACCCCTGAGGGCCTAACAGTATTTCATTAACGAAGCTGACCAATCCAAACCAGACCACAGGTGTGACATCCACTCCACCAAGAGGAGGTATCACTTTTCGTGTTGCGATGAGTATTGGCTCTGTTGGTGCGTATGCTATCACGTAAGGGAATTTTTCGACGGGGAGTCTAGGGTACCAGGACATCACGATTCGCAAGATGAAAAGAAAAGAAAACGCCGATAGGAAGGGCCCCAGGAAGGTGATGGCCAATTTTGCAGTGGCAGGGTCCAAATCGAGTAGCACCAGTCTTTGCATCAGTGTTGATGCAGCATGTGATGTCTCCACCGTTGTCTTTGCAAGAACACTAGGTGACTCGTCTAAATTGAAGAAATAGTTGGCGTGTGGATTCATGAATTCAACTCCCCGAGGAACTGAATCTTCAAGAGAACACGAGGTTTTAAACTGTGTTCTTCTCCATCGCTGACTAGCCCTTTTTATATGAAACCTTTCCTGCAAAGGAATGTCTTGTGTTAACAACTCGTGAGTGTCAATGCAATATCAACCAACTCAACATAGCTTTATAGTTAATTCCAATAACGTCAACTGCAAGGAAAGAGAGCGATATACAATGGTCCAATTATGATTATGGCCAACCTTTTGGCCAGTTTCTTGGCTCAATTAAACTCAAGACTGCATGAATTCATGTTAGAAACTCTACGGGCTCACAGACATGGGGATCCGCACCAAGTGTAGATATCAGCTTTTGTGTCTACTGCTCCAATTTAAAAGTGGAGTTAATGATTTCCAAGTTTAAAGAGTTGAGCACCCCAGAAAAGTGGAAAGAAAATACATCATGAAAACGAAAGAAACGAAGAGGGAAAATGCTAGATCCAGCAAATCACTAAGAACAATGTCTTGTGAAAGTTTGTTCCATTTAAAATTCCAGACTAATGCAGAGGGTTGTTCTGAAAGAAAATGGAAGACCAGAAGAGGAAAATGCAAGTTCCATCAAACCACTAAAAGTGCTAAAAATGATGTAGACCACCAGAGAACTAACTGGCTGGTAAATGCCCTCTTAGCTCTGTCACAGACTTTGGCCCTGTTTGGTAAATGGCTGTTAGCTGATTGAGTTAGCTGTTTGGGTTAGAAGGTATGATTAGTTGATAACATTAGCTGATTGTAAAAAGTTTGATAGATTAGCTGTTAGCTGATAGCTGTTTGGTATAATTTCTTTTCTCAAAAAACTAATTGAAAATGCTGCTTCGAGTAGTCTTTTGAATTTTAGTATTTTGGAGTTACAAAAAGCTTATTAACCAAACAACTAATAGTGGTCAAATAAGCCAAAATTGGTTGATAGGCTGATTATTTACCAAACAGGGCCATACCTTTTCTTATCAGTGGCATATCAATTCTGTATGTTATATGAGAAACAAGAAAAGGTATGGCTATTGCCAAAACCCAAGCTACCTGAAGGAAGCTTTTATAGAAAAGATATGTGGGGTAGAGAGTAAAGACAAGTGAAAAAAAAAAAAAAAAAGGCATTTTATCAGAGAATGCAGCATGAGCAAACTAAAACCTGTTCACTATCCTTTGTGCAATATAAGCAGTTGAATTCAAGCCAAATATCAAAAGACAGACAACTTAAGTTCGGAGTATCATATATCATATATAATGTCTGGTGGAGTATGAGCATCCTAGGGAGAGGGCAGGACATTTAACTCATAAATAATTTCTTCGTATCTCATTACCCCTTACTAACTTAAAGGCCAGCTTCTCAAATATTAGCATGAAAAGTGAAGGCTATACCAAATAATTCACAAGGATCATATACCGATCCTATACCACCTCTACAAAAGCAAGTGGTTGCCATCATTCCCATCAACCATCGACTCCTTTGAAACAACTTTCACCAATCACCATATATAAGTGACAGTTTAGCATTCTAAATAAATAATTCCAACAACAAATTCATACCATAGCCATCATTTATTGGATTAGAAAAGAACACAATCAAATAGTTGGATCCTGATTATGTGATATGCCCACAAACATTGGTAAGTAAAATTAAATGCTGCTAACTGAGCAACTGTTAGCTAGCTGAAGTGAAATATACTTCTCTTTTTGCTTGATAAATTTAATTGAACTAGCAATAGTTAAACCCTCTGAGTGCACACCACTGACAAATATTAAATCCCCATTTACAAATTCCATAACCAATAACAATTCCTCTAGGGGTGAGTCTCCTTGAGACCATCTCATGGATCCTTTGTGAGACAGGTCGAGTCTATATGAAAATGTAATAATCATAATTTGATTGTTACTCATACGAGAAAGTGTAATATTAAGGATTGAAAGAGTTATTAATGAGAAAAACATAATACTAGTCAGGATAAATTGATTGATTATTAGGAAAATTGTATGAAGTAATACTTATGAGAAAAATACAATATTTTTTTTATGATAATATAATTCTTTTAAATCAAAATGTAATATTAGGGGTTTAATTACTTTGCAAAATATTACTTACCAGGGAAATATAATATAATACTTATGAAAAACCCCAACTACGAACAGACTAGACATCTTATACTGAAAACACTCCCCAAAAATACTTAATCTCTAAACAAACAGCTTCCACAGCATACGAGTATAAACTTTTTAACCCGAAAAAAGAAAGATAATCAGGTAAAGGAGCACGATTTCAGTTCTGAAATTCTAGGAGCTATTGCAAACAGAATCCACGAATGATTTAAAACCCTGAATTATGCTTGAATCTTGGAAGAGTATGAATACAAAAGAGCTCCAGATATGATACGAGAACGATTTTTTTTTTTTAATTAAAAAATGAAATTCGACAAATTAACACTTCTGGGAAGCAGTCCAGGGGCATACCAGAAATCTGTATCGCTGCTTTGTAACCAACGCTCCAGATTGAACGTTGGCGACCGTGAAGGTGGCCGTTCCAACAAGCATTGGTGACTGGTCGGAGAAGAAATGAAGGATATCGACCGACTGGTTGTCAATCTTTGGTCTGGAAACGTAGGGATTGAAATTCCAGAGAATAAGCGCCACCAAGACACTTTCGTTATCTTGTATATGTTCCTCTCCACAAACTAAAAAATACAGTACTAAAAAAAAACTAAGGTGTCACATTGGTTTTGGCAACCCGAGTTATGTGTGGTTTTAGAATTATAGAGCGGTGTTGATATAAATAACAATTATCTATATTATTCTTGAATTCAATGTTGCCATTCATACTATGATTATAGGTAAATTGTACACAAATTGGATAATTGCTTGACACGTAAATTAATAATTGATGTAGTAAATACGGAGTTCCTACGGGTATTTCTTCTATCTTACATCAGACTGAGGTTGGTTCTGTTCCGGTTCCTTTCCTCATTCTGCTTGTTGGTTTAAGTCCTTTTAGCTTAGTTTCCTTATCAGTGGGTCAGATGTTCCCAGATTAAAGACTTGCGTGTCAGAGATGCTAAAAGTCACTCATCTCCATAATTAATGGGGCATTTATAGGAGCGAGGAGGAAACGTGTACCGATTTCTCGACATTTATGGCACGAGGGTCACATGCACAGTGTCGGGTCGGTGCCCTTAGTGGTCTGTCCGCGTGTCATAAGATTTTTGACTTCTTTGGGCGTCTCGTCGCCATATTCCGTTAAAGGAATTGGGCACGTGTCCGAAGTAACACCGATCGGTAGCTCGAACCGACCGGATGTGGTCGGGGCAAAAATGATTGTTGAGCTTTTTCACCTGATCGTCTAACGTTTCGCTAGGTCTAGTTATAGGTTGAAAAAAGTGAGCAATCTAGGTTGGTTACGATCAGATCGAGTTCTACTCGAATACTGGATCGTAGACCAACTAAATGTAGGGGTAGGGAATAATCCCTATTAATAATATAGTAAATGAGCAAATACCAATATTGGTCCCATGAGTATTAGCAAAATGATAATTTTGGTCCACATGTTTAATTTATACCAATTTTCATCAACGACTATTGTTTTAGTATCATTTTCATCTACGATTATAGTTTTAGTGCCAAAAGTCATCGCGTTGGTCACCCATTCGTTTAAAACGTGCAAAAATCTAAAATTTTTAAGAGTATTTTCGTCTTTTTCAACTTAATATCCCAATTTGAGCACGAATAAATGGATTTAAGTCCTAAGATCGATTAAAATTCGTAGTTTTCCTCCTCATCTTACCTTAATTTGAGGAGAACAAATGTGAATTGTGATCGATCTTAAACTTAAAATCTCTTTATTAATGCTCAAATTGATATATTAAGTCGAAGAGAACAAAAATATCTTTAAAAATTTTAGATTTCGGCACATTTTAAACGGATGTGTGACAGACGCGATGAATTTTGATACTAAAATAATAGTCGTGAATGAAAATTGATACTAAAACAATAGTCGTGGATGAAAATTGGTAAAAATTAAAGATTTAGACTAAAATTGTCATTTTGTTAATACTCGTGGGACTAAAAGTGATATTTGCTCTATAGTAAATCGTAGATGATAACGTGCTATTTAAATTCTTTTAAATACATTTTATTTTGACTTCTTTACGTACTAAATACCCAAACTGGTCTAACGCATCTTCCATTAGATATTCTATATGAGATTTTTTTTTCCTTCTTTTAACAAGAAAAAACTAATGAAGAATTTCGACCTTAAAAAAAAAAAAAAAAAAAAAAAACACGCCATGCTCTGTAACTCTGTATTATCTAAAAAGTCGAAAATAGGAAAAATAATAATAAAAAATCTGAAGGGCGCAAAATTCTACTGTGCATATAAAAATAGAAGGTGGCCATTATTGTTTAGTTAAATTTAGAAAGACGATAAAGAGAAGGAGAATAAGGAGAGCGCACAGGACGAGAATTACGGAGGGACGTCTTGACAGGTGGTGTGGAGTATGGAATCTGCGGACTCCACCACCACCGCATCCGCCGCGGCCACCACCTTCGACGCCGTCGTTTCTCAGGTACCTCCCCGTCCTCATACCGTTGACTATCGTGTTTTTCTAAAATAACCTGCGCAAACTCTCTGATTTTCTTACTTTTTGTTTCTAATAATTTGACCAGTCTTTTTTTTTTTTTTTTTTTTTTTTTTTTTTTTTTTTTTAATTTTTAAAATTTTTATTTTCGTGTTAATGCATGTGAATCGAATTTAGGATTTTTATGTTACATTTAGTTTGACATGGGATTGTATAAATTTATTTGATTTATTTTTTAATGTTATTTTGAATTAATTAAGGATATGCTTCTTGCTGAATGTTTGTTTTTTAGAGAAATCTTTCCCTAAGCTAAGTATTTGTCGTGTTAAATTTGTCATGGAAAAGTAGAAGGGATGAATGTTTCTAGTTTATGACGTAATTTCATATTGATAAATGAAATAGAAAAAAATAAAAGAGGGGAAGAAAAGAGAGATGAGAACTCACTGCCTTAAAGGCAGTGAAATTTTAACAATATTAAATGATCATGACTGAAAAATTCAATCTTTAATGGAAAAGATTTTCGTATTGGGTGCACTGTCCTTTATGTCCAATTGTTGAGATTGTGTGTTTGTTAGCTAAAAATGATGGGTACTCTGAAAGAAAAAGAAATTAAGTTTGAATCTGGAAACTTTAAATGGTGTATTAAGTATTACTATTGTATTATAGTGTGCAGAAAATACTTTGAATCAAAGTACTGGTGATGAGGGAAGAGAACTAGCGTATCAAAGACTTCCTTATATCAGTTATATGTAATATTTTGGGTTTTCTGGTAAGAAATAAAATGGTGGATTTTCAAGGGAACTGCGTGGATTGGGATTATCAATTTCCAAAAAGATTACAATTCAGTGATTTTAACACACTTATTTGGATTAAGTAAAAGTATTCTGAGTGACTGAGAATGAGTTTTTCTTGTGGAACTATCCTTTTCCAACTTTGACTTTGTTAATAATTTTATTTTTTCACTGACAATGCCCTTATTTTTGAGTTAAAATTACTCCCTGTTAGACCTTCAATAATTCCCATTGATTTATCTACAGTTAACTGCATTAACTCTTGCAAGTGTTATAAGTTTGAAGCTTAATTATGCATTTACATGCAGGAGGAACATTCCATAACATCTGTAAGTGAGGATCATGAGAAGCCATGCTGGGGTTGTGGGCTTCGCTTATTAGTTTCCCCATATGCACCTGCTTTCAAATGTGCTTGGTGCGGAGCTATAACAAATGAAAATGCAGTCAAACGTGATAACAGATGCCTCAAGTGGAAACGCTTGCGAGACCGTTGCTTTGTTATTGTGCTCATCATATTCATGATCTTCATAATATGTAAGTCTGCAAAATTTCATTTTCTCACTGAGTCATGGTTTAAATGTCTTTGCATTGTTACGATAGAAATCATAAGACGGATTGATTCTAAAATGGAAATTAAATTGTAATGGAGAATAAAATTGAGGAGAATGGGTTTTAGAGAAATTTCATTTTTGTTCAGGTATTGCTATTTGGTCTGTATGCATCTTGGTATGTGGATCAACTACAAAAATAATTTACTGAATGCAACTATAAATAGAATTAGTGTTTGACTAATGCTTTCATATTTCTTTATACTCATTTTATCCAGGTTTTCTCTGATGACAAAAGAATTTCTTTTTTTTGGGTGCAAATCACCATTTTTAGGGGATACATTAAATGGCAGCAATATCTAGCTAATTTTGAGGAATTAGTTTATAACTAATGCTTTCATATTTGTAATGATAGATTATAAAATATCAGCTTTAAACTAAACACCTTATGGCAATATTTTACTTCAATATCATTACCATATGGAAGATTGGTATTTGTAAGGGTAATAGTTCAACTGAAAGAATGTCTAAGTTGATTGTCAGGCTTGATGAACAACAAATAATTAGAGAATTTTTTTTTACCAGTGTGTGATTTCGAGGTTGGCCCAGGACACTGGTACTTGCTGCAGAAGTCCCTCTGTGACTGGCACTGGGATGGTCTGCTGCAGATCAGTGTTTGGCACAATTCAGATTGGATGTAATAATTATTTTATATAGAATATCTTGTTAAGATCATTAGGAAAGAAGAAAGTTTCCATTGAAGTGGCGAGTAATGGCGTGTTGCTTATCATAGTGAACATGCAATAACTTCTGAAATGAAATAGCTCTGCTGTGTATTATTGTAGGGCCATTTCCTTGAGCAAAATTCTTCATAAAATGTGCCAACTAATGAATGCTTTTCTATGACCATTTTGTTACCTTAATTTGGTTGATTCAAAACTTCCTGACTTTAATTGATGTGCTGTTCTATATGTTTTCTGGTAGTGCAGGTGGTGGTATTTGGGCCATTTATCCAGTTGTCTTTGCCATCAATTATTATTATGGTGTTCTTCACCTTATAATAGCTGTAACTTTGTCCATATCTACCATATCTACATTTAGCTTCACTGCATTTCGATCTGCTGGTGCTCCTCCGAACATATTGTGGGGCAGCTATCCTGCAGTGAGGAAAGGAGGACTTGAGAACTATACATTCTGTCTGTATTGCTTAAGGCCAAAGTCACCTAGGACACACCACTGCCGTTCTTGTGGGACCTGTGTTTTAGATATGGATCATCACTGCCCATTTGTAAGTATTCTTATTGATTATATTATATGTATGTTGTTTTTACTTTATTATTTATTTCTATCGTCGATTCTTATTTTTTATCTGCTGAATAAATTTACTTATCAAAAAAGATTATTGTTCTGATCATATCATCATTACCATTGCACTTTGGAGCAAAATGTTTTCTTTGTTCAGAGCGTTGTGCGCTCAAATTTATACGTATGTATGTATATGTATGTGTGTGCAGGGTTTGTTTTGTAGTTCTTGTATATATGGAAGAAACCAAGGACAATATGAATGATATCAATGGATATGTGACTTTTTTTTTCTTATATACAACTAAGTATGTGATACTTGAATAGGCGTCTGAATTTTTTTCTTATACACCAGTTTCTATACATTAGACCTGTTTCACATGCTACTTATATAGTTTTCTTATGTAATATTGTGCTTCCAAATATAAATTGCACGCCTTCATGGTTCTTGACTCGATTCCCTACTTTAATTTGGGAAGGTTGGTCTTTGTAGGGGCGGGCGGGGTAGGGGGTTAGTGAATGAAAGTTGTTGTATCTTAACCCAAGGAATAACGATCTCTCACCGTTGGTTTTGTCAGATTGGCAATTGTGTTGGTGCAGCAAACCACCGATTCTTCATCTTGTTCCTCATTTCAGCGGTCACCAGCACAGTCTACGTTACCTTCATGTCAGCTTACGCAGCGTATCATATTTGGCCGCCATTTAGATATGGCACCGTTATCCCATGGGCCGGAGTTCTTGATCACGAGTTGCTCCTCAGAGCAGTGAGGGAATTTATGATCACCTTTCTAAGTTCTATGCTGTTTCTACCCGCGAGAGCGCTGGTTCTCATGTACCTGTTTATGTCTAGCGTTTCGGTGGAGATAGGCTTAAGCGTGCTCTTATGGCAGCAGCTATGCTACATTTACGAGGGGAAGACGTACTTGAGTCATTTAAGTTCACTGGATAGCGATGAAGCCACAACGAAGGACTGCGAAAATATTATTCGCTTTTTCGGCTGCCCGTATAGTACAAAGAGATATTTGCCTGTGTTTATGAGTTCTAGTAAGAGTCACGAGAAATGAAACATGAAGAGGCTTTTAGCCAATCTCTCTCTCTCTCTTTTGGTTCTTGTATCTCTGTCTCTCCTTTTATTTTATTTTTGTACTCTTTGAACCCCTTGGCTATCTGGGTTCTGTTGTTTGTGTTGCAACCTTTTGTGTTCTGAGAGTATCCCAAAGATTGAGAAATAGATTTTTTTCTTTTTTTTTTTTTACTATAAGATTGAGAAATAGATAGTTTCCCCTTTATACCTTTAATATACAAATAGCGTACCTTCAATATATTAAAAATGTATTTTATGTCAGCGGTATACCTTGCAAAGTGAACTATAATCTACAGTATAATTTGTTCAGTTAGGGTTAGCCAACATAGAATGTATGTTGGCCAAAACACGAATAGATGTGGTGTCACAAATGAGTTGGGTAAGGATGTGAGAAGAAAAATGTAATGAGTTCACCACTTTTCATGCGCTCAAAAAAATTCTACCATCAACTAAATATTTTCATTTATCCTAAAAGGGATGACAAAATAGGTAGAATACAATTCTTATAAATCGTATTTAAATATCACAAATTTAATTCTTGATAACACCCTTGACTCCTTGAGTAGTAATTAAGGGTTTCTCCCGTCACTCAGTTCTTTGGCAAGTTGACTTTCTTTTTGGGAGGGGAAAGAGAGGGAGGGTGAATTTTATTGGACTTTTTGGTGTGCAGTTGCCAGTTGCCAACCATGTGTTGAGGATAAGGCCATACCATTGGCCATTACCATAGAAAGATAAAAAAGCAGGAAATTGGATATCTTCAAGAATTAAAGATGAATACAATTCCCAGTACTAGGCCATTTGAAGCTAAATCCTTGAACATTTTCCCAAGAGCCACCACCAACAGTTCAGCTTCACAGTCTTCTTCACCTAAAAGAAATGACCACCTCCCTTTGGTAACACCTCACTTCCCAACATTATATTGCTCACCATTTTGTTCATTCTTCACATTTATGCCTATATAAATGTCATATATAGATACATATACTCACTGTTATTATTATTTCTAGATAAAGAAAAAGATTCAAAGGCCGGGGCGCCGCCTGATAACTGTATCTACATCAGATGGAAAATGGCAAGGAAGCTGGAACTCTGACTACACCTTCACTCTCAGGGATCTCCACCTTCAAGAGCTAGCAGAAGACATCAATCAAGATGCCCAAGTTTCTGTTACTCTCTGCATTCACAAGGTTCATATTTTCATCTGATCAGCCTTAGTTAATAGTTAGTACCACACCATTAACAGTAAAGACTGCTCTTTTGTTGCAATCCATAATGGTGTGATAGTAATATGTCCAAAGAAAACAAATGGGGCCCACATGTGCAGCTCCACCAGAGCTGAAGACCAATGATCGAGTTCTAATAGTGGCTGTGTGGGAGCAACCTCTCAAATGGGGGCTCTTGTGCGTAATGAACAAAAGTCTAGTATCTGTTGATCAGTTGAGTCACCATGAATTACCCTCCGCAACCCTGTTGTGGGAGTGTCCGGCTGGGCAATTTCACCTTTTGTCTCAAAGAAAAAAAATTGCAGTGTGGGTGAAATAGCTAGAAGTGAAGCTAAACCAGGAATTTAATTTGTTTATATTATCAGCATACAGGCTTTGGTCTCTCTGTGGATGGTAGGGTCTTAGCATCCTTCACCAGAAAATGCAGCAACTGCTCCTCACCTTTCTGCAGAGAGGTACTTCAACTATTCAATAATGTAATTTGCTAAAGCATTCATCATAGCTTTTCATCATTCTATTATAAAGATCCCGAGCCGATTTGGGTGACGAGGAAAAATCACATACTATCTGATCGTATGCACTGGGTAAATCCCGACCCTAGCTGGCAAAAGACCACAAGGAGTTAAATCAGCTTAGGTTGTCTATATCTGACTAGTTCAAACTAAGAAAGTCAATAGGCTGTTTCCAAAAAAAAAGAAGAAAGTCAATAGGCTCCCCCGTTGGGAGTCGAATAATTTTGTGGTTACCAAGTCGATGGTCTGACCAATTTGGCTAGAGTTGCCTTCTAAAGATCCCGTTTTTGAAGCATGGATGATTATTATGTATAAATGGCTTAAATAATCCTTTTTTTTAGTACTACTGACTCTGTTACAATGTAGTATCTTCATAGCTACTTGCTCAACACAAAGAGTCAACGGTCGCCTGAGGTGTGCCATTAGACCACAAGGTCTTTGGCTGGCTTAAATAATCCAAACTTGTAGAAAAGTGGATTATTTTTAGTCTTCATTTTGGTAATCTAGCTTTACTAATGTGCATTAAGTATTGCCTTCCTTTGATTTCTGTACTGTAACATGCCTAATTATACTTTGGCTGCTCTCAGATTGATGCGAATTTTAACGTTTGGGTTCTGCCAAGCAGGCCAAAGGCCTCTGCTCAGGAACTCCCCTTTCTAGGCTACGAAGATCCCTCAGTAAGTCGTTATTAGTGCTGCTTTCTGTACCAGACAGTACACAAATAACACAGACAAGTTTTTCATGTGTGACTATCAGGTTATCTATGTGAAGCCGGGACATGAAGCCAACCTTGATTCACTCGTACAGGACACAGTTCGGCTTGCAACCTCGGTGAAGGTATATATGCATAGATATGCAAAACTGAACAAAAATCTTTAAGAAAAATGCTACTACTTCTTGGGCGGAGGTTGGCGAAAGGGTCAAGTCCAACACCTTGCCTCTCGAAAATGTAGTGGAAAAAAATATAGTTGTGCCTCCGTTACAAGCTATAGCTTTTGACATAGTAGCAAGAGCTTGATCTTAACAAGTGGTATCAAACCCAGTCCAGCTATCAGGCCTCGGCCCAACACCCTGGTGGCTAGGAGAATTGTTGGGCAGAGGCCTGAAGGGTCATTGGTAAGCACCATGCCTCTTGAAAATGTGACGGTATATAGGGAAATAAATTTACGCCTTCGCTATAAACTATAACTTTTGGCGTAGTGATAAGCGTTTGATCCTAACACTCCTCAATGTTCTGCATGTGCTTAACTTGCTGGTTTTTCCTTTCTGTAGGAGACTTGTTCAGAGTCTTGTGAGAAGTCTGAACCTAAATTGCAGTGTAAGAACCCTAAAAGATGCAAGAACTAATAATCACTCAAAAGCTTAGCTGTTACTGAAGCAATTTGTTTTTGTGTATTGCAGTTTTGGATAAACAGAATGCTGCCCCAGTTAATAGGAGGTGGTCTAGATTGTTGGAGCTAAAAAATGCAGGCTTATGAAACATGTACATTTATTAATAGCTCATTTATTTGTGTAGAAAGTGATATATATGTAAACCTAATAGATATAAAGTAGCAAAGCTGAGTGAATAAAATGGCAACGCTGATGAGGAATAATGTTCCTTCAGACTTGTATAGGCTCATAATATACCAAGTGCATTTTCAAGGGATGGATTTGCATGACTTCGGTATTTGCATGACATGTTAACACAAAACCAGACATGAAAATAATATGTTACTATTTAGGCCTAATAAGTTTAATCTTGAACCTTCTCAGATGCACTGAAAAAAGAAATGATGCCAAAATTCACCTTGCAAAAATTGCCAAAAGAAAGTCTTGTTAGGACTTAGGACAAAATAAATTGATCAATTCAGGAAAAGGTTAAAGCAAAATTCTCCACAAGCAATAGATAAATCAATGTCAGATGTGAAAAACCACTATTTCCTTCATTGTAGTCAAAACTGGATAAACTCAGAATGAAGCAATCATACATATTATGTGAGAGGAAAAAAAAAATCTTATGTACAGCTGTGATACAAGTGGTTATACTGTAGGCTATGCTAATCCTACATGGGTCTTGAATCTTTGATCACCCTACTTTTGATGGTTTAGTTTACATTAGAGGCCAACCTAGTTGCTCCTCGGTACCTTTGCTCAGAGTCCAAGCTCCTTCAATAATCTCGTTAACTAGTTGGTCCCCATCCCATCTCGAAAATCCCACAAAGAACCAAACATCATGGACAGATTTGTTTCCCGCTTTCGCTTCATCTAGTAAACGGAGTGTAGCTTCTTGATCAAGAAAGTAGATGTTTGGAAGGACTTCCGGATTATGATCTTCAATAATTCTTTTTGACAAAGCCACAAGAGGCATTCCGCGTCTGAGTACGGGACCACCAAAAGATAGAGGAGTTGCCTTAAGAAATTCTAAACCTTCCTCGATTTCATCCATAGACTCCCATTTGATCTGCTTATTCACAATTAGACCTTGAAATCCTAAGCTCTGATTTCCTTTCACAATGAGAATTATGGATTCACCAAATGGATGAGAATTCAGAAGCATGTCTGTTGCAATTAGCATGGAACCAACCACCACTTGAAGGGGCGTTTGATGGCCATTCAGAGAACTTACTATTTGTCTGTGCTTGGCCCCTAAATTTGGCATTCTATCTTTAAGTAAAACTTCATGGTATAAATTTTTCAGGAGAGGAGCATCTTTTTGTAAGTTCTGGTCCAATTCTTCCTCTCCAGCTCCAGTCCTTAAAGAGTCTAAAACGAAAATGCATAAACATTCAACATCAAATCATTAAAAATTAAAAACCAAGAATTTCAAACATTGCCAAGGACCTTGTATGTATAAACAAAAACAAAAAATTGCGAACACTAATAATAGAAAGCTTTTAATTGAGATTCCCAACATGATGCAACACATCAGTTTGTAGGGGTTGCAAAGAAAAGAAAATCCATCTATGATAGAAATTAAAAATGTTGTGAAAATTGGAAATAAAACATTACAAGAGAAATGAGAATTGCCCTGAATCTAAGTGTCTCCCCTAAAGGAGGAGCGGAGATTGTAATTCATTGGACTATAAGGGTATGAGTTAGACTAGCTAATTGATTAGATTCAATCTTTTAATACAATAAAGCCCATGTGCATTATAGCTCAATTGAGTGACCTTGGCCCAATCTTAGATTACAAGAGGTACCATCTAACTTTTGTTAGTTAATTATTAATTACTTATGACTTCCGAAAGAAACTATGAATTTATTACTTGCACGCATTGTTGCAAAAATCGCGCCTAGGTGCCGATTAATCGGCGCTAGGCGCTTAGAATATCACTGTAATCGGTGTTCTAGCCGCCGACTAGGCTGCCTAGTTTGCCAGTTAGCTATTGTTCCAGGTGCGTTTTTTTAAGGGTTATTTCGCGCAAAACGACATCATTTTGAGCAAAATAACCCTAAATCGTTCAAAAAAAGTCAGTTTGGCCTTGATGATTTTCTATATGATTCTATGATTTGATTTGGAAGTTTGGAACTAAGTTGATACTTGGTGAGTTGTGACTTCGTGGAATTGTGTTTTGATTCTTTAAATCTTTATACAATTTACAATTCTAGACGCTTTTTAGGTTAATATTTAATATTTTAGTATTAACTAGTAAAGTATTAAATAGTTTATAATTATCAAGTCTTTAAAAAAAAAAAAAAAGCGTCCGAAGAGTGCCTAGCGATTTTTTCGACAGTGCTTGCACGTAGTACCTATGTATTAAATATTAGCTCTATCTTTATCGCCTATGTTCTATTCATTCCTAATCTTGTTTTTATGCTTGATCCAACAGAGAATAATCAATTCACTTATTGGACTATTTAGCTCACTTGTCCATCCCTATATCTTATGGATTTGTAGGTAGATTTTGGGAAGTAGAGGTGAATAATAAGCTTGGCCTTGAAGGTGGCGTTAGGACACTGATAAATAAGTGATAGTGTCCTGTGTTAATCATGAATTTTGGAAGGATTATTAGGGGCCAACTTGTATTCCGGTGTTTATGACTTTATGTAGTGTATTTTTGGGCAATACTATGACATGAATGTGTACCTTCTATCCTGAAGTTAAGCTATCTATTGGGGAAATGATATTTTGATTAGTGATATCTACTTTTTTTCATGTGGGTTAGAGTGTGTATATAATGTTCGTGGTACTTTCCTTGTGTTGTGCATGTTTAAGCAGGCTTTACATTAGGCTTCATAATGCTAGCTATGTCTTTGTAACATTGCTGGGCCATGCTTCACCATTTCAGTTTCAGAGCATGATAGAGTTGTCTAAGCAGGTTTTGTATTATACTAGCTGTCTTTGTAATATGGCCAGGTCATGCTTCGGTTTTGGGGGCATGACATTGAAATAAGGGAGAAGTGAAATCAATAACTACTTTGTGATTTTTGCATAACTTGGAAAATATTATTGTGTTAAACACCTGAGATATTAATTTAAAATTTTGCTTAAAAAATTGCTCATTTTAGTGAGAATTTCTTTACTGTTTTCTAGTAGCTAATGACTTATTTAAAAAAGATACTCATCAAGTTGGCAAAAGTGAAGATTAGTGTATGTTTATTACTTTTATGATAAAAATTATATATTCATTATTTATAATTGCAGTATCTATTTCAGTCTTTTACTAAGTTTACCATATCGATGCAACAGAGATATCTACTGAAATTTCCAACTCTAAGGTTGTTGATGAAGAACTACTTTAAGAAAATTGTTTTTTGGGAATACAGTAATTTACTTTTTTGATCTCTACAGGTGGGCAAAAGGTAAGGGGTAAGGCAAGCAGAGGAAGCAAATTCAAGAAAGCTTACCTTTCTCCCTAACAAGACCAGACGAATCATTGCCATGTTCTTTAAGAAACTTAATGATCTCATATACAGCTACATCTCCTTTATAGAGGACAGCATTCTTGCTCTCAGCTGGAAATAATAGTAGCAATGGATAAACTTCTCTCTGCATATTTTAGACACAAGTACAGCATATAAGAACATGAGTAAAGTTTACTCTGCTAGTCAGATATAAAGATACAAATAACAATATTATCAAATAATAGCACTCATTCAGTCATTTGAAATAAGAAAGTTATATTATTTAAGAGATCATATCACTAAGCATCAACAACGACAGGAAGAATAATAGTTTGTCATCAATGAACTATGCATAAAAATAGACAGGAGTGTGGTGGTGGGGAAAACCACTATCAATGTTTAACATTTCAGTCTCCTGAATACTCCGATTGCACAAAAATTGAGAAGAAAATTACCATATGTGGCACCAATAATTAAAGCATATGTGCCTAAAGCATAACATGTAAGACAAAATGATAAGCATCGCTATTGACTCAAGGGTAATTTGGAGAACACTGTTCATTTTTGTGTGGACAAAAACAATATGCTCATACCTGAACCAGTGGTTTCAGGATCAAACTGCAGTCATTTAATGTACAGTCCATCAAGTAAACCAAGGGAAGCTTCACCAAGGCATTTGTCAGACCATCTGTCACAAGTTCACCAAAAGGATGGATTGCACTATAATTAGATCCCAAAGATTTATTGTAGCAAGTCAAGATCATTTAATTTCTCTCCATTTATAATGATGATGATGATGATGATGATAAGTCAAGGTCATTTAACCATGCAGACTGTAGATTTCTCTTTAGTAGAAAACATGGAGTAACACCTTAATTCATAACCAAGGCTGCATATCCCTATAAGTGACAATAAATAAATGAATAAACCTTATTGGCAAATCAATTTTTTTTTATTTAAGATGGACTGTTTTATCGCATGCACTACATATTTATGTGGATTCTAAGCACAAAATTGAACAGCTTCTAATGCTTATTTGATTTTTCTCTTTCCAATTAATTTGAAGACATTCAAGCTAATGAGGCTGAATTATATAGAAAAGGTTGCTCGAGGAAAAAGAACCAGCCAGTTAACCTAGGTGGTGTCACTGGATACTCCATTACAAAATATAAGATATGGGGGGATATATCACGTATTGATATTGGACTGCACAACTTACCTTCAGTCAATGACATTTTGTTGTCATCAAATGCAGTCTTTAGCATATTTGCATATCCATGGATTGCTCGATATACTTCACGAACAACCAACTCCATCCTCTGGCAAAAACCACACCAACTATTGCTGAAAAGAACCAAGACATCTCGACTCCATGAATTGCTAGCATACATAGGGTCAGAAAGATTTCCAAGAACCAGCTCAGTAAAGCTATTAGCTGTTATTCGAGGTATAGAATCTGCTTCATGAAAGTCCTGATTGACAAATGGTGGATTTGGGGCCACCCTGGGATTTGGAGCAAAAGGCTCAGATTGTTGATATGGAGGAAGACTCTCATTAATAAATCTATCAAGAAACTCGGCTAGCAAAGAATGGCTGAAAACTGCTTCTTCAGCTAAAACATAATGTCGCTGCAAAATTGGGTCTACTATTACTGCAGATGGAATCTTTGACCCCCCAGTTAGGGCTCTAAGCAATCTGTATTGACCATCACAAAAGAAGAACGAACCTCCGAAACTTCTCTCTTGATTTTGCTCATCTACCTCAAGAGTTTTCTCAAAGATCCTCTCATTTTCCGAATTATCTGTGGCATCTTGTACATGAGAATGTTCAATAAAATTCTCGTTATTATTCTGCTGAAATGATTCAGCAGCAGAGAGTTCTGACTGTGCCACATGCTCTCCATAAAAAATATCTGCCTTTTCTGGCATTTGAATCTTATTTAAGTCCAGATTAGCTTCTTGAACAACTACTGGGTCTCCCTCAGAAGGTTGGTCAGACTGAACTTCTGCCTGCGCTGCTAAAGGTTGAGCATATTCTGTGTTAACATTAGAAGGATCATTATGAGAAGACTCTGAATCAAGAGTATCTTTAGACACATTATCTGTGGGGGATCCAGAAACTTGGTCGGAGTGATAACCTTCCTGTACTGCTAAAGTATCACCAAGTTCGATGTTAAGATCTTCAGATAGGAGTTGAAATCCTGCATCTTTTGCTATTGTGCTTAACTTCATCCCCTTCTTTTTCTTAAGTGCATATGTCAATATCTCATGGAGGGAACTACCTTGCAAATCAGCAACAAGGTTTTCAACAGAGACATGCTTCCCCTCATTCATTATAACAATAGACATCTTTTCATTGACATTTATCTTTTGTGCTGCTTGAAAAAGATCTAATCTACGGTGTTTGGAAGCACCCTTCAATTTTTGAATTGCTTCACCAGATCTCTTTTCAGAAATTAAAGTATCTTTTCCACTCCCCATATGAGAATTATGATAATGCAGTGCTAACTCTCTAAAAGCATCCATCGCTTGCTTGCTCTCTTGTCTCAAAGTTGATGAATCTGAAGATCTATCGACAAAAAGAAGCATTGAGGGCTTATTAGCTGGAAGAGTGAGCCCAGGGTCATCTGCATCATTTTCCAGCTGCAGAGTATAAAATGAATCTATAAAATACATGGGATGGAGGAACGAAAAGGTGCAGTACTAACATAAGCTTATTAGCTTAACCAATAACAACCATAGGGTTCATAGATGAACAGTGAAACATGGACCTTTAATATTTGCAATACGATATTAAAAAAATTGGACACACACTCCAAGTAAAAATAAGATCACTATTCCTAGGTTGCTTATATGGAACAGTTCTAGGATAAGAAAAACTTTGGCACATTAATTAAGTCAGACAAATAGCATGACTGCATGAGATATACAACACATGCAGAAAGACACAAAGATGTGCAATCAATGGCTGATATCCTGCTATCTAAAAATAAGCTAGATAAATAGACAATGGACATAAATGGAAAACTTACCTCTGCAACGAGTGATGCTTGGGTCTGTATAATGGTTTTTAGATCATCATCCTCTTTGAGAACATTTGAACAAGTTGGGCATCCAGCAACTTGCAGTGTCATCAACCATGGTCCTGGATCTTCAATATTTAGCACTGAAAGCAGTGATCTATTGGGAACTAGACCAAATTTTAGCCTTTCAGGAGGAAGAAAAAACTCTCTTGTAACTGTCAGGGATTTTTCTAAGAAAGACTTAAAACGTACAAATTCATTAATTTCACAAGAAGATCCACCATGTGTCGTATTTCCAGCATTTGTGAGAGCACTCTCATTCCCTAAAGAAAACTTGTTAAGCTGAGGAATGAAACCAACCCCATCATCAATGTCACAATCCATCTTCTCATTTTCCATCCCCTAGTTTGAGAAACATATACATAAACTTTTAACCATCATGTCAAATGTTCTTTAATCTTTATGCCAATACTGGCCTCATAATGAAAACAACTGCCCACCTTTTGAGCTGTACTCTCATTGGTTGAAATTGTTTCATTTAACTCTTCATTCAAACCTGTCCAAAATTGAACTTTGTTGTCATGATACAACTTCCATGCTACTTCACTCCAATACAGAAATGCCAACATTGCATCAATAAAATTTACTGGTTAACTGTAACAAAATCACAATTAATGTGAATTATCATATTAAGAAGGCAACTCCACGAATTAAAAGATGTTCCCATTAGTCAAATGATCTGAGATTTTTTAATTAATAGTGAATTATTGGTCACTCCCTATGTTTTGCAATGCTTGGAATCAAATTGTCTTACCGTCCAAAATTGTTAGGGAAGTTAATTTTAAGTTGGAGAATAAATTTTGAAATTCAGCAATGTGATACCATAAAACGTTATGGTGCCATTTCTCTAGTGAGTGTTAGCAATGGACTTCAAGAGAGGTAATAATCATCAATATTCACCGATGGTGTATACTTTTGGTTCATTCCTTTGGGAAGGTAAGTTAGCAAAAAATTTAAACAAGAACATGACTGGATACTGTATGTGTTTGCCCACTTCAAAAATGGTCGGAGGTAAGAAAATTTTGTTTCAAGTTAGACCACATAGGTCCCTCCACTGTTTAATAAAATCATGAGGTGCAGGAAAATATATGGCTGCACAACTAATTCTTAATTGGCATTAGATTGAGTGTTTGTGGGTCTGTCAGAATTCAGAAAGATAAAATTTCTCAATAGTAGAGTAGTCACAAACCATCTTTCATTCTTCCAGGAAAAGGAAAGAAATAAATTAAAGCACCAACCCCCTCCAGAAAATAAAAAATAAAAAATAAAATAATAAAGTAAAATAAATTGAAGATGTGATGTATACCAAATCCATTTTCTGTTCCATTATTCTTGCCTGAGGCCAGCACTTTATGAGTCCAACCACAAAATTCTAAGAGAAGTAAAGCCTTGTCAGTTGAACCAAGGAAAGCTTTCAGCTCCTCCGGTGTGTTCAAAGATTTCAGAGGAAGTTCTTCAGGCAATAATGACATAACATAATTGACAGATGATAATATGCTGTGAGCTCTAAGTCTCCCACGATACTTGTAAAACAAGGAATTATGAAAATATAGAACAGAAATTCCAGTGTTAGCACCGAGCGCTTCAGCCAGCATTTTCTCACTGTTCCTAAATAGTACCCTCAGCTTTAGGGAGCCAAATCTACATTGCTCACTATTTACTGCATGACCTAACTGCTTCATAAGGGACCTAGACTCTCCAGACCCTGATCAAGGAGCATTACAATAAATGTTAATAGTAAAGTGGTAAAAACACAGAGCATTTAAGCTAAAGAGATAGGTAGCAATTGCACATTTAAACACCAATAAAGTGAGCAAAGAGAAAGAAACATGCACTACCAGTGAAACATGGGCAAAAGATGATACTAAGTTGCAGCAAACAAATGCAGCATTAATCCGCAACACTAATGTGTGTTTTATCTCTTAAAAGTTGATATTCCCTACCACTCTGATCATGTATTTTCACTGACTTGTTTCATAGATTGCAATTTGGAGTACTCTATCTCACCATATACACAGCATCTGCTTATAGATATTTCATGAGTGCATACATACACAGACCAAGTGGAATTGAGAATTCAATAGATACGCTCATCATCTATGCGTCCCAAATTGTATGGACATTTTCTACATGCACTCCAGATCACGCAAATTGAACAGTCAGTAGTCCATTTGCTACAATCTTTAATACCTTGATAATCTGAATTTGCTCAATCAATTAAAAGTTACTAGCAGTATATTTGTCCAACAACAAAACTTCGGAAAAACACACACACTTGCGAACTAATTGCAATGAATGTTCATATGGTCGGCTACAAGAATTGAAAAAAGAAGTAAATCAAATAAATAAGCTGAAAACAGAGGGGATTGGAAAGAGTTGAGGCTTACAGGGAACGGTGACGAGGAGGAGAAGGTGGGGATGGAGACGGATCTCCGAAGAATAGTTGCGTTTTGTGAGGGTCTGCCATTCCACTAATGGCTGCCTGCCGTCGCACTCCTCCGCCGCAACGGCTGGCCGGAAGAGTGCAGGTAACGGCTGCAGTAGGAGCAGAAGGAAGGTCAGTGTAAGGTTCCTCATCAATTGCCGATGAGCACAAAACATCGGCGACTCCCGTTTGTATTCAGTGCCGAGAACATCAATATCAATATTTACTGAATATTTTTAAAAGATAATTAAAATGAATTTTCCTCTCTTCCGCTCACATATTTTGTACAACGTAGTAATTTATTTATTGAATACGGAGTATTTGTTAACTTAAAAGCATAAAGTTTTAACATATAATGTTATTTGATTTAATAAATTTAATATTTAGTATAAAATATTTAGCACACATTTACTATTTCCATCTTGTGACAGGCAAAATCACCACGAAAAAATAACTGGCAAATAATCACAAAAAAAAAAAAAAAACTTTAATACAAATTTTGTGACTAACAAAACCACGAAGAGACAGTGGTGCATAATATTTACACGATGTGGAAGTGCACTTGCCAGGGAAACTGGTATGGAGGCTAACGTCATTCTATGGACATCCTGAAAGATCCAAGAGACAATTGTCATGGGATCTCCTTCGGAAGCTTAGAGATGATTTAACTCTGCCATGGGTTGTAATTGGTGATTTCAACGACATTGCTAGTCAAGCGGAGAAGCGTGGTATTCATGCCCATCCTGTTATGCTCATTGATGGCTTTAATGCGGCTTTAAATGACTGCAATTTACTTGATATGGGAATGAGGGGCAATCAGTTCACGTGGGAACGAGGTCGTGGAACTGAGGCATGGGTTGAGGAGCGACTCGATAGAGCTGTGGCCTCGATTGAATGGGCTGAAATATTTGAAGAGGCAGTGGTGCATAATATTTACACTATCGTCTGATCACTGTGCAATATTTTTGGATTTGGAGTTTAGGCCGACTCGTTCTGTTAATAAGAAGTTCAAATTCGAATCGGCGTGGGTGCAGGACGAAGGTTGTCAGGCAGTGATTGAGACCTCGTGGCAACAGACCATGGGTTCGGGCTTCCCGCAGCGTATTGCTCTTTGTGGTGAATCTCTATGGCTTTGGGGTGGCGAAATATACAACAAATTTGGCAAGAGAATTCGGCAGTTACGTGACAAGCTGAAAATGCTTAAAGAGAGCAGAAGTCCTAATATAGTCACTCAATTTTTGGATGCCGAAAATGAACTGGATGGGCTACTAAGACAGGAAGAAATATTCTAGAAACAAAGGTCAAAGCAAATGTAGCTAAAGCATGGTGATTTGAATACGAATTATTTCCATAAGTTTGCCACTACCCGTCGCCGTAATAATCACTTGCAACGTCTTTTAAATCCGGAGGATGAGTGGACCGAGGGTAATGCTTTAAATCTTGAAGTTCTCAGGTATTTTAATCATATTTTTCACTCAGCTGGTACTAGCTCTAATATTTTCCATCATGTTCGAGCTCGGATTACTGAGGAGATGAATGCCGATCTTATGCAGCCTTTTACTATTGATGAGATCAAAGCTGCTCTATTCTTGGCCCCCGATAAATCTCCTGGCCCTGATGGTATGTGTCCTTCTTTCTATCAGAATTTTTGGTCAATTGTTGGGCATGATTTATACATGTTTATTATGAATTGTATCAATAATTGTGCTTTTCCTGGGGGATTAAATGACACCAACATAGTGCTTATTCCAAAGAAAAAGGTGCCGGAAAGGGTTGCTGACCTACGGCCGATAGCCTTATGTAATGTGGCGTATAAGGTTTTGGCTAAGGCACTTGCGAATCGTATTAAGGCTACTTTGGAAAGTATCATCTCCCCTACACAAAGTGCTTTTGTTCCAGATAGATTATTGACGGATAGTGTCACTATTGCGGGTGAGATTGGGCATTACCTGCGACGGAAAAATACTGGTTTGATTGGTTGGGCTGCATTGAAGCTTGACATGGCTAAGGCCTACGATCGCATGGAATGGAATTTTTTGAATGGCATGCTCACTGCTTTGGGCTTTAACAGGCGCTGGATTGATCTCTTAATGCTCTGTGTGACATCTGTGCGGTATTCTATGTTGGTTAACGGAGAGACTGTAGGCATGATCACTCCTACCAGAGGGATTCGTCAAGGAGATCCCCTATCTCCTTACCTATTTATAATCTGTGCTGAAGGGTTATCGATTTTGTTGCAAAGGGCTGAGGCCCGAGGGGACATTCATGGTGTCCGAATTGCTAGAGGTGCACCTGCTGTTTCTCATCTTTCTTTCGCCGACGACAGTCTCCTGTTCTTTAAAGCATCTAGTTCTCAAGCCCAGAAAGTCAAGGACTGTTTAGTGGAGTATAGTGCAGCCTCGGGTCAAGCAATCAACTATACTAAATCGAGTCTGATATTCAGTACGAATACTCCGGAGGAATCACGCTTTTCTGTGGCGACTTGTATTGGGGTTCCCGAGTCGACTGATTTTGGTCGCTATCTTGGTTTACCTTCGGTATTAGGAAAGAATAAGACAACCATCTTTCGTTATATTGAGCAGAGAATTCAAGAAAGGATCAGAAGTTGGCAGCATAGATTTATCTCGAAGGCGGGCAGGGAAATTTTAATTAAAAGCATTGCCCAAGCTCTCCCGATTTTCACAATGTCAGTCTTTCTCTTGCCAAATCAAACATGTGATACTATTGAGAAAATTCTTAATCGGTATTGGTGGAGTAGTGGAGGGGTTCGACGAAAGGGCATCCATTGGTTGAGCTGGTCACGGCTAAGTAAGCCAAAAAAATATGGGGGTATGGGCTTCAAACGTATACATGATTTCAACATTGCTCTCCTAGCAAAGCAGGGTTGGCGGTTGCTGATCACCCCGGAGTCTTTGGTTGGTCGGTTATTGAAAGCAAGGTATTTTCCTCACTGTGGTTTCTTAGAGGCACAACTCGGCTGTAATCCGAGCTATATTTGGAGGAGCATTTTAGCAGGCCAACAGGTTCTTAAGCAAGGTGTTGCCCGCACTATAGGCGATGGAGTGGATACCAATATATGGGGTTGGCCTTGGTTAGTTGATATTGGAGATCCAAACCTTCAAACCCCATGTGTTGAGAATTTACTTGATGCAAAAGTCAATGGGTTGATGGATGTAAATGGCCATTGGGATGTGGAAGTCCTTGAGGATTTGTTCACTGAAACAGATGTTAAAAAAATATTAGCTACACCGATTTCATACACTCATAAGGATTCTTGGCGGTGGAAGGATGACATACGGGGAGTGTACACTGTTAAACACGGATACCATCTATTAACTGCTAATTCTATGGTAGTGGATCCACATCTTGTGTTCACGGCTTGGGATCAACTTTGGAAACTACCAGTACCTCCCAAAGTTAAGAATCTGTTGTGGAGATGTGCTCATAACATTCTGCCAGTTAAGGAAGTTCTCAAATCTAAAAGAGTGTGGATTGGAGGGGGTTGCCCATTGTGTGGCCATGCTGAGGAAACGGCTACCCACCTATTCTGTCATTGTAATGTTGCACGCCAATTATGGGAGAATGATGATGTCCTTCAAAACAGAGCTCTGCCAGTTTTTATGGATGCTGTGATCCGCTTACCTACGACTGACAGAGCAGTCTTTATGGAAGCAGTATTCTGGTCTGTTTGGTTGCTGCGGAACGATTGCGTCTGGAGGAATGGGGTTTGGATGATTGAGGTCTTGTGCAGGCAGGTGCATGGTTTGGTTGTTAGTTGGAAGGAGGCATATGGTGCTCCGAATTCTTTAGCTACTAATTTCATTCCTCATAGTTGGATTTGTCCTCCCCAAGGCATGCTTAAATGTAATATTGATGCCGCGGTTTTTGATAATGATGCAGGCTATGGTGCGGTGATTCGTGATCATTTGGGACTCTTTGTGGCGGCCAAAAGTGATGTTATCGGTAATGTTCATGATCCTTTGCTTGCAGAGGCTATGACGGCTAAGGAAGCGTTGGCTTGGCTCAAAGATCTTGGACATAATAACGTTATTATTGAGATTGATTGTTTAAACTTTTGCTTAGCTTTTCATTCTCGCACTCTAGACTTTTCGTATGTTGGTTCTATTATCAAGCAATGTCTTGCAAGGGCAACTGGTTCTGTGTCTGTCCGGGGTTCTTGGGCTTGGTTCTATTATCAAGCAATGTCTTGCAAGGGCAACTGGTTCTGTGTCTGTCCGGGGTTCTTGGGCTTTAAACCCTCCCGATTGTATTACTGCTTTTCTTAATTCTTAATGGTAGTATTCCTCTCTTGATTTCAAAAAAAAAAAAAAAAAAAAAAACCACGAAAAAGAGCAAACTACAAAAAAATTAATCAATTTAAATAAAGATCTATTAACTTAAGTTGCTCATAATTAACTAACCAACTCAATAGACAACAGAAAATTGAACTTGAAATTTTATTTTATAATTATTAAAACAATTGTTTATCGGAATTGAAACTTTATGATTAAAAACTAATGAACTAATGATTAACAACAATCGTAATAGCATACCAATTGGGGCAATGAGACATTTATTAATCTCTTTTTCTTTTTTCATTTTGACACATTATGCAAAAACAAAATACAAAAATAGTGAAGTTAGGGAGAAGCACAAGCGTTTGTTCATAAAAATAAGTTGTAAACGTCTGAACATACTCATGATAATCAATCCTAATGCTAAAAGGTGATCATAATTAGTATACACACAATTTCTGAAATTCTAGTGTCAAAATCCAGATCCCAAACCAATCCATTCCAGACAGGCAAATCTGATTACAAAGTGGTTTAAAACTTGACAAGGACAATGCACCCGTACAACCCCATCACACAAGTCAAGCCCATTGCAAAATGTTGACACCATTGCTTTGCAGAGTAGAAGTAGATCATCCCTTGGCAAAGGCCCATCATATCAAATCCGCGACATTCATTGGCATTTCATCGATCTGGGTACTATAGTATTGCTCTATGTCCCTCAGAATTTTGATATCATCACTTTTAACAAAATTTATTGCAACACCCTGCAACCACAAAGAATAAAATATAAAAAATGAGATGAAATGCAACGAGAGATTCAAGGGCATAACTTCTCTACTACATAATATGTACGCTGTTATTGTGATATATAAGAAGGATTCCAGGGCATAAGGGCATTACTTCTCTACTACATAATATGTACTGTTATTTTGATATGTAGGCAAGAATACAAGGCGTTATTTTTCTTGTGTTTCACTGTTTTTTCCTACTATATCAGGCATATAATGCTATTATTTTTAATTGCTATAAAAGCCACTTAGAAGTACTAATAAGTCAACTACTAATAAGACTTTTTGCAAAAAAAAAAAGAAGTAATAATAAGTCAACTACTAATATATATTAGTGACCAAGTAAATATTACTTTCAAGTTTCAATAAGATCAATACTCAACAGATGCAATCATTTCTTCAATCAAGATTGCCAGTATTTTTATTTTTTATTTTTTAAAAATCAGTTATATTTTCTAACTGCTAAAATTGCTACTTAAATTTTAAAAAGCTTCAAATAACAATAGCACTGATGTCAAAGCAGAATAAGGAAAAAAAATACCTTCCGCCCAAAACGACCAGAACGACCAATGCGATGAATGTAGAGTTCTCGATTGTTTGGAAGGTCATAGTTAATAACCAAGGAAACCTGCAAATTAGGAAAAACCAAAATTAGAAGGTTGCTTACAGAGATGACAGTAAAAATGGGCAGTCACTTAGAACAGATCTTTTGGCATAATCCATATTTGGTCAAGACAAAGCAAGAATATTGATTAGTTCAAAATAAGGGTTAGAATATCCAGTATTGCAGTTGCAGGTCAGTTTAAGATCAGAGAATTTCACCTTGTCACCCAAACAGGGTCTAATTTTACAGGGATGGTATAATTGTTGAGAATATTGATCCATCAGATCACAGTTTGCATTCTATTTGGTAGGCACTTAACTTAACACTGGCTTCTTTCTATTTTTAGCTTCCTATTTCTTATATTTTGGTTCTATATGTCTCTGACTTATTTGTTAATCAACACATTTAGATAAAGCTTTTGTAATATGGAGCGTTGAATGAAGAAAAATTTTTAGTTATGAAATTTATAAACTTTGAACTGCAAGGAAAAAGAACTTGCCTGTTGAACGTCCAGCCCTCTAGCCCATACATCTGTTGTAATGAGGACACGAGTTGTGCCAGACCGGAACTCTCCCATTATAGCATCTCGCTCCTTTTGTGGCATATCCCCGTGCATGGATGAGACTGTGAAGTTATTTTCACGCATCTTGCTAGTCAGCCAGTCCACCTGTCACCATAAATTATGATCATTTTATTACTTTATCACAGCAGCCTATGAAACTAAAACACTATTAATTATTTGACGAATCTTGGTTTCAGTTTGAACATTTTCTTAATCCCATTGTAATTACTCATTGGGTGGTTAACAAACCTATCTATGAAAATCATAAATTGCAAAAATCCTGTTTTGAGTAATAATATTATCTTAATTCCATTCTAAACTGAACTACTAGATGCCTTGAATTGCGATGTTGTTAATGTTGTTTGGCTTCTTATATACTGCAATGTTTGGCTTGTAACACTAACAGCACAAACATTGGATCAATTAGATATCTACTGTAACCAAACACTCCCAGATTTAGAAAACCCCAAAGATGATTTGATAAAAACAATCAATAGCATCTCTAAATTCAGGGAAAATGAACCAAGAGAACATGCAGCAGTGTTACCTTCCGCTTTGTATTGCAAAAAATAACAGCTTGGGTGATGGTCAGGGTATCATAAAGATCACACAGTGTGTCAAATTTCCACTCCTCTTTCTCCACAGCAACAAAGAACTGTTTGATGCCCTGGAATGAGTAAAATACTATACTCAGATACCACAAATTAAAACAAATAAAAAAAACTTCAAATTGTAGATATTTCAATGCTTCCTAGTGGAAAAGAAGACTTGCCTCTAGGGTCAACTCATCACGTTTTACTAGGATCCGAACAGGGTCTGTCATAAATTTGCTTGTCATCTCCAAAATTTCATTTGGAAGTGTGGCAGAAATCAATACAACCTACAATTTGTAAAGGCAAACATGTCAAGCTATATGTTACAATAAAGTCTTACCAACGGACTAATGATGCTAATACAATTAAATAAAATAAATTTCAATCAGTAACCTGAAGAGATAAATCTGGGGTTCAGTAAATGACTTATACTTAATGTTAACAAATGTAGTGTGTAACCTCATTTAAGTATCAATGAGCAAATGCAGGATATTTTCTAATCAAAATAATCTCAAGAGCATATCAATTATCACATCACACATGCAAGTACTGTACCCCAAAGAAAGAAATCAAGTATATTGACTACAATAGCCTCAATAAAGTTACACATATATGTATGGAGGAAGCTAGAGTGAATGTACACAAAAAAGAAGCAGAGATAACCTGAAGCTCTGGTGGAAGATATCTATAAACATCATAAATCTGATCCTTGAAACCACGGCTCAACATTTCATCAGATTCATCCTACAAAAGTCCAAGGATCATATAATATTAAATCTAAGCCCATGAAAACGCAGAAACGTAACTTTCATAAAGGGAAGAATGAACTTACCAAAATTAGTAATTTTATTGCTCTAGTGCGTAAGGTTCTCCTTTTAATCATATCACACACTCTACCAGGAGTTCCAGAAACCACATGAACACCATGCTCTAGTTTTCTGATATCCTCACCCACACTTTTGCCTCCAATACAAGCGTGTACCTGAATATTTATGTGATCGCCAATAGCCAATATCACCTTTTCAGTTTGTGATGCAAGCTCCCTTGTCGGTGACAATATCAATGCTTGAACCCTAAGGAAAAAGAGTTATAAGTATTCCTGAATTGAATTTAAGGTCTGCTAAGCAAATCATTCCCACATGGGGCAAGGAAAATATGGCCTTCAAATTGAAATCTGCACATCCTAATTATTATCTTCTGGATATGGACTCTTCCAAAACATTTGCAGAGTCTATCAGGTAATAAGGAGCATAAGAGTAAAATAGGCAACCAAACTAAATTGCTTCTAGGGTTGATAAACTAAAAGTTAGTAACACTATTTGCATCATTAAAGTAACAACCACTAGCCCCTGACATATTATATATGATGGTACCATAAAGCTTTCAAAAACAATAAAAAATCTCTTCTATGAAAAATCTAAACTGGAGTTAAAACAGTTTACATTAACAGACTACTCAAAATCCTCCAATTTCAAACTTAAACTACTCCTAAAAAGCTAGAGCTATAAAATAAGCTCAATTTAGAATAATTTCAGAACACCCCATGACATCCAAATTAACAAGACAATATTTTATAAGCTAAAATTAGAGTATTTATATTATTTTTTACAGTAAAATTAGCACATCTGTGAACTTCAATTCGACAGATCTTAGCTCTGCAAGTTTCCCTTTAATGTTTTCCAGCTCCACAGACAACGGTTTCATTATGCATCGGGAGTAGTATTATGACGAATTTAAAAAACAAGACATACCCAAAATAATTTTATGGTTAACATAGTTTCACTTTGTTTTCCATGACTCACACCCAAAACCTGAAAATCAAATTTACCCCACTACCCTATAGAAGAAAGCCATGAATGTGGTAAACCTTAAATTGGAACAGAAACTACTCAAAACCCTAGAAAATACGCATACACCGTTAACAATCGCGCTTTAGAGATGAGAAGAGAGTTCGTACTCGGAGGATTTGGTGTCGACCATCTGACAAACGGTGAGGGCAATCATGGAGGTCTTTCCAGTACCAGACTGGGCCTGGGCAATGACGTCGCGCCCCGACAGGATGGGCAGAACAGCCCGCTGCTGGATGGCAGACGGCTTCTCGAACCCGTACGCGTAAATCCCCCGCAAGACGTCGTCCTTGACGCCCATCTGCTCGAAGGTCGATATGGGCTCCACCCCCTCCGAGGTCTCGAAGGTCATCCTCTCCTCCTCCATCGGGACCCTCCTCCGATTCGCCGGAACCACCGATCCCGAAGCTACCGCCGCCATAATTATCGACTGAAATCAACACCAATGCTTCACGGAATTGGGTGGCCTGGAAGATAAACAATCAAAACCTAGAAAAATTTTCCCCCGCTTTTTGAAGCTGAGAGATAGATAAAAGCTACTACAGGAGAGAAGCCGAACCCTAGTAATATCCAAGTTGCAAGGATGTCGTGTATCGCCGACTATGTATAAGGGCTGTGACGTGTTTTCATATATTTTATTTATTCTTTTTTTTTGGGTAATTTTTAAATACTTTAAAGAAATAATCCTATTCCAATTAGAATTCTACTACATGGACTCTTAAATTTTGCTTCCTAATTTTTTTTTTTGATGTGACAAACGCTGATAGGTTACTTTTTTCATGTAGTACATCCAGAATTTGTGTGTGAAAGTAAAAGTTGAGTATAGAAAATGAGAGTACACATAGAGCCGTCAATATCGGGTTAGCCTGCCTCCGCCTCGCAAAAAAAAAGAGACAGACTTTGATATTTTAGGCGTGTATTTTGGCCTGCCCTCGCCTACCTCTCGGGCTTTGGAGGGGCGGGCCGCTAAGCCCGCCATACATATAATAAAAAAATTATAACAGTAAATTTATAACATTAAATGTGTCTTGTAAACTTGATTATATTACTAACATTATTGTGTATGTATTCCTATTCAACGGGGTTAGTCTGAGAAATCTCACTTGAGAAGTCATAACTATGCCACTCAACTACAAGACCTTTGACAAATTAATTACTTCGTATATTTTTTTTTTTGAAAACATTACTCCATATATCTTAGTCACTTAAAATATTTGGTGAGCAGATTATTAATGCAACTATAAATCACGATATTAGCTTATGTGTTAGATTTAAGACTTCTAAAATTGAAAGTTTAAATGTGTTAGATTTAAGACCAAAGAGGGTCATCCACTACTTTATCTAATATTTCTAAAATTGAAATTGATTATTGTAAGTTTATCTATTTTGATCTCCATTTAAATTTTTTGTTAAATCTAAGGCTCATTTCTTTCCTGCAATTCAAAGCATTGTAATCTATCATGGACTGCCACACCATATTTTCTTTGTTTTTCTCTTTGTTATTTTTATAATATAAATAATGCTTGCAAGGTTTCAATTGTTGTGATGCTTTTAATATTATTTGTTGTAACTTTTTGTTGGCTTTTGACGTTGTTTACTATATATATATATATATATATATATATATATTTGAGTTAATTACCGAAATGGTCCCTTGACTATAGCGAAATTACCGATTTGGTCCTTAACTATTTTTGTTACCCAATTAAGTCCTCCAACTATGAAAATGTTAACTAATTTGGTCCTTTGTTCGGGCAGCCGTTAAATGTGAGGGTAGTGTGGGAATTTCACTTCACCTATGCCATTTGTACCCTCATATAACATAATAAGTTAATAACCCTAGATGCTTGCCATTATCTTCCGCCTTCAAGCTGCCAAATCTCTTCACTATCGTCAAATCCATTATTTGAGTCCAGATTATTGTGTCGCCGGTCGAAACCCATCATCCACTCGCTGCTGCAATCCGACATGCTAGACGACGATGTTTCCCAACAACAATAATATGCCACCGCCTCTTCCGCAACAGCAAACGGCACCACGATGCTCGGCTGCACCATCACTTTCTCCATCTTCTTCATGTCAACCGGCAGCGAGCTGTGCTGGAAGACTAGAACTAGAAATTGTAGATGTTCCTCACTCTGATTTTAGATGATGAGTACTTGTTCTAGGAGTTCCTCTGCGCCATGATACTCTGCATATTCTTGCTCAATTTGGCTTTCAACAAAGAGAAGCTCAACCCATGCTTACAGTCGGAACGACGAGCCTGCAAATTGATCAGAGTAGACTGATGCTTTTGCCTTTTAATTTTTTAAATGGAATTTGGTGTCTTCTTGTTAGCCACCCAAATCATGGAGGTAACAAAGGTCAGTGGAGTTGGCATGGTCTATGCTTTTGAAGTGACAAATTAAAAAATTTAAAAATTAAAGTAGATTTCTACCCCAATTCAAGCTTTCCTATCTCTTCGTATTATATAAGGAGTAAGAGAAAGAGATGAAGAAATTAAGATGGGAGAAGAAAGAAACATACGAAGAAATGAAAAAAGAAGCAGAATGAAGCTTCTACTGTGTCGTAAGTCCCCAACCATAGTCGCACACGATGAATCTTTGATCTCCGCCACCTACCACTCGGCGTCTTTTGTCGGACCAGCAGAACTGTAGGTTTTGCAAATTGCAAATTAGGGATTTTTAGTCTTCAAGTCTTGAGTCAAACCTTTGACTCTAATTACAAAGTGTAGCCTGGGCAACACGGGAGAGAAGTGAAATTCCCACACTACCCTCATATTTAACAGATGTTAGACGGTTGATCTAACAGAGGACTAACTTGGTTAACTTTTTCATAGTTGGAGGACTTGATTGGGTAACAAAAATAGTCAAGGACCAAATTGGTAATTTCGCTATAGTCAAGGGACCATTTTGGTAATTAACTCTATATATTATCAATATAATTAAATGATCGCAGATACTCTGTACTAGATTGTAAAGATTCATATGTATTTTTTCCAATGTTCTAAGGGTAACTTATTGCCGGAAATAGTTATGAGTTCAAACCTAAATGAGGACGATATTGACTCGTTAAATTTCAATAGGTTAAGAAAGTATATATGAACATATACTACATGTACCGGGGTCAATTGTACTCCAAAAAAAAAAAAAAGAAGGGTAACTTGTCTTTATTTACCGTCAAGTTGGATTAGAAAATTTATCAAATAATTGTCAGAAGGCTTTAAAACTTTTGGATATATAAATTATACGGAGCAATACTCTAAATTAGTAAATTATTATAATGTAGCATCATAATATGATTAATATATTATGTTGATTTTCTTTTTTTTTTCCAGCCATTGTTAAAATCATCTAAAACTTTATTTTCTTCATAGTTTTTTTTTTTTTTTGTTTCAACTTTTGCTCAAAATGCACTTTACTTTAATAATGAAAAAAAAGGATAAATGAACACATTTAATTCTTAATTCCTCTTTAGAAAATGGAACGATGCATTCACAAGTTACACCATAATGTCAAGCATTCTCTAAAATTGATGTTATTAGGGTTAACCACAATTATTTGAGCCCCAGCAATAACGCTCAAAGTAAAAAAGGACCTTGTTGTCCAATGGCATCAAACCCTTCCCTTTATACAGGAGGTGGTGGGTTCGAGCCTCAGTGGAGACAATACTGACTCTTGTGCTTCAATAGGTTGAGAAAGTAGTTATGAACAGATACTGTATTGTAATAAAGTTAGTAGGATTCAAAAAAAAAAATAATCAATCAGTTAGTTTAAATGAATAAGAAACAAATGCAGTTTCCTAAATCTGTAGGTTTTCCTTTAATTTACACAAATACTTGATACAGCACATCCAGTTGAGAAGGAAAAATGGAGTCCTCTTCTCATCCAGACACCAAAAGGCACATTTTCTATCTGCACTGTCCTGCATTCTGGGAACGATGAAAGCTTAATCTAACAATAAAAACAAGAGGGAGTGAACATACTGTGAAGATACAAAACACGATAGCCTATATTAATGACACCCAGGTAATATATCTGAAGTCGTGGTGTTAACTTCAATTGCTCTCCTCAATTGCCCAATATTATTCGTCCACAATTGCTCTATAATACTATACACTTCTTCCTCGATTTAATTTGCTACGGTTAGAAATGCAGTTGCTGATGCGTTTCCATTTTCTTCGAGAAAATTTACAAGAAGAGGCTGCACAAGAACAGGGGATATAGTTACAGGTATCGATCAAATTTAAGTTATAATATATTATACAACATGTGATATGAGTTGCATAAGCTGATGAGCATATGCTTATTATAAAGATCAGTTTGGATAACATATCTGGGGATTATACCTCGTCGTTGTGTGTGCGTGAAAGGAAGAAAGGTTCCTTCTCTCTTATCCCGCCATTCTGAGCAAATATCCTTTCTAAATCCTGCAATTGTGTAAGAGAAACTAAAATTTTAATATATCATAGCAATTACTTCATCTCTTCCTAAAATGTCAGAACTAGATAATAAGAAACAAGAATCAGATATTATACTCCCTGGAAAGTAATAATTGGTAATTTGGTATAGTGTTCAGAATATAAAAAAATAAAAGCCCAAGAATATATATTCTAAAGGGAGAGATGAATAAAGTAGATGGAAAAGTGTCATACCAAATTAAAGTTATAAATTAAAAAAAAAAAAAAAAAGGAAAAAGGTCAAATAAGCCCCTGAACTTTAGCTGAAAGTCAATTAGGTCCCTAAACTTTTAAAAAGTGCAATTACACCATTTAACATGTTATATCGGTGCAATGAAATCCAATAGCCGTTAATTGACTTGCTATTACAGGTCATTCCAATTCCGGCACACAATGGTACACAGGTTCACATAACAAAGGTTCTCATTTGAACCTAATTATATTTATATATACACACACACAGACACACATATATCAGGAAGCTATTCAAGAACATATAATAAGAATCATGGACAAACTGTTTCGAAACAATGATCTACCCCCTCCTCCCAAAGAGGAGGTAAGTGAACCCCATGCATAAATTTTTAAGTAGTTAAATAAAAGCACATGCCAAATAAAACTTTCAAGAACAGAGAAATTGAGAGCTTTAGAATAGATATACTCTTTCAAATAGATCTAAAGCACCTTACCTTCCCAGTTAAGATTTCATATTCAAGCAATTCTTCAACAATTGTCTCAAGTACCCTACGGTTATTTTGAAGCATTGTTTTTGCCTTTTCATAAGCCAGGTAGTACATCTGCATCAAAGATGATTTGATATTGGAGGACATAATAAAAATAGAAGTAATCCAGTTGTCTCAGTAAGACAATTATTAGGTTATCAGTTCACGCCTTGAAAACAATCTTCAAAGATGATCAGGTTGTAGACATATTGCTTTCTAGACCCTTGCATGGTATGGGAACTATGGGCACTTGGTTTAACCAATTTTATGATGCACAAGATGCTATGCCAAGAGTGGACATGAAGAAAACAGGGGGAAGTCTTATTAGTAGGTCATTAGTTCAAGCCATGGAAAGACTCTTAAAAGGAGATAAGGTTGTATAAATATTGCATTTTTAGACCCTTGCATGATGTGGAGTCTTTGATCGAGCAATCTTTCAAACCAATTTTCTGATGCACAAGATGCCATGGCAAGAAATTCTCAGAATCTCTTGATGACTTTTAAAACAAAGAATAGGAGAATATGAGGATACTAAAAACCATAAAATAATAAAAGTCAATTATCTCCAGATAAATAAGCTTAAAAGTTTCACCTTGAAAAACCTATTCTAGATCACCCTCCTAATGACTAATTTATATTTAGGAAAAAATGGATTTCATTATCTATACTAATGAAATGCAATTTTTAAAAATTTCAACGAAATCTAAACTAATTAAAAACATAACTGGAGTGAATTTCATTTTTTATTCTCAATGTTTCAGCTTAGTCATGATTATGTCTAATGTTTTTCTAACATTAATTTAAATATTTAATCATTAACTAGTTTAAACCCCGAGTGATACTTGAATACATTTATAATTAATTTAATTTATTATGATTAAATAAATTTATTATGAATAAATATGGAGTATTATGACTAAATAAATAATATTTTGATATTCTCAAACATTTCTAATGTTTTAATTATCTTATTTTCAAATTAGTTAAAACATATCTCCAATATGTTTTTAATTAGTTTAGATTTCGTTGAAATTTTAAAAAATTACATTTCAAACTATTATTGATGAGATACAAAACTTAAGTGTTAAATAAATAATTATTACTATTTTTATCTAATTCCAAATAAAACCAATAATTGTTGAGTACTAAAATTTAGCTTATAGTGGTTTGTAAACAATAGAGAATGACCTTTAAATCGATAATGGGAAAGGATAAAATATTATTTTTTTATTAATTAATAAAATAGTTGTTAACCTCTTTTTAAAATTTAAATTGATATTAATATTAATTTTGATTATATAATAAAAAAGTAACACATAAGTTTTACTATTAACCAATCAAAAAGGGCTTTAAAAACATTATCCCATAAGAAAGTGGCATGTAAGCATTCTTATCAACCAATTAAAATGAGTTTTAAAAACCATCGTTTACTATAAATACAATAGATGTTTCAAATAAGATTTTAATGATCCTTTGGTCCTACCCTGACATTTCCAGTGAGTCTCCCTCCAATTATGGAAAACTTTCCATGAGAGAGTGTAGTTGTGCTTTTCAGGCTGATAATTATAAAATACTTTCACACACATGATTGTTCAGCATTATCTTATAAGTTATTTGCAAAAATAAAAAATAAAAAATTACACACACCCAAAATAACCTCATTAATTTTTCTTTTCTATCAATTTCTCTCCTCAGGTTAAATATAAGGGGATGACCATTTAATACCTTATACCTACGGGATGAAATCGCGATTAAGCTAAAAAATTGAGGTTGAAACATAAAATTTATTAATCCATCATTCAAGAATTGTTTAAAAAAAAAAAAAAAAAAACAGGCAAGATATGTACCTTTTCAACTTTTGCAGCAATCTCATATTCATGATTGTTTCCCATACTCAAAGCAGTCTCCTACAAAGCAATTTAGGAAGAAAAAACATAGCAGAAACATAAATATAAAAGTTGAAAAATGAACTCTTAACAGAAATCAGGTCCAACATCAGCCTATTAGAAAGATTGATGAGAAATATTGATCTACACATTGACATTAGTAGTTATATAACATAGCCCCCAGTGATTGTCAGCAATGAAGCCTCTAATACATATACTAGTGATTGAGAAATTGTTAGTAATTACAAATTCAAACTCCATTGAAGTATGCATTCAACCTCAACTAAAAACGTGAGCTCTTAGTGATGTGTTAGTGAGGATTCACATTTATTACTATATATTATTCTCAAGACACCCATGACCCACTTATGTGCAGACTGAATATATACATAAAATGGAAGAAGACTTTCAACCATTATGTAAAGAAAAGGGAATACCGCATTGCCATGGTGGTAAATTGTAGGGCTATCATCAGGCCCCCAACCATACTGGATCACCATCCGAGTAGATATCTGGTACAAAACATCAAAGTTAAATTCTTGTATCAGACCAGTGAAATAAGAAAGCTGACAGAGTCAATGAGAAAAAGTGGAAGTTGCTGCAACCTCCTGAGCCTGTTTCAACTCTGATGAAGAAAGAACATTATCCTCCCCAAATGGAAGCAGCAGCTGGGCAGAAACATAAGATCCAAAGCAAAATACAAGTTTCTTTTCAAGATACGATCTTGATTCAACATTCCCATTGATAGAACCTTCATTCCGAGCCTTAGTGATCTTTGTGCACCCAATGCCCTACAGCAAGAAACTTTAGACTTTGAAAAAGTTCTGTTAAGTATTATCTGCAATTGTAGTTTCCTTATCTTTTGAGTAATAAGATGCATTATATAAGTTTCATTTTCAGCCTCTTGAACCTAAAGAGCTTTGCAAGGGACAGGATGTCTTCTAAATTCTAAAAGCCACTGCATTTGTAGCCTGGCATGGCACATCGTGCAATAGGTTAACTGTATACATTATTTTGGCCAAAAAAAGGGAAAAAGTTCAAGTAATGGTACACACAGTATCCTTATCCAAAACAGAATTTCAAGCTATTTTCTTGAAAGGCCATTCAACATCTCCTATTCTGAAATGGTTTATATTACATATTACTAGTCATGAATCATGATACTATAAATTTTGAATATAATGAAACATAGTAAATCTCTCTAAACCTGCACTTATATTAGACTCATTTCTACGTTTTTAGTATATTAACAAAAGGTTTCAAAAGCATGCAGTCAAACCCCAGTCTGATACCATTTAATACATTCTTGTGGCTTCACATAGCAACCATGTTTTTGATAGCTTAATAGTTATTCACAAAAGAAGAGTACCAAGAAAAGAGTATAGTGCACAAGGCTTTATAAGTCCACAAGCAACCTGCACTAAATGCTTCATTACACAAGAATAGCAGGAGTGCAACTGTGAAAGAAAATTCCATTTCAACTTGTGCACCAAGAATACTGCCCCATTAAACCAATGTTTGTTTCTTCTTCATATAACAACTATTTTTAGTGCCACCACAACTAATCAAATATTCAAATTACTAAAAACACTAGACTCAATGATGTGCTATTACTGCTATGACCTTGCAGTTTATTATCAGATAATAAGAAATCTATGAAACCTCTGACAGAACTGCTCAACTAATTTGGTAGCATATATTATTTTTAAAGTAAAACACATAAGAATAGTCGATGCATGTACTTATAGATAAACTAAGAAACAAAATTTAAGTACCTCCCAAGAAAAAGGTTCAAGCCACAGATTATCAACAACATCAAAGTTGGGTAGAAGCAGTGCAATCAAGCTGCGACCTGCAGCCCAAACAGCATGAGGAAACTTCGTTTCCCTAGTCCACTAGTAGAAATCAAAGCAAAAAAATTAGTTTCAGTTATATAAGAAAAATATAGCAGATGAGATAATCTCAATGTTCAATACTGATTGTTATCTCAGATACAGAAAGGGTGAAAGCAACTACACATGTCCAAAATAGTTACCAGTAAAGCTGAATTACATGAAGCCAAAGAAAGGCAATGTAAGAGATGTATTTTAACAGGCAAACATGAGATGCATAAGATATAACAAGTTGACAACTGAACAAGTTACCAGAACTCACATCAAGAGGAGGATTTAGAAATTCTATCCCATTGCTTATCTGACCATATGGTTCCATTAGGTCAACCACATTATCCAAATCCTCTTTTGTCAGTGTAAGTCCAAGATGATTAATAAGAATTTTGCTAAATTTCTTCATAATTCTTGTTTTCCTCACCCAGTTGGGGACAAGGCCACTGAAGGTCTGCATAATACGAAATGGAATAAAAAATCATTGCAGTAGAAGCTAATAAAAAATAGAAATTGTGAAGCATAGCTAAGAAAATGGGACAAGCCCGTATTTACCTCAACATGCATATAGAGTGTACATGTATTCAAAATCATTTAGCAATAAGCAATTACATCCCTTTTCATAATATGGTATCAAAGCCCTAGGATTTTCTTGGGAATAGACCTAGGTGATCAGGCCAGACAATGCTTTTCCTGTTAGAGTAGTCAACCAGTTTATGGAGGCCCCCTATGGTGGCTGCTTGGGAAGGGCAATCCATATTGGAAAATATGTGGAGAGTGTACCAAGAAAAGGAATCTTGAATGCTGATCATGAACATACAAATATTGAGGCACTCTCTTATTCTAACTGGGCTGGATCACCAAACTCCCCACTGAATAACATGGTATCTATTACTAGGTATTGTGATTTTGTGGGAAGAAACTTCCTCTCAGGAAAAAAACAAGAAGGAAAATAAGGTTGCACAATTTACAATGAAGTATGAGTATTATGCTATGGCTCAAACGACTTTTGAACTGGTATGGATACACAACTTATTGAACAAACATATCAAGGTGGATTGAGGTTCAGTCAAGAGTAATTTCTACATCACATGTATGGACTGGAGATCAATTGGAAAGTTTATTTATAAAAGGGCTCAAAAGAAGTAGAGTGGTCTATATTTGTAACAAGTTGGGCATGATTAATATCTATGCTCCAGCTTGAGGGGAAACATTAAGCATAGTCCTGTGAGTACAGGCCAAGCCAATATTTATCTCTGTGTATATAAAGTGTAGATGTATGCAAAATAATCTATCAATAAACAAGTGTGTTCCTTCTCATAAGAGAAATAAGTACAATACTCAATAGTTGCTTGAATTAATAAGAAAAATCAATGTTGAGAAGGTTATCAAGTCAAGAATATTGGCAACAGACAATGCAGTCCATAACCCAATCAAATAGCCCCCAGCCCCTCTCGCTTTCCTAAATATTCTGTTTATAATTGCTTAGGGCAGTTAGGGGTATTGTTTATATTTTCTATTTAGGAGTGGTCAGAGATCTTATTTGCACTTTCTATTTACAGGTTTCATGTGGAGGAACTCTGGTGTCCACCAAATACTTTTTTTTTTTTTCCTTTTTTTAAAACCCTGCTCTTTGCACAAAAGCTGGAAAATGAAGGCTGGCTTTAGTAAGTCTTTCCTTCCTAGAACTTTTCATCCTAAGTTTGATGTTAATTACACTGCTGGAGTGATTTGCAGAAATGTTCTTTTGTTCATAATCTTCTGCAGTTGACCACAAGATGGTCAACACAAGTGATATTCGCCAGTTATTTCCAAAGAAAAGACCAGGCTTTGAATCCCCATTTTCCCTGATCAAACATTATAACCCAAGAAAAGGGACATCCCCATTTTCCCTGATCAAACATTATAACCCAAGAAAAGGGACTCCACAGTTAAAAGATAACCCCATCAGTCACAGCCCTGTAATAAGCACTAAATTTTATTTTCCTTCATGACCAAAATTTTTGTTGATGTTAAAAAATGATTTCCTCTGTTTTATTTAATATGTAAAAATGGAAGCTAGAAAAAGTTTTTTTTTAAAATAAAAAACATCACAGGCCAATTCGCAGTATAAGCATAAAATTTAGCGTCAAATACAGAATTTTAGGGCAAAACAGTCTTTCTGACAAGACATATGAAGGCTGTATGGAGAATCAGTTTGTAGTATATATGGAAAAGAAGTTCTTACAGCAAACCAGCTGCAGTAGCTCATAAGTTCTTCCAAGTCAAGGAATTTACTCCTGAAGGCACTACCTTCCAAGGCCACAGGAACAAGCTTTAGTTCTATTGGGCGTAAAAGAGCTGTTTTCTCAGCAACCTGCACAAGGATTGTGAATTTAGACAAAAGACTTTCCACTCAATTTAAAAACAACAAATAAATTAATAATTAATCATGAGTAATAATAATAATCAGAGTCAAATAGAAAGTAAATAACAAGAAAATAGAATACAGTGATCTACACTCTAAACCAAATATTCAAACATAAATTTTGGAAAAGGTATTGTCCCACCAAATTCAATCTTCAGTTAATGTTAAGAAAGATTAAAACATGTAACAATTTCCCCTAATTTCTGGGTGTAAGTTAGGGCATTATCCACCTGGACTTTATAATGAGATCTGTGACTCATCATAATTTAACCATATGCATCTTAGGTTCTTCAATTAGTTTTGTATTTTCTTTTGCAGATGGGGTGTAAGAATCATTGTGTAGCAAAAATCTCAAATTTCACCATATGCTACCAAATCAAAATAATATTTTTCTTTCTTCTGGTTTCTTAGGTAAACTGATGGGATATTTGGGATGCTAACCAGGCCATAATTCTTTAAGCAGTATAGCAAAACAGACCAAAGAGTTTACAAAACAAACTATTTTCAGTATGAAGGGATATGCTGGTTCAAAAACATAGGACATGCAGCAGATTAGTTTGACAAAAATATGTTCTCAACATCTCCAAAAAAAAAAAAATAAATAAATAAATAAATAAAAAATAAATAAATAAAAAATAAACCAACCATCAATATTATAGCCATAGTACCTTTCTCCAATCCACAGAATCAATGAATTCCTCATCCATGGTTTCTCTTGCAGCAATCTTTAGAATGTTTTCCCTTTCCACTTGAGTTGGCCTTTGAAGATGGAAAACTCTATCCATCCTGCCAGGGCGCTGCAATGCTTCATCAATTTGACTAAGATTTCTTGTAGTAGCCATTAAGACTACACCATCTTGCTTCTCAAAGCTGCATAAAATGCGGTGGCACAAGAAGAGGAGTAAAAAGGATCAGAAAATGAAGCAATTGTTCAAGTAAAATCAATTGGTTACTTTGAATATTAAATGAATACAAACTCTCAGTTCCCAAAATATTGCACCATCTGTGCCATCATGCCCTATAGTATGTTAAGAATCACTCAATGCACAACTTAGGAGAGAAAAAAAGGTCCAACATTGAGTGGAGTAAGCAGGAGTGCGTTACATTCTGATGACACTCCTACATCTTCCATTAAAACCACTATGGCTGACCATGGAAATAACAACACTCACAATGATGCTATGCAACATAGTTCTATGCATGAAATAATGAGAACTTGAGTAGGGGGTCCTCTAATCTCCTATCTGATACATGGCAAACTCGATCTGGTCCCAAAGAAGGTAACTTGAGTAGGGGGAAAACTTAGGAAACAAAACCTATATCAAAGACTATACATATTTACCTTACCCCAACCAAGAAAACTGCCACTCAGAAATTGAACATTGTTAGAATCTAAGATTGGGCCAATGTCACTAACATAAGAACTTTCGATACATTAAATGTTCATTTTTTGAAGGTTCATTATTTGGTATACTACCTAAAAATGAACTTTCAATACATTAAAAATAAACCTTCAGTATACTAAAAATGAGCATTTATCTATGGTCCACATTGCAATGTGGACCATAGTCCATAGTATAATTTGCCGCTATAATGCAAATGGCCAAACCACACTAAAAGACTGAATCCATCAATTAGCTAGTCTAACACGTATGTTTCTCTCTTATTTTTCAATGTTGAACTCTTAGCACTCCCCCTCAAGTGGACAACCAGGCCATTTCGAATCTAACCGGTTGACCTATCCCACTAAAACGAAAGCTTTGGATGCCACCAAAGCCATGGACAACCCGGGTGAACTCAAAGTGGACCGAACAATCTTGGGATTGAACCCTCCCAAACCATGGGTAGACAACCGGGTGAGCACAAAGTGAAAGGTTGTAATGCACATGGGCCAAACCACACAAAACGATTGAATCCAATCAATTAGCTAATCTAACCCATGGCCATATAAAGTTATAAACCCATATGTTTCTCTTTTATGTTTTAATGTGGGACTCTTAACAAACATTATCATAATAGCATTCTCAATTGTGCTTGAAGGTAATAAAAATCCCAGATGTAAAAGGCAGAAAGAAATTTAAAAAGGGCCCAAATTTTTTTTAAAAAATTTAGTCCTTCGATGGCTATGTAATTCTCCATCTATAACAGGTAGGGGTGTAAACGAATCAAATAATTTTGATTCGATTCGTGATTCGAATTCGAATAGTTATATTCGAATTCGAATATTTCGAATACAAATCCGAATTTGAATACACATTTTGATTCGAATGTTATTCAAATCCAAATACAAATCAGGATAGATTCGATTCGAATAGTATTCGAATATTCGAATATATATATATATATATATATATATATAAAGAAACTAAATTAGTAAAGGTATAAACTCTAAGCTAAAATAAAAGTGAGAGCAGCCGCTTCAGTGCTTCACCCTTCAGTCTTCCCAATAATCGAAATTTTTGTTATATTTTATCTTAATTTATTGAAAAATTTAGAAAAAAAATTAAGATAATGATTTCGAATTCGAATATTCGAGTCGAATCGAATATATTCAAATAAATTGGTCGAATCGAATACGAATCGGAATTTAGGATTCGAACACTAAACGAATTCGAATTCGAATACTCATCAAAATAATCGAATTCGAATCGAATACTGAAGTATTTGACTCGATTCGATTCGTTTACACCCCTAATAACAAGCTCATAAGTGTTTCTGTTAACAAATAAGGAGGGCAGCCACCCTCATCCGGAATTCTGCAAAAGCACAATAAGAAATGTGCATATTGCAGCTCATCTTCTCAGGGAAAGAATTCATGGACATAATGCAAGTTTAGAATGTCCTTTATGTTGGAATAAAGGGAGTAAGGGACAAATAACTAATATCATAAAATACATGATTGATGAGAAATAATCATTTCCAACTCCAAATAGACAGTAGCAGTTAATGCAATTAAAGAAGAAATCACACTAACAAATTTATATTAATGATTAGTTATCAACTTTCAGAAAATTCTGGAAAATAATAAATCCAGCTAAAGAAAACTATAATAAGAGCAGTAATAATAAAAATTGGGTGAATTTGATACCTAAGCAAATACTACTAAGTACTAAGCACTTAGAACATGGGTGAATTTGATAGCTTAGATATGATCATTAAAGGTACAGGGGAAGTGAAAAATATATGAAAGGGTTCCCACCTTTTAGTAATGTTTTACTACAAGATCATACAAATAGCAATTCTTTGATTAATAAACACAGACTAGCACATGAGAATGAGGAAAAGCTTACCCATCAAGTTCCACCAAAAGTTGATTAATAAAAGCTTCATGATCTTGTTTTTTGGTATGAATAAATTTGCCTCTGACACCAGCAAAGAGGTCAAAATCCTCCACAAATATAATGACAGGAGCCTACGAATGGAAAATGTTATCAAACAAGATAAAAATAAAATGCTGATTGTTCTTATAATCTATATAGATAAGTATACCAAAAGTCTTTCAGTTCAAAGGGGAATGAGAAAATTCAAATATAGATGATTTGACTATTTTTCGGCATAGAGAAGAATATCAGATGGTCTAGTAAAAATATGAGACTGTTTAAGAGCAATTACTCAAGCACAAACAAGTACCCTACACTTGGCCAAAAGTTTGCCAAAGGTTGCAATAGACCATATAAAATAACAGGCAACTCTTACAAATGTATTTGATCACAACACAGTGTGTTATGGACATCAAGTTGGTTCGACCATGCAAAAGCAATATAAATAACTCTCCATTTTTATTTGACAGATGATATAATGTTGTAAAATCAGAGTCATGCTTGTAAAAAAAACAGTCCCAATGCAAATCTTTGTGACAAAAACAACAGTATTTGGCCTTAAGAAATAATAGTATCACTCTGTGAGAGACCTGTAAGGAGTACATTGGAAGTCACCATTATTTAGAATGCTCCCTTACCTACCAAGCCTATATGAAAATTCTTAATTTGGTTGTATGGTGACTATTTTCAAATGCTAAATTTATCACAATTGAACACACAAACAATCAAATATTCAAATCAATTATTCAGTTCATAGTTGACTACCAAACTTCAAAATTCTTGACATACTGTGGAATTTTAAAAACTTCAAGAGAAATGAATACAAAAATAAACTGGAGATTTAAATATACTATGTAAGGCATGTAAAATAGAATATAAATGCATTATAACAAGTTAGTACCACTACAGCCATCAAGATAATATGAAACTTAGCAAACCCTAAAGTCCCAAACACGTGGATCAATTGCAAGGGATAATATGTTCAAAACCATGTTTAAGAACTGGTAGTGAAAAGAAAAAGAAGGATGGGGTTGTAAACAAAGCAGTATACTTGTAGAACAACTTCAGTCAAAGCTCATATATGTTTGTTTGTATCGTAATAGTGTAATACATACGCCCTCTCTCTCTACATCCCAAATTCTTTCCTATAGAAACATTTTAATGATAGTCAAGAAAAATCATGGTTGCAGTAGGCGTTAGTCGGGCGGTAGACTAGGTCCTAGGCGGTGCACTATAAATAAATAAATAAATATAAATATATAAATATATATACAATAAAATAAAATAAAAATTAACAAGGCCGACTCGTCCGAGTTAGGCGCCTAGTGCCTAGGCGGATTTTTGCAACAATGGGAAAAATACATATTTTTCTACTTTTGCCCATAAAATAATAGATAATTCATCGAATTATTGACTTTTTAAATCTGGTGTTTAGTTTAGGAAAGTAGACAACATTTTGAGATAGCTAATAAAAAAATGTGGTCTAATATTCTAATGTCTACCAAACTTGTTCAAATACTTTGCAAACAAGTTCGCTTAGTCTGTTTTCAAAAAAAAAAGTTCGCTTAGTCAGTCACTCTCAAATCGACTAGAAATACTAAAAATCTTAAACAAGCTGATAATCAAGCTTGTCCATAAACAAGTTTGATAGGCAAAACTCATTTAAGCACAATGAACACAAAATAAAGTGAATAGCACTTGAACATAATGTTCAAATATTGGTTATTAAATAAATGATGTTAAACATTTAGAAAGTTAAACACGCCAAGCTAAAACAGCGGCTCATTCAAACACCTAAAGGAGGCAAAAAGATAGCTACCAGATCACGTGCTGTTTGAAATAGCTCTCTAACATTTGATGCACTCTGACCAACCCATAAATCACCCTCCAACTGTTGAGCTTTAATTTCAACAACAGGAACCTTAGATTCTGCAGCTATCGCCATTGCAAGGGAAGTCTTCCCAGTTCCCCTCTCACCCACGATAAGAACACCCTGTCATATTGTACATACAGAAATCAGAGATATAGCATCAAAAATGAAAAACTAAATTAGTTTTGCATCTGATATTAACAAAACAAACTAGGAACAAACACACACAAATACTTCAAGATATACTTTTTTTATGTGATCTCGATATGTAAAATCAAAAATAATAATAATAATAAAATAAAGAGCAGAAAAAATGTATAAATTCATCTTAAGAGAAGCAAACAGATGAAGATGAGAACATCCAATAAGGACAATGCAACCAATGAGCTCCACAAACAGACAGATCTAACAATGGATGATTAACAAAACAGTGAATGACATTAAAAAAGTCAAATAAAAATAAAAACCTGAGCTCCAAGGTTGAGGACAATAATTTGAGTAGTCTGCTAAGCAACTTGCTTGACAGAAACCTTATAGGTATGACCAAAATAGTCTCAATGTGACAGCTAAGATAGAGATGTGCCCTGCTGAGAGGACACTAGAGTACTGAAGCTTCTAGACACATGATTTTTCAGATTCCAAAATGGATTGGAAGGTGCTCCTAAGCTAATTCTGATTTATCCTATTTTTCCCCCATTTTCACCCAAGAACTCTTGTCCCACCTAAAATGCATCATTTCCATTCTCTACTTTAATAAATCATTCTTACTGCCAAAGAAAAAAACATAATACAAAAACTGCATTGTCTCCAAGTTTCAACTGTGCATGCCAGATACAAGTCTAGAATTGGACGTGTCCAACAATAAAACAATGTCACTATGGATGACTTGAAAGTTTCTATCTGCTAGAATGAGTGGTTTTGCTGAGAGGAGAGGGAGCCAGGGAGGGGTTATTTCTCTAAAAACTAACCATCAAGAGTGCAAACTGCATAAAACTAGACCTGCACAGTATAAAGTAGTCTTATGGCAAGGAAATGAAAGAAACCAAAAGGACCACCAGATAAACCCAGAAGAAGAGAAAAAGGCACATATTCAACTAGGCTAGATGAAATTATCAAAATTAGCATCCATAAGGCACTTATTGCAGACACATACCCGAGGAGCACGGGCTCCCATTTCTTGAAAGGCACGTGGATTTTGTAGGAATGCCACCACTTCATAAATTTCTTCTTTCATAGATTCAATACTAGCAAAGTCTTTTAACCTTATAGGTGGATTCTTTATCCTCTGCCAAAAGGCACAAACAATCTTAAAAGAATTGATCCATCAATTTTCCAATTCAAAAAATGGTTGACATAAAAAAAACATAAGAACCTTCATTTGATCAAAAGCAGTGCTAATTGGATCAATACCAGCTCTCTTCTTCCTTTTTATTTTCCCAGTTCTGTACTTGAAATAAGCTTTCTGCAAGATTTTATGAAAATAAAAATTAAAAAAAATTGTTATCCACAAAATGTAATATTTCTTTAATGGCATTAAAAAAAAAAATTTTAAAAAAAAAAGAAAAAAAGAAGAAGAAGAAGATAAATAACAACTATAATAATAATAATATATTTGATTGCACCTTAATCCTAAACTAGTGTGGCTCAGCATTAGCATAAAAAAGTAGTATATTATATATAATCTGGAATCTACTCAATTGCAGAACAAGAAACATTATATAGGTTCAAACAACACAAGTTTCAGAAATTCAGAGGAAAGATTGACATTGGGCAGCTCTGTGCAAAAGAAATAGAAAGAAGCTCATAGTTAACAACAGCAATATAAGTTAGATTAAGAAATCTCCTTTTATTTTTAGGGTAGAATTGTAGAAACAGAAGTTAATATCCAGTGACAAATAGACCAATAGCCAAAACATTATTCATAGACTAATCATCAATTTTCTAAGATGAGATTGGATACTCTGTTGTGTGTAAGATTGGTTGTATCTGTAAACTTGGCTATGAAAAGATAAAAACCAGAAGTCCAAAATGGACTTCAACACATTTTTTAAACTACAAGTTGCTTTCATAAAAGAGCTGTATATATAGTATGGCAAGACCAAAGGGCTTTCCAAAGGAATGAATGCTAGATAGATCTTCAAATATGTTTTCAAACCTACCAGAGAAGAATAAAGAATGGCCAGAAAAAGAGAACATACAATGAACAAGGAATTCAACAGGCTTCCATGTGACTAAAATAACTTCTTAAATTGGGAAAAAAATTCAAGCTGCAGATTATAAAGTTATTTAACTTATGACTCTAGAAGTACTGATCCACAAAGAGGGGTAAACTTCCATCCAAAATAACCAAGCATGTATACTTGAAATGATTCCCAACACATTATTCCTACATCTAAAAGTTTTTCTTTTAGTATATAAGCCCTCGCATAAATGTAAAACACTAACAGAGCCATGCTGATTCAGCTGACTAAAACAGCTCTATAAATGGCAAGAATCCCCATAATAATGATGCTTAAAGACTTACAGTCATTAGAAAACTGAAAACAGATAATCCAAGCCTTTGGAAATCAAATATGGCAAAAGTTAATAAAAAAACTTCAGAATAAAGGATGTAATTGTACCACTCTCCTCAATTTCTTGAAGTTTGGATCTCTCCGCAAAGGCCCAAAACCAAGAATTCTTGGAATTTTCCTTGTCATAAACCAAGCCACATAATACAACACATACCCAAATATTGCAGCTCTAGTTAAAAACCAAATATACCACCAAAATCCATCCGTCTTCCTTTCAGTAAACCTTCTTTCTGCAATAGCTTGGCACTTCAAGTACCACGAAGAGGATGCAGAGTCTTCTGCTCTCTCAGGCCAAGCCATACCAAGTTGCATTCTTAACTGTTTCAGGCATGCAAAAATGCATTATATTCTAGTTATTCACTGAGAAATCAAGTTGGATGTTATTTGTTACAAGTAAATACCCGATAAGGGATAACATTGTCCAGAACCGGAAAAACAATCATCATCATTATATCTTCAGTTATATTTCCAACTTTTGTCCACAACCAGTCCCTTCGATATGAAACAATAGGAGAATTCCAGAGTCCTGCTAAACATTGATTACAAAGATTCGCTATCAAGAGAAACTGTTGATGAATCTTCAGCTCTAAGAAAGGAATCCACATCAGCTGAACAACAGTTGGAATTTTAGAAGAAAGCATTCTCAAATACAAGCCGTCAAACCCTCCAAATTCTTCAAAAATCAAATCAAATTCCTGGTATAGATTTAATGAAATTAAAACCAAAAATAAAGCATATCAATGGTCAGTGAGAAAGAAACTGAGACAGATAGCACTACACCTTAATATCAACATAATATTCTTTGTCATCCCCCTTCAGATTAATGAACATGATAGCCCAATCATGCCTGATTCTAGCACTCTCAATAAGCTTCCTGGAGACAGCATAAGGAACAGCTATTGGATCCATCTCCCACCTATCTTTTTCTTCATTGTACCATGTCTTTGACACCACCCTATCCCGATCTAGAAGAATCCGTTCCTAGAGTGTGCATTCAATATCCCAATTTTAGAAGAGATTAGTTTATCAAAAAGTGTTTGCTGTCACATACACAAACATATATAAACCAAAAAAAAACTCTACTCAGGTATAACATATAATCTCAAATATAAATCATGGAATTGTTTGATTTACTACATTTCATAGTGCCAAATGAAGAAAATTCCAGCAAATTGCAAGTAACACAGTGGTTCTTGAATTTGACACCCTCATCTGTTTTGTTAAAGGATATTTTGCTGCAACATCTATCAGAAATCAGTGACAACACATGCTGAAAATGTGACACATTTGACCAGTCATGGTGGATTTAGCAAGCACTAAGAAGCTCTTGTTTGCATGCATGCCCACTAGCACCAAGCCACCAACAATGTGGAAGGATCAACCACAATGGCTCTGGATATAAGCAATGATTTGTTTACAAAATCTATTTGGACTTGCTACAGGTTAGGAAACACAGATCTCAATTGAATTTACATGAGATAGAAATATTAGGGTTTTACATGGTACACAGTCTTTCTTTATTGAAACATGTATAATGTATTCCTGTGATTTGACTTTCAGTGATTGCCATGAAACTAAGAAAAAAAGGGAATAAATGTTTTAAATTTCATTCTTATATTGTTAATTATATAGAAGACAATTAGAATTATCTGGTTGGGATTGACTTAATAAAGACAATTATCTAAAAAATGTGAAATCAATTGAGGCCTAAAAAGCATCTTTAAAAAAAATAAAATAAAATAAAATCACAACAGTTACTGAAAATTTAATGGAATTAGAACTATTCATAAATCTGAATGCACAATGGTAACAATGGACACACAACATGTATAGCTGTATTGCCTACCCATAAGCCAATGGCATGTGGTCTATGGATAGTGCCTAAATAGAACCTTGCAGATTTATTGGATGAACGATGTTCCGTGGCCTGTTTACACAGCACTGCTGTAGATTTATTGAACTAAAATTTGAAGTTTTTCGACTATCAAACAAACAAACAAAGGGAAATTACACTTTTAGCCCATGGATTATACCCATTGTATAGACTCCATCTCTGTTTGGTATATCTAGTTGGAAAGCTAGAATTAGAATTAGAAAGCTGTTAAGTTAGACAATTGGGGTTAGAGATATTATATATAAAATAATTGGATCACGTAAAAAATAGTTGCTTTTGAAAAATGAGAATGAATCTCGTCCGTCCATCACAAAAAAACATATAGGTGGAGATTTTTGCTTAAAATCTAACTTCTACATATTTACAAAAATATCACATCTTTCATTGAAACTTCTACTTATATAACAGATTTTCTCAAAAAAAAAAAAAATGCGGGTTTTTCCTACAGCGATGCGTGTTTTACCCAAAATGATATCGATTTACTACTAAATGATGCAACAGAAATTTTGCCTATTTACAAAATGTCACCAGGTTTTTCATTTAAAAATAGCTCTCATTCATCCACTGCTTTGCGATGGACGAATAAGATTTATTCCCATTTTTCACACAAGCCACTCTTTTTACCTAATGCCACCTCTATATATAAGCCAAACAGAGTTGATAGCTTATTTATAACTTAAAATAAGCAATAAGCTCTAAAAAATAATAATAAATTAAACATTGCCATACAGAGCCTCAAACCCTCCATAGTTATGAGCTCCAATTTTGGTCCCTGAATTGATTGCGAAGTGGAGATTTTAATCCTTAATGTTAGAGATCCATTAGTGGCTGATGAAAATGTGTTGATACTCTAATATGGTAGTGTTATTATTGCAACTTGACATCTCTCTTCCCTCAAAATATATGCTGTAACAACCCCATTCTTCCTCCATAACGGTATCTTCTTATCCTGTCTAGCCACTAATTCTAGGACCCAAATGTATAATAGCAATATAGCATGAAAAATAAAATCTAGAAAATCAATCTCAAACAAGGTGACAGGTGACTCAAAAAATAATGAGCAAACAAGTACAACCAAACAAGTAATAACCCTTCTCGCTCCTCTGTTTTCTTTTTCTTTCTTTCAAATGAAGAATTTTCAAGAAAACTCAACAAGGACATCCAGTCTCTCTAGTCACCCCAGCTATAGCATCCCTCTTGATTGTCGACAGCTTCTGTGTCTTAGGTTTTGGTTTTCTTCACTTTCTCATTGGGCAAATGAAGAGGAGAATGAGCAATATAAGGATGAGGGTGAGTACAAAGCCAAATATGATTTCAACAATGGTGGTTTTAGAGAGCTTCTTGGACTTTTTATGGTGTGGGGTGATTTGGGGCTAGGCTGATAGAGGAGGTGGGGAGAAGGGAAAAATGGGTTGCATGAGCCATTGCGGAGACCAATGTTTAAGGCAGAAGATGACACTGGGAACTTGATCAGTGTAACAGGATATGACCCATTGAGGTGATTATTTGAAGAGTAATGTTATCCACCCCTCCAATCTTTCCCTCCTTACATGCCATTTTCTAATTGGACAATTAACTTTCTTTTTAATTAATGGTGGGGTTACCAAATTCATGGGCACTAATGATTTTAAGCCACACCATGGGGGGAAATATTAGGGGAAAGATTTGGAGGGGAAAATATCATTTACATTTATATTAACTGAACCCTTTCATTTGCAAGTAAAGCTTACTCAAAGAGGTTAAATTCTTAGCAGTGAAGGGATTGGGGCTGTGAATTTGTTGGAGAAGAGGTTTAGGTGGCTCAACCAAAGTAGAAGGCATGAATTCCAATTCAACAAATGGAGGGAATTGCAATTCCCTCCAACCAAACAATGTCCAAAGAATTGCATTGTAAAGGAATTACAATTATAGTGTACCAAACACCCCCTCATTGAATGCAATGGGACAAGCGCAACCCAACCAAAACACAGAAACAGCAAAAATGAAGTGTTTTGTTAAGAACAAATACTAAGAAAAGACAGGATAACCAAATGGCATCTTGAAAAGAGTTCAAAGTGTATGATAGTGTGTCATTCCAGTCATATACTTAAACTTAACAGCATGATTACCTGCCTTTCAGCAACATACTTTTGACCAAAGTCAGCATTTTCCAGCAAATTTCTTTTGAGGTCTCCTTTAACCTCCTCGCGCCATTTCTTCCAGCCATGATATAAGTGAGTGGAAACTGCTTTTGGAACAACAACTTCTTTCTTTCCAAACATCCACTTTAACTCAATTTCTGGGAAGCCCTTGACAACTTCATCTATAGGTGTATTTACAACAAGCTTTTTTTCATCACCATATCTTTTCAATTTTTTCCTTATATCAGATTCAAGATTCCTTTGCATCTCATGGGATACCTGAAGAGCTTGTTTTATACGTTGAGCAAAAGCAACTGTCTCTTCATCAAATCCAATATCTTCATTTTCCAAAACATTAGGTAAAACTGTCTCTTTCAATAACTGTATTTGTGAATTTTGGAGTGTTTCCTTTATCTCAGATCTGGAAAGCTTGGTGAGAGGGCTGACAGGCATACTTCAGAAGAAACAAATTTCAGTGCAATGTGTTTAGAGGAATATACTCTATCTAGCATCGAGTGTTAAAAAGTATGCATTTATGATTTCTATATTTAAATAAGAGAAGAAAACAAATAATCTTCAAAAATATCTACCGCAATGCACATTTATATTACCCATCTGATAGTTTCAAACTTCATAGTAAATGTTGTAATCAATGGGAATAAGAATAGACATGAAAGATTCAACATTAAACAGTGTTGTGAGTTCAATTTACAAGAGTTGTAATCAGGCTAATGAATGAATTATGATCTGTGTTTGATATTACAAATAAATTAGCAACAAAGCATGCAGTGTTACAATAATGTCTCCAAAGGAATTTCAAAGGTGAAGCCACCATGGATTGAACCCATGAAATTAGGAAACAAAACAAAGTTTAAAGCAAGGAAAAGGAGAAAAGCCCTGTCCAGTCCCTAGTAGATTTGAAAAATGAAATCAGATAAAATAAAGGTTTGATACTTTGATCTTAGCATCACATGGTTATTCTTCCTCAGACTTTCCCTGACATTAGCTCATGATACAAAATTTTGAAACTATACATGAAGTTCACTAAGAAAAAAGTTCAAAATTAGATAACTCATAAAAATATGTATAAGAATTTTAAAAGTCCAAAAATAGATAACAGACATCAAAAGATACAGACTATAAACCTGGTGCATTTACCTTTCGTTCCTTGGCATCTTAATTCTCTCTAAAAAATTCCCAACCAAAGTTACACATTCCTGCTGAATGGACAAGAGCTCTCTCACACCAATGTTCAGTGCTACTGCTTCTCTCTGAGTAATCTCATCATCAATCTGGTCAATTCTCTCCCATGCCCTGTTATACTCCTCCACATTCCTGTTGATTTTTTCTTGAACCTCTTCAAGTTCCCGCTTTACTGCAACATCATTCCCTTGAGCGTTCCTCAACAAACTTTCTTCCTCCATCTTTGCTTTCAACACAGACTTGAGAATCTCCTCCGTCTGCTGGAGCAACACTCCTCTCTCTTCTTTAAAATCCCTGGTGTTTGCATATAATTTATCCATAATCTCCTGTTGCAGCCTCTCCCTCAGGTCTATCACATAATCAAGCCTATTCTCGAGAACGCCTACGCTCATTCTACCCGACTTCACCGCCTGCACCCCTCTGAGCAACATTGGAACAGCATCTAGCAATCTCTCAGTGTAGCGCGAGTACTTATGACCTTTAACCTCTTTCTCAACCTTCTGTCTGGACCGAAATAGCCAGGTTTTCACCGGAGGGGCGGCAATAGCCGCCGGAACACGAAACCCGGTAATCGGGAAAAATCCGAGAGCAATGCAGAACAGCGCACACGCAATGGGCTTCGTAATAGAATTGAGCAGACTTTCGTCATTATTATTATAACTAGACGTGCTTGGTGAATCTCTGCCTTTTATGTCAACCGATGAAGCTTCTGGATTTTGAAAATGGGGAAATTTTATCCCAGCACGAAAGAAATTTCGCGATTCGTTACGTTTTGCAGAGGATTTGACTATGAATTTCCTGGTGCGGAGTCTGTTGTTAGTGTAATTTGGGGAAATGAATGAGGGAGGGATGCAAGGAGCAGAAGAAGTAAGTAGCGTAGTGACCGTAAAACTCATTTGTTCGCCGTTAGAGGTCAACGGCAGGTGTGGTCGCGGCGGCGGCGGCGGCGCGGCGGTTGCGCTAGTGGTGCGGGAGATGAAGAGACGGTGGAGGCAACATTTTAGGAGGGTTTTAGCCTTTAGGATAGAAGCGCCTGCAGACTTGCAGTGTGCATAGCAGTAGAAGGCAAACGCTTCGTTCCGCTCTTCTCCACGGGCTCACGGCTATCTTTTCCGGATTATTATACTTTTATTTGCATTTCGCCACCCAATTTTTAATGTATTTCGATATCTACCCCATAATTTGACCACGTACTCATTTGTACCCAAAGTTTAAATATAAATACAATAGATGTATATTAAATATTTAATATTCGTAAAATAAAAAAATTTTAGTACTAATAAACTAATTATGTAAAAGTAGATACAAAAAACGCTCATTTTGATCATTGTGCCAAAGAGAATACATGCCTTGCCAATTGCCCACAAGAAAATACATGTCTATCTATGAAGAAGGTGATTATAGCACAAAAAGTTGGGCTTGTTTGGTTAATAGATGAGTATGTATGTCATTTGTAGAGGTCAACATGTCAAATATTGATAAACTGGTATATGTGACAAAAACTAAAGTATATCCATGTCTATAGTATTAAATGGGCTAGCCCTAGTCTGCCCATTATAGCTAATGGACTAGGTTGGACTAATACAAATGAGTCAATGGACTGAACACTGGGCTAACACGTTTGTTTGACACCTCTACTTGTGTCCAAACATGTGGATACATTGAAGGATTCACATAGTTGTAAATTAAAGACTAAATTCAAAAACAAAAAAGTTAACAATATAAATGTATTGTACGCATGTTGCACATTGGGTGCGCGTGCATTGCACGCGCTTATTGAGCATATGCATATAATATACCAATATTGCTATATTATTTACATGTGCTTGTTGAGCACATCAAAAGTGGTGGACATAATACATTAAACTTGACAACTTAAAATACGTAAAAAGGAGCAAATAAAGTGAGATAGAAAGAAGAAGAAATGCATGCGCCCAGTAGGCGCTCATACATTGCACGCGACCACATCTAAACTTGCAAACAAATTAAATAAAACTTATTAACAACTTAAAATATGTGGAAATTAAAAATAAATGGAGCGAGATAGGAAGAACAAAAATAAGAAGAAAACGTGAATAATAAAAGTCAAGGGAGAGACCATAGAAACATGTCATACGACTTGAGGCACATACTCTCTGGTTTCCTAACAGCCTTAATGCTTCTCATGATCTACAACATAATTAATAGAGAAACATAACAACCCACTTTATGCACATAATTAATAGAGAAACATAACAACCCTCTCATGATCTACAACATAATTAATAGAGAAACATAACAACCCACTTTATGCACATAATTAATAGAGAAACATAACAACCCACTTTATGTCATACGACTTGAGGCACATACTCTCTGGTTTCCTAACAGCCTTAATGCTTCTCATGATCTACAACATAATAGAGAAACATAACAACCCACTTTTGACACTTTTGATAGTTTAACTTAATTTATTTTTCATTGAAAATCTATGTACATTTTTAATATATTTCGATGGGTTTTTTTTCTCAGTATTTTTCATTGAAAATCTATGTACATTTTTAATATATTTCGATGGGTTTTTTTTCTTAGTATCTGTTCATAACTACAGGCTCGAACCCACCACCTCCCGTATAAAGGGAAGGGTTTGATGCCACTGAACTACAAGGTCCTTGGCAAATCATTTTTGTTTTAATACATACATATGTGTTATCAAAAGTTACACTACATGCAGTATCTGTTCATAACTACTTTTCTTAACCTATTGAAGCACAAGAGTCAATATTGAGACTCGAACCCACCACCTCCCGTATAAAGGGAAGGGTTTGATGTCACTGGACTACAAGGTCCTTAGCATATACAAAGTACTAAGGATGCAAAGTGAGATTGATGCTATGTTAGACAGGGCAACCTTCTTTGTCGATGAGTGAGTAAACAATCTTTTTCTTTTGACAGCGGGGCAGTCGTTACACCATTCGTGCAGGTCGCTACTTATGCGACAAGGAATTTCGCTACCTTAGGACAGTTAGAGTTAGTGTATAAAAGGTTGAAAAAATCGCTAGGCATATGATTTATTTATTTTAATTACCATCACAGCTGAAAGACGCCTCCAACCTTCCTCCACAGTTGTCGGCCGTCCATTTAATTTTAACAATGAGTTTTCTCGCCTCCAACCTTCATCCATAGAAGCATGGAAGACGTCATCGCCATCTAAAATCCATCGCCGACCGCCAACCTCCAGACCGACGACTTCCAAGGCTCTATATCTGACCGGCGCCATCCATCGCTTTGACCTCCAAAGCTCCATATCTGAAATCCATGGCCAGCGACCTCCAAGGCTCCAGATATGACCGGCGCCATCTATCGCTTTGACCTCTAAAGCTCCAGATCCGAAATCCATGGACAACGACCTCCAAGGCTCCAGATCTAACCAGCGCCATCCATCGCTTTGACCTCCAAAGCTCCAGATCTGAAATCCATTGCCTCTCGTTGCCTATAGTACAACTAGAGACATCGCCTCTCGACCGTCTAGCGACCGCTTTCGTCTCTCTCGTCACCTGTTTTCCTCTTTCCGGCGAAAATTTTTTTTTTTGGGGGGGGGGGGGGGGGGGGGGGGGGGGGGGGGGGGTGTGTGGAGCAGTGGAACTGCAAATGCAGAAGCACAGTGCTAAAATTTGTCACGAGAGAAGGAGACAGGCAATAATAGCTGGATTTTGTATGTTCAGTTACAACCCTTGGCCCCTCCAACACTTCCCCCCTCTCTGTTTTCCTTACACTCAACATATATCTATAATGTATGGATTTAATTTGCATCAATATAATGATGCACCCTTGACACTATTGGGTCGCTAATAAGTATGCTGATTGGATCAGTATCCACATCATAACAAAGTAATAAATTATGCCATCCACATGCTTTACTAGTAGCCATATGGTGAAAGGTTCGAATCCTATTATTGATTTTATGACTTTCAAGTAACCAATAGCTTAGTTATAAGAATGCAATTTATAGAAAATTTGGATACATTTTACACACCTGGAAAGTGATATTTATACAAAAAGACTTTGGTGTTTGAGAGGGAAACTAACTCCTTAGGTTCCTTGCTCCGCTATAGAGGAAACGTTTTACTATGGGAATAGGTAAGTAGAATTACATTAGGTGACGAATTCCTATTAAATTACATATTTCCACAGACATTCGAACTATTGGTTGCTAATTCCCGCTCTCTCGAAGGCCATCCACGTTGTACTACAACTGAGGGCCAGCCGATCGGCTAAGCCTTAGTGTGCCCCATCCATAACCTATCAAGGACCAAAAACAATATGTATGGATTTGACCTTGTTGCGAATATTAGCATACAAGCATTTGGGGACTATAGATCTCAATTTACTTATTTACCTCCTTTACTTTTACCTACCTTCTNTTTTTTTTTTTGGGGGGGGGGGGGGGGCGGAAGGAGACAGGGTCGCTGCCTAGACTGCCTAGGTACGATTTTTGCAACCTTGAGTGTATATGACTCCGACATTCTTAATCGTCTTGTAAATACTAATACTTTAATTAGCCTTTCTAATCATAATTGTATTACTATGGAGAGTTTCCTATGATTCTTTTTGGTGTTTGGTACAATACTTTTTTTAATAAAAGCTAAACACCACCATCATATTATATTTTAAAACTGCACTAAAATTGCAAGGATCTATAGTAATTATGATTATATGACATTAATGTGGCGTTTGGTTAAAAAAATGAAAATAAAAATAAAAGAATAAAATAAATTCCAACCAGAATAGAATATGAATATTATCTTATAGTAATTATGATTATATGACATTCAATATATAAATTGTGTATTTTGATCTAGGGGTCCATGGCATAACTGTCGTTCCTAATATATTAGGAATAGCTCATACCAATGTGGGCACGAATAGATTACTTCGTGAAATTCGATCTATTTTTTACTGTAAAAATTGAACCAAACAAAGGAATATATGTATATTTTATGGATTGACATACATTCCATTGCCAATGAATTTCACGAATCAATTGTAACTTAGAATTCACTTTTAGAATTGAAAGAATATTTTAGAGATGTAAATAGTATAAAAAAATATTTATATTTAGTTTTTCTTTTTTAAGACGAGGACAACAACGGCAACTAGTACAAGATAAACTCTACTAATTAATGTGCAATAGCCTGAGGTAAATTATATTCCATCAACTCAGGTCACTCTTTTAGGGACAATTATATTTAGTTTTAGTATGCCATAGAAGTAAGTGATGATCAAGCAACAATAGTACAGTTATGAAATAAAAAATGAGAAACTTTCATTAATATACATCACACATCACACATGAAGTTATGAGTTGGGAACGAGTCAAGTTGTTGATTTAACAACTATTGAGTATGTATGTCATTTGTAGGGGTCAACATGTCAAACCCGGATAAACTGGTCTATGCGACAAAAATTAAAGTACATCCATGTCTATAGTATTAAACGGGCTAGCCCTAGTCTGCCCATTGTAGCTAATGGACTAGGTTGGACTAGGGGTGTAAACGAGCCGAGCCGAGCCCGAACTTAGAGGTGCTCGAGTTCGAGCTTGACTCGAAACATGAGAGCTCGAGCTCGGCTCGAGTTCGATCGAGCTCAAAAAATGAAGCTCGAGCTCGGCTCGTCTTATTTTCGAGCAGCTCGAGCTCGGCTCGATTGGCTCGACTGTTCGAACTCGAGCTCGAGCTCGAGCCGAATATCGACTCGTCATGGATCGAGTTCGAGCTCGTGTTGGAGCTCGAATTTGACTTAATTAACTACATGCATGATGCATCAAATAATAATAATAATTTTTGTACTCATACATTACTAATAATACATCATAAGTCCAAACTGCATAGTTCAAAGTACTCAATAGTCCATACAAGCTGACAATTCCAAACTGCATAATCCATCTTGTACACACAAGTTCAAAATGTGCGCACAACAACGAACATGAAATAAACGTCCTCCACATACCAAACTTCTTGATCTTTGGAGTGTATCCTTCATATACCGAATAGCAGAATCATTACTTGAAGCATTATCAACTGTAATTGTAAAAACTTTCTTTTCAATGCCCCACTCTTTCATGCATTTGAATATGGCATCAGAAATCTGAAGACCTCCCCTCGGTGGTGGAATGTTGATGAAGCTTAAAACTCTCTTTTGCAATCTCCACGAAGAATCAATCCAATGGCCAGTGACAACCATGTACTCAATCTTTTGATTTTTTGATTTCCAACAATCTGTTGTCAAACTTACTTTACTAATGCATTCAAGACTGTTCTTCAACTTCTTCTTTTCAAGCTCATAAACTTTCAAACAATCTGCCTTGCTTGTGTTTCTATTAATTTTTTTCCACTCGGGCATACCTCGTTTCATCATAATGTTGAATCCCACTTCTTCTAAAATGGTAAATGGATGTTCATGCATCATGATCCAATGAGTAGCAGACTCCCTCATTAATTCCATGTCAAACTTTCCAGGATGTAATGGAGGAATGGAAGATGAAACTCCCTCACTTGGCAAAAAATTTAACTTCATTTGTTGATCAATCATCTACAAAATCAATAATACAATTACTATTATTGATGCATAGAAAATTTAAGCTAAAGAAAATTTATGTAGTTACCTTCAAATTTGTCTTTCTTGTAACACATTTAGCTTGATGCCTCTTCAAGCTACTTGTGGTGCCCGATTTAGTTAATGTGAATTGTTGATGACAATGGTTACATTTTGCCTTCTTTATTCCATCTGGCTCAATAACTGTAAAATCATCCCACACACATGATGTCTTTTTTCTCTTGTTTGTTTGAAAATCTTGTTGGCTAACTGTTTCTTCATTTTGTTGTGTATCATGGTCATTGGAATGTAATCCTATTTTTTCAAATGCTCCAGCTTGTTCATTCACCTCAATATTTGTTTCAATATTTTCACCAACTGCATTACTTGAGGTGTATGTATTTTGAGGAATAGATGAATTTTCAGTGGACATGACTACTGAAAATAATAATAAAACTAATTAAGTTCACAACACCAAAACATAAGCCAAAGTCCAAACACTAATTAGTAATTACTACAAAGCAGCAAGCACAAGAATGTAAATTGGCTACTGAATCTCAAGACTCTGAATTTGACCATAATTTAGATGTACTCATCTCAAGGTTTATGAACCAAAGCAAACCTAGTCAATAATAAAGTATTAATGTTTAAATTTAATTGAATATTTGAATTAAATGTAAATATGTAATTAAAGTAGTATATTTATGTTTCCAAACACTAATCAATTTATGTTCCAAGAATGCAAGATAGCAGCACTTAACAGTTAACAGTAGTATATTTTTCTCCCAAAAAAAAAAACAGTAGTATATTTCTTTTATCCAAAAACAAACACAACAGTATATTTCTTCTATAAAAAAACAGTAGTATATTTCTTCTATAAAAAAAAACAGTAGTATATTTCTTCTATCCAAAAAAAAAAAAAAACAGTATATTTCTTCTATAAAAAAACAGTAGTATATTTCTGTTCCAAGAATACAAGAATGTAACCTGTTGCAGCTGCGGGAAACGGCAGTGGGCGAGAGGCCGGTCGATCTCTGCTGCGGCGGCGGCCAAAGGCTGGTCGATCTCGGCTGCATCAGCGACGGAAGCGAGAGGTGGCTCGTGCTGCTGCTTCGTCTGCTGCCGTTCTATCGCGTCGTCTGCTGCCGTGAGGGATAAACGGGAAGTGGGAGGAATGGAGGTGGAGACCGGAACTGGAGAGGTGAGACTTGAGAGGTGAGAGGTGAGAGGAGAGGTATGCTGATGGTGAGTGGCGGCTTAAGCTTAAGCTTTTGATTTAGGGTTAACTGTACCTATGTCTTTACTCTTTTTTATTATTATTATTATTATTATTATTATTATTATATAAAAATATGTGTGGCTCGCGAGCAGCTCGACGAGCCACGAGCCTAAAATATTTAGGCTCGAGCTCGACTCGATTATTTAACGAGCCGGCTCGAGCTCGGCTCGAGCTCGAAGTTGACCGAGTTCGAGCCGAGCTTTGACCGAGTAGCTCGCGAGCGGCTCGCGAGTGGCTCGACTCGTTTACACCCCTAGGTTGGACCAACACAAATGAGTAAATGGACTGGACACTGGGCTAACATGTTTGCTTCACACCTCTACTTGTGTCCAAACATGTGGATACATTGAAGGATTCACATAGTTGTAAATTAAAGACTAAACTAAAAAAAAAAAAGAAAAAAAAAGTTAACAATATAAATGTATTGTACGCATGTGCCCATTGGGTGCGCGTGCATTGCACGCGCTTATTGAGCACATGCTTACAATATACTCATATTGCTATCTTATTTACATGTGCTTGTTGGGCACATCAAAAGTGGTGGACATAATACATTAAACCTGACAACTTAAAATACGTAAAAAAGGAGCAAATAGAGAAAGATAGAAAGAAGAAGAAACGCATGCGCCCAGTAGGTGCTCATACATTGCACGCGACCACATCTAAACTTGCAAACAAATTAAATAAAACTTATTAACAACTTAAAATATGTGGACATTAAAAATACACATGGAGCAAGATAGGAAGTACAAAAATAAGAAGAAAATGTGAATAATAAGCCAAGGGAGCGACCATAGAAATATGGCATACGACTTGAGGCACATACTCTCTGGTTTCCTAACAGCCTCAATGCTTCTCATGATCTACAACATAATTAATAAAGAACATAACAACCCACTTTTGATAGTTTAACATTTTACTTAATTTATTTTTCATTGAAAATCTATGTACATTTTTAATATATTTCGATGGGTTTTTTTTCTAACAAATCATTTTTGTTTTAATACATACATATGTATTTCAATATAGATTACATGATCTTTGGCTCTCACAACTTTAGATCTCTGCATAATTTTTAAAATATGTTATCAAAAGTTACACTACAATAGTCATTCGGCTAACGAGTTTATATTTATTAATTAAATATATACAAAGTACTAAGGATGCAAAGTGAGATTGATGCTATGTTAGAGAGGGCAACCTTCTTTGTTGATGAGTAAGTAAACATTCTTTTTCTTTTGACATATTTACTTAGTGTATAAAAGGTTGAAAAAATCGCTAGGCATCTTATTTATTTATTTTAATTACCATCACAGCTGAAAGACGCCTCCAACCTTCCTCCATAGAAGCATGGAAGACATCATCGCCATCTGAAATCCATCGCCAACCGCCAGCCTCCAGACCGACGACCTCCAAGGCTATAGATCTTACTGGCGCCATCCATCGCTTTGACCTCCAAAGCTCCATATCTAAAATCCATGGCCAGCGACTTCTAAGGCTCCAGATCTGGCCGGCGCGCTTTGACCTCCAAAGCTCCAGATATGAAATCCGTGGCCAACGACCTTCAAGGCTCCAGATCTGACCGACGTCATCCATCGCTTTGACCTCCAAAGCTCTAGATCTGAAATCCATGGCCTCCTGTTGCCTGTAGTACAGCTAGAGACATCGCCTCTCGACCGTCCAGCGACCACTTTCGTATCTCTCGTCGTCGTCTGTTTTCCTCTTTCCAGTGAAAAAAAATTGGAGGGAGGGGTGAGACGGGACCGCTGCATAGACCGTCTAGGTGCGATTTTTGCAACCTTGAGTGTATATGACTCCTATATTATTAGTCGTCTTGTAAATACTAATACTTTAATTAGCCTTTCTAATCATAATTGTATTACTATGGAGAGTTTCCTATGATTCTTTTTGGTGTTTGGTTTAATATATACTTTTTTTAATAAAAGCTAAGCACCACTACCACCCTATTATATTTTAAAACTGCACTAAAATTGCAAGGATTTATAATTAAAAAATATTTGCGAATCGTAATTATGATTATATGGCATTAATGTGCCGTTTGGTTAAAAAAAATAAAAATAAAAGAATAAAATAAATTTAAACCAGAATAGAATATGAATATTATCCTATTGTTTGGTTCACAAGGAGAAAAAAATATTGAATTATAAGGAAATCATATTATTGTGTTTGGTTGGACCGATGAATAGAAAATAAATATCATTAAATAATCAAAATATCACTCACACATACCATGGGCTAGTGCACCAATATATATAGTTTAATATTTTAAAAATTTTAAATTAGAGACATAAAAAGTTAAAATATATTTAACTAATAACAATTAAAAAAAATAAAAAAAAATAAAAGGATGAGCGAGCCAACTATGGACTCATTAAGTATCGGGTAAGGCCTCAAAGCCTGTCCCGCCTTGATAGCTATATATGAACGTATGGAACTGGAATAAAGAAAAAAGCATAAACTATATACTCACACATATAAAAATAAAAATGAAAGGAAGATGAAACATATAAACATGTTATGTACCTTAGTGATGACGAGAAGCCAACTGGGAGGCCTATATATGTACTGATATGAATTGATAAGAGTATTTTTAGATTTATAATAGTAAATTAAATAAAATAAAATAAAAAACTATTCCTAATAGGGCAAATTATTTTGTGGACCCGGGTTTAAAAATACATAATTTACATATTAAATGTTCACAATTTTTATATGTTAAACGTTCACAATTTACATAATGAATATTCACAATTTACATAATAAATATTCACAATTTTATATATTAAATGTTCACAATTTACATACTGAATATTTATAATTTAAATTGTGAACATATATTCAGCATGTAAATCGTGAACATATATTCAGCATGTAAATTGTGAACAATCAATATATAAATTGTGTATTTTGACCCAGGGGTCCATGGCATACCAGTCGTTCCTAATATATTAGGAATAGCTCATATCAATGTGGGCTTTGGAAATGGCTATTCCCCTAGCAAAGGAAAAACGAATATATTATTTCGTGAAATTCAATTTATTTGTTGCTGTAAAAATTGAACCAAACAGAGAAATATATGTATATTTTGTGGATTGACATTCCATTACCAATGGATTTCACGAATCAATTGTCACTTAGAATTCACTTTTAAAATTGAAAGAATATTTTAGAGACGTAAATAGTAAAAATAAAAATCAATTATATTTAGATTTTTTAGGACGAGGACAACAACGACAACCGAGATAAACTTTGCTAATTAATGTGTAATACCCTGATGTAAATTATATTGCATTCACTCGGTCACTCTTTTATGGATAATTACATTTAGTTTTAATACGTCATAGAAGTAAGTGTCGATCGAGTAACAATAGTTATGAAATAAATAATGAGAAACTTTCATTAATATACATCACACATGAAGATATGAGCTGAGATATGAAGTTTCCATGAAGAAACAATTGATGAATACATAAGCGAAGCATCACTAGACACGAGGCAGATCAGATGACACACATATTGTTTACTTACATTTGGAAATTAAACTAAAACACAAACTTTTATTTATAGACCGATGATGAATTAATTATCTGCCACCTAAAAACTTGTCAACGTCGCTATTCGTTCCCCTCGACAAAAACTTCATACAAATCGGCGGTTTCACCCCCGCCAACGCTAAAATCGAGCTAGGAACCGACCAAAGCCCATCCCCACAGATCAACCCAGAAGCCACCGCGGGAGCAAACGCCGCAGCTTTAGCCTTATCCGTTATCTCCCACACGAAAAGTATCAAGCTTCCAAGGCACATGTCGATGGCGAAATAAGAGCCGATGTAGAACGGGATCGCCATTGCCATGGGGAGAGGGATGAAGCGCGACCACTTGGTCGGCATGAAATCCTTGACGGCGTTGATGGCCATGGCGCCGAAGAAGAAGATGCAGCAGAGGAGGAGGCAGTATTTGGGGAGCGAAGAGAAGCCGTCCACGCCCAAGATGGCCATGTTCCTGTACGCCAAGGCGAACGGCGCCGGGTATTGCGAGTCCGGGTCGCCCAGGTTGGGGAAGGCGTTGTAAAATAGCCAGAAGACGGACGGCGCGAGCACGCAGCCCATCGCGGTTCCGATCACTTGGCTTACGAACATTGACCGCGGTGACGCCAGTGTCATGTACCTGTTAGATATAAATACAGTAACATAAAACTTAAATCATGAGGAGACAACCTCTTAGTAGAGCCATACATGTTGCTTTTGGTATAGTTTGCACAAAAACATTAGTGATTTTATCTATCACTTCTTTCCTCTATATTATATAATGTCATCCTAAAATTGATAATGAGTTAAAATCGATCGGGAATGGCTATATTCATCATGAATTTATAGACAAATAAAATTGAATATCTAAGTATTTTATTTGACTAAATCACTTATTAATTTAGTCATATACTTGTACCAAAATAACTTAATTAATAAAACAAATACCAATTTTGGTCTCATGAGTATTAGCAAAATGACAGTTTTAGTCCACATGTTTTATTTCTATCAACGTTTAACCACGACTATTATTTTAGTATCGATTTTCATCCACGACTATTATTTTAGTGTCAAAATTCATCGCACCAGTCATTAATCCGTTTAAAACGTGTCGAAATCTAAAATTTTAAGGGTATTTTTGTCATTCTCAACTTAATATCTCAATTTAAGCATGAATAAATGAATTTAAGTCTTAAAATTGATCACAATTCGCAGTTCTCATCCTTATCTTACCTTATTTTGAGGAGAAGAATTGTGAATTGTGATCGATCTTAAGGTTTAAATCATTTTATTATGCTCAAATTGTGATCTTAATTTGAAAATGATAAAAATATCCTTAAAAATTTTAGATTTCGGCACGTTTTAAACAGATGGGTGATTGATACGATGAATTTTGGCACTAAAACAATAGTCGTACATGAAAATTGATATTTAAACAATAATTGTAGATAAAAATTGGTAAAAATTAAACATGTTGACCAAAACTGTCATTTTAGTAATACTCGTGAGACTAAAATAGAGTACTATATTATATAATGGAAAATTCTTACAGTACCCGGTCTTGAAATCTTGCATCAAGTCGGAAGCTGTCGAAACGATGTTCATCATAACCCCGCAGGCCGCTAATCCTGCCAAAACCCCGCCGTGCGACTTACCCGCCCACGCCCCGATCGTGAAAATCGCCAGTTTCCCGTAAGTGGAGGCCAGGGACCAGTCGGTCAGCCCGCAGCCGTAGGCGTTACAGAACGCAAGCGCCGGCGCGACGATGTAAATGACCAAAATATAGTACCATTTCAGCTGCGGAAATAGCTTAGGCAGAGTTGCAGCGGAAACCGCGGCGATTGCGACGTAGCCGCCAAACGCGAGCCAGGTCGGGATTTGGTCCTTGAGGAAAACCTGAGTTCTGCGCTGATCGTCGAACGAGGGAGCCGCGTCTGGGTCGCCGGAGGAAGGGCTGTTGGTGACTGGGATTACGCCGCCGGGGCCCTTGTTCTTGAGTTGAGCAGACAAGGCAATCAGCGTTCTGCTCAGAACTTTGAAGAAATTGTAAAGTCCATCTCCGAGAATCATTGATATTGCGATGAAAACCTGGGTTTAAAGAAATCTTAACCCTAATAAAACACATAAAACCTGAAATCTTGTGAAGGTTAAAGGCAAAAGGGATTGGAAGATATATATATACCCTGTAACCTTGGATGCCATGGAGGCTGGTGTTGCTAGGTTCAGTATACCAATCACCTTTTCTGTTCTGGATAAGAGGCCACATTATACCCCAAGAAAGAATTGCTCCAAGTAACACCGAGATGTTGATTATATATGGGCAAATCATTCCCACACCAACATATGTTGCTGAGAAATCAAAGTAAAACCTGAAATGAAGATGAGCACAAATTAAGTACTGTTTGGTGCTTCCCTCCTTCAACAGTTCAAAGCTGCACCTGTTAGTAACAACTAGTGTTGTAAAAAACCCCCTATGCAATAGGCACGGATGGGCGACTTAGGTGCTGACCAGCTAGGCACGACTATGCCGCATAGTTGATTGATTAGTTTTTTTTTTTTTTTGTTTAAAAAAAAACAAAAACCTTTACTCAAAACGATATTGTTTTGAGCGAAATAATCTTAAATTGTTCAAACTCGATTAATAATTAATATTTTAATGTTAACTATTAAATAGTTTATAATTATTAGTTTTTAAAAAATTAAAGAATTGAAACAAAATTTTTAAAAAGTTAAAACTAAAAAAAAAACCCGAACACCTATGCGTCGATTAATCGCCATCTAGGCGCCCCGACGTCGGATGGGTCTCTAGCTATTTTTTCAACCATAGGAACAACCTAAGTTGGTGAGGTTGTTGACTTGATAACTATCGAGAGTTTCAAATTTGACTCCGTTAGTCTTGATTTGAGCGATCAACTATGGATAACCTAAATTGATTTACCTCTTTTTTATCCTATGCTTGCTAGATCACTGAGGTGGTTTACGCAATGTACACTCTCAGTCTGGTTTTTTTGGTTATTTAGAAAAAAGTTGTACCTGTTTGCATAAGCTTTGAGGCCGAAAGTTGGGAAGGAATCGAATCCACAATCCTCTCCTGCAGTAAAGAACCACTGGAAGAAACCCCACAAAAAGCTGAAGGAGAAGAACTTGCCCAATGCTCTAACCTGTTTCCTGGTTCAGAAATTTGTATTCCCAGAATTTATCAACAACAGATCAGAGATATGTAACATCAAAGGAGAGGGTGTAAAGGGCCTTACTTGGCTAGCTTTGCTCCTTGAGGAGTATGAAAACTGTTTATAAGGTGAGCAGTTGCAGTGCCACTTGGATATATCAATTTGAAGTCTATAACCATTATCTGCAGAGCCATTGATATATACACCACAGAGGGTTAAAATCTATAGGGTGCCTTTAGTAACACAAACCCAAAAAATTGGAGAATTGAAATAAACTCATTACCTTGCGAAGAGGCACCACAGAAAACAGGCCAAGAAAACTAACGATGAACAGAAACCCAATCATCCATCCCAAGTGTGGGTTTTTGATGTTCTGAGCATCCAATGCTTCTGATGACTGTTTGGCAACTGATTCACTCATGCCAAAGAGATATGACCCGAAACCCCCTACAACACTATCCAGTCAAACCAACACTAAAAAAGATAAATTTAACACTCTAACAACAACACGTTTAATTCACGGATTAGGCCTGGAATGAACTGACAATTCTGAAAATAGACCTATTTCATTCTTTTTATTCCCAATCAAACACTAAAATAAGTATGTTCCTTGTCTATTCTATTTTTTTTTATTCTAGGATTAAGAGAAGGTTCATACCACTAAAAGCGATACCAGAGGTGGCAACAACACAGGTCTGAATAACAGTATTCTCCTGCCTGGTAAACGGCTGTTTCAGCATCCCAGTTCTCTCCAAGAACGCCGTCCACGTCTTCACAAAGAAGAACCCCAGCAGCCCGGCCGACACGTTAAGCGAAGGAATGATTCCGGTGGTGAGGTTGAACTTCATCACAATCACCGTGAACAACACCCCCAATCCCAGGCTCACCACAAAAGCTCTGACTGTCAACTGGTTTTGCCATGGCGGAACTTCCTTGTCCTTGAAGATCATCTCAACAGACTCCACTACTCCCACTTCTTTCTTCTCACCAAAACCTTCATCTTTTAATTCCTCCTTCCTTATCATCAGATCTGCCGACCCGTTTTCAACCCTATCACCATTCGTAGAACTCTCCATTTTTCAGCTCGGAGCTGATCTATGAAAATTAACTCAACACAATATAGTCTTAACTCTTAATTGATCTATCGAGCTGAGGTAGTATATTATGTATTTATTATGTTGTTGCATTTATATATTGCCATTGTTTAATTTCTTGCTCTGCCATTATCGAAGAAGCTAATGATGATAAAGCCAATGAATCTGAAAATGATTCCTGGGCAGGATTCGTGGAATGTAAGACGGATTTGTAGTAAAAATAGTATTATTAGACGTTCGAGTTCGTACGGTGAGTTGTCTGTGAAAATGACTTGGACCCTGGTTTCTTTGACGACATCGAAATCGTTGTCGTTTGTTCACTAGTATTCCTAGATTACAGTGCCCAACTGTATAGATCGAATTGAAATCTGTTTATATTTATAGAAGCTAAGGTATTCATAGAGCACGGTGATGCATCAGTCTCCTTTTATACATTTGAGAACTATAGTTAAATTTGAAAATGTGTAGTTATTAAATAAACTAGTATTTTCGCCCGTGCGTTGCACGGAATGGATTTGTTATAATATTTTAAGAATATTTGGATCAATATACAATTATATAAATTATAACATCAAATATTATATAGAGCAATTGATGAAATTTGTTGGACCGATTATGTTTTCTGATGTTTTCCTCACTCGAATTAAAGCAAATAATTGTCCAATTACCCGTGCGATGCACAAATAAATTTTTTATTATATATTTAGATAATAAAAATAAAGATAAAATTATTAAAAAAAATTATATTGAACATGTACATTTATTTGATTATAAAATTAGTGCAAAAGTATTACTCAATTAATTGATAATATATGACTTGCTTGTCTACAATTATCTTAAAAAAATCAATATGTAATATGACTTATGTAATTATATTATTACTAAAATAAATATGGGAAAAATTAGAAATAATTTAATTATAATTATAATTAGTATAAAAATAAATTCAACAACCAATGTCTAGTTTAATTATCATAATAATGATTAGACAATTACTAATAATCAATTACACTAATATATGTGAAATTATACTTTTATAACTTAAGTATATTCATGTTCACTGTATCGCATTTAGTTTTTTCTTCCTCCTCGATAGTTTTTTATATATAGGTGTCTTATTACGATAGAATTGTAGTATGATAGGAATTGTAATGTAGAATTGTACAACGAATATGAAAATAGGAAATAATTGCATCCTAAATATTGTATGACTGTTTTGGGCGGGAAGTTTAAAGTGAAGATTTAGTTTTTATATTTAGTACTCTTATTACGATATAATTGTAGTATGATAGGAATTGTAATATATAATTGTACAACGAATAGGAAAATAGGAAATAATCGAACATGAGTATTACACAAACCATAATATTATAGGTCTGATTTGGGCGGGAAGTTAAAACTGAGGATATTGTTTTTATTAATAGTATAGATTGCATTGTAGAGAAATATATATACTGAATTATTACCATTAGTAATTCTAGTCTAGAATTGTATTACGAATAGGAACATAGAGAAGAATATATTTCATTAGGAATTCTATTTTAATTTACAATTGTATTAGGGATAAGAACTGTATTACAATATTTTATAATATTACGCAAACCATAATTATTAGGGATAAGAACTGTATTACAATATTTTATAATATTACGCAAACCATAATATTATAGGTCTGTTTTGGGCGGGAAGTTAAAACTGAGGATATTGTTTTTATTAATAGTATAGATAATTTAATGTCAATGGGCCAAAGACTTTATGGTTAAGCCACATAGCTGTGGTTTTCCTAAGTGAGATGTCACAGGTTCAGAAAAAAAAATTTAATGCCAATGACAGTTGTGGTCAAGTAGCATGCATTGATTTTCTTTTGGTTTGATTTTTACATTTCAGTTTTTCCTTTACTTTGATCTTGTAACGAGATTTTCACAACATAAACAAAATTGACGAAAATTTAAAAAATTTCAATCAATTTAGTTATCATTTATTTATGTGACAGTAATTAACCAATAATTTGCTTACCCCTACATATATCATTGCGCAACTCTTAAAAATTTGTAGCAAAACAATCTACATGTTCAATGTTGGTACAACAATAACTTAATTTCCATCGCGATCCCAAATTTACCATTCCCTCCATTCCTCCAACACTAATTATTGTGGGGATGGAGTTTGGAGCAACGTATATATCAAACCTGGCCTATCCATGCGTTTGATGTTATTTATTTATTGTATATATTCCCTAAAGTTGTATATAATGTTCACACAAGGAGATGTGACATTATAATAACATAAAAGTTATAAAGTTGTCTTTTATATGTATAATATTTTCTAGTTGATAGATGCTTTCACAAGAGACGACATTAGCATGGAATTGAATTGAACATTATTGTTATTATTTTAGTCCATTTGGAATTGAACATTATATTGTTGTTACTTAGTATTATTTTAGTCCATTTTGTTTTTTGAAGCTAGGAGTTAACATTCATTAGTCGGGGGTGATAATATAGATATAACTAACTGAAAATCAAAAATCATAACCCATTTAAAATATTTCATTGAGTTGGGTAGGACATTGAGTTTATGGAGTGATGAGTTAAACTCTAAATAACACACATATATAGACTAATGATCAAATGAGTCAATCCCCTTCCTAAGTTTGTGTGGACATATCTGGGCCACTGAATGCTCGAGATCAATGGCATAGATTTCGCGAACTGTGCAAGTGAAGTGCACAATTACACGATTGACGAAATCTAAGTCATTAATTTCAAGTATTCAATGGCACAGATCTGTTCACACGAACTCATTGGAAGGGGTGGACTCACCTGAACAATGGCGTACACGCGTGTATATATATATATATATATATATATATATATATATATATATATA